>NC_088380.1:5415530-5718560 GCF_037993035.2 Macaca fascicularis | reverse complement strand
AAGTTTATTTTATGTGACACAGCCTCAGGGGGTCCTGACAACATGTGCCCAAGGTGGTAGGGGCACAGCTTGGTTTTATACATTTTAGGGGGACATGAGATGTCAATCAATGTCTAAGTTGTACCTCGGAAAGGTGGGACAACTCGAAGCAAAGGTGGGACAACTCGAAGCAGGGAGGGGGCTTTTGGGTCATCCGTAGGTAAGAGAAAAATGGCTGCATTGTTTTGAGCTTGGATGAGCCTCTTCAAATGAGACAGTCAGATCTGCATTTATCTCAATAAACAGGTGGGTGACTTTGTATAGAATGGGAGGCGGGTTTGCCCTAAGCAGTTCCCAGCTTTACTTTTCCATGTAGCTTGGTGATTTGGGGGCCCCTAGATTTATTTTCTGTTCACAAACATTTCAATGAGCTAGGGAACTTTAATTTGTTATCCTACAGTATGCCTCAGGACAAACAATTGGAAGAAACAAGGCAAGAAACAACTCCTGAGGCCATGTCTACATTCAGGGAAGGAGAACTTCAATCCCTTTGGGCAGTTTTTTGTTGTTTTTGAGACATGGTCTTGCTCTGTCACCCAGGCTGGAGTACACTAGTGTGATCATAGCTCATGACAGCATTGACATCCTGGGCTCAAGAGATTCTCCTGCCTCAGCCTCCTGAGTAGCTGGGAAAACAGGGGTGCACCACCACGCCCAGCTAACTGTTTTTATTTTGTCTAGAGACAGAGTTCTACTATACTGCCCAGGCTGGTCTCAAATTCCTGGATTCAAGCAATTCTCCAGGGCCTCCCAAAGTGCTGAGATTACAGGTGTGAGCCATCATGCCTGTCCCTTTTACTCAGTTTTATTTGTAAAGTTTTTGGAAAAACATCACTTGGCTTTCATGTATAGATTGAATGTAAAACCATACATCTTTTTCAGATAAAATCTAACTAGTCTCAGTATTATGCTTATCAAAAGGGGTGCTCTAAGGGAGTGATAGTTTATATCTTCTTTTTAATTTAAAGGAGATTTTAAGATTTTCTTTTTTTACTGGTATAAACAGTCATCATGTGAGACTATTATATAAGAACGATGATTTTAAAACAGACCCAGCCCTGGAAACACCAAAAAGAAGGCAATTGTCTTTGTATTCAGTTGGGCTGGGCTTATTTATCATTTCTTATAAGTGAAGTGAGCCACAGAGGGGTGCCCAGCCTCAGCGACTTTGTATTTGTTGAGCTCTTCTGACAGAGCTTGCGTTTTGAGTTTGAATTCTTACACTGTAAAGGAATGCCCTCCTGGCAGTGGTCCCTTAACACGTGAGTCCCCAGGGTTGAATCTGACCCTGGTGGGTGGTGACAGCAGGAGAACTGAGCAGGCATAAAGACACCGTGTCCTGCCAACATTCTACGAAACCCTGCCTCCACGTCTTGGCCCTGGGATGCCAGTGCCATCTCTTGCTGCTTTCCAGGTGAATGTCCCTCATATGGACGCTTATCCTAATCACTCTGGGCAGACGAGGAAAAATGAAGATTGATGGGATTACACCTTCTGTGCCCAGACAGCTCTATTTACCAGACTCGTCTGGTGTCCCTGGTAATGGCTTTTGTCTTCTGCATAGGCTGAAAGAGCTTTTACAATGAGAGAAACAAGAGGTCAACAGGGGTAAGGATGGCCCGGGCTACTGGTTGTCACAAGTTCTCAGGCTTTGAGGCTCCAGTGTTCAGAGTTCACTGAAGCTAACATGTGATAACTAATGCCTCACAATTCTTCAGTTTAGAGTAGAAAAAGCGTTTGCTTCTTTTTTTGTTATTTGTTTAGCTTTCTGAGTCTGCTCAAATACCCCTCTCTTTGGGTTATAGGTAGATAAGAGAAAAATGGCTGCATTGTTTTGAGCTTGGATGAGCCTCTCTCTAGGCAAAACTACAGGAAATACTCATTTAAAAAGGTTGTGTTTTCAACTTCTAAACCTTGAGATGATGTTTTCCAAAGATGTCACACGGCGATTTGGGGCACAGGGTGGTCGTTGTCAGACAATTGGTTATCCTATTAGTCATTTTCCATGAAATATGACAACGGGTCCTAAGCCCACTCTTTACAAGTCCAGCACAGTCACACAGATTATTGGGGAGAGGCCTCCGTGTGCCCAGCAGATCCTCCTGTCTTCATATTCTCCAGAATGTCTGGCAGCTCTGCAGGAGGGGCGCAGTCAGCAGATGCACCCATAACAGAGAGCGGGATTCAGTAGGCAAGAGTATGGGAAATGTAGATGTAAAATTGTTAGTGCAGTTACATCAGTCAACTATAACAGACCAAAGCGCAGCAAAGCAGGCTTATTTTTGTTGCCTTCAACTAAACGTGCACTTAAAACATCCCCGTGTTGTGCTCCCACGTCCCGGCTGCCTCCCTGCGGGGGAGCCCACTCTGTGTCCACCTCTTCTCAAAGCTGTTCTCAGCCCACACTTAGACCAGCCGACTCTTAAACCTCTCTCTTGCCGGTCTTGCTCTCCGGCCCCTGTAGGCCTCTAGCCTTGATTTAGGGGAGTGACTGCTGCCATTAAAACTCTCAGCCCCTTCCCTGCCCTTTTAATGGGTCCCTTATAGGGTCATTTTTCTCACTCCTTCCTTTCTCTCCCCTCCTCTTTGCCTTGCTTTCTTCATCCACCTCTTTCTGGGCACGTAGATCCTTCTGCTATGCACCGAACGGCCCTTCTCTCCGGTCCAGAATGTATCCTCAGAGGCATGAACTTTTGCTTCCGTCCTCTCCCCCCAAACACACTTGCCCTGCATTCCAGTGCTTTAAGACGCTGCTCTGCGTAAAATAATCTGCTAGACACATTCACTCTAAGATGACCATTGAGTGAACAACAGGGGAAGATCCAGGTTTTGTGGGGGGCCTGAAGCTGTACCAGTTGTGCCTTCTGTGAGAAAAAATAATACATTAGGTATAAAAGTGGGCATTTATTTGGGATGGGAAAAGAAAGCCCAACAAAAGACGGGAGAGCCTTGGTGCCTCAGGTCACTTTCTCCTGGGACACCAGGAAAAGATTTATGAGAAATGCATCCCGGGAACTGCTCCTGGAGTGCGCCTGGCTTCCCTCCCTGCCTGCCCCCAAGCAGAGCAGCCCAGGTTACCCAGAGGACCCTGGGAGCAAAGCATCTGCTGCATCAGCTTTGCTGCTGTGTCCCCACTCTGAGGGCACACAGCGAGGGCTTCTGGGTTGAGTCAGGTGCATCTGATTTTTGAATCATGGCTCCAGCTTCAACTTAATCACTGAATGGCCTTGGAAAAGACTTTTACACTCAGAGCTTTCCTCGCCTGTAATGGGGAACGATATCACCTGTTTCCCAAGTGTGTGATGACATCATGTAGGTAATTCTTTGGTCACACCTGGCACCAAACACCCACTAAGCAGTTAACTCTTAGTAATAGGGTTGATTTTATAAACATTTAGGCAGATATCTCCTGGCACACAACTGTGGCATTTCCAGTCCACCAGTGGAGTCTCCCAAAGAACTGATCTGACTTAAAAATGATAAAAGCAAAACAACAATGATAGAAACAACAATAGCACATTTCAGAGCAAAATCCCCCAATTGTTCTAGAAAAAATATCACTATTAAATAAGCCACAGCATATCAGAACAGCCTCATCTGCATAAACATTTCACCTGTCACTAGCAGTTTATGACTGAAGTGTTGGGACGATGCTGTACACCAATGATGTGTGCCTGTCCGGGGGGTGCTGCTGAAACGGGACCTGTGCTCACCGAGACCCTGTGATGCCTCATTCTTCTCCCAGCCTCTCTGCTTTCTTCAGTGATTTCCATTACTTAGAACAAGAGATGGAAATAAATTCCAGGAGAAGTACATGGCATGGGGGGCATGACAGGAGGTGTCGTTGGCATTTGGATTTTATTTCAGGTTTTCATTTTGGGCCTTTTTTTTTTTTGAGATGGAGTCTCACTCTGTTGCCCAGGTTGGAGTGTGGCACTCTCTCAGTTCACTACAACCTCTGCCTCAGGGGTTCAAGCAATTCTCGTGCCTCAATCTCCTGAGTAGTTGAGATTACAGGTACACGACACCACACCCGGCTAATTTTGTATTTTTAGTAGAGATGGGGTTTCATCACGTTGATCAGACTGGTCTTGAACTCCTGACCTCAGGTAATCCACCCGCTTTGGCCTCCCAAAGTGCTGGGATTATAGAATTGAGCTACTGTGCCCGGCCCATTTTGGATTTTTGGTTCTGAAGGATGATAGCAAGATTCCTAGTCACCCTGGGCCTTGCTGGAGATCTCAGTCAGGCAGGTCACAGATGACCTGAGAAACACCAGAAGACATACATGTTGGGAAGTTTTGCTGCCTGAGCAAATCCAGGGCACTGGGATGGCAAATCCATGCACTCAGCCCAAGAGGCAGAAGAATAGAGGGAAAATGAGAGAACTGGTCTAACCAGCGCTCCGGAGAGAGCTTGCAGTCTTGACAATCTATGAATTACAGTTTTACAACTTGACCTTTGTTTTTTCCCCTGTCAAGAATAGAACCATTTTCCCCAGTGAATTTTGTGTGTAGTATGTTTTCTGCTTAAAAATAAAAGAGGAAGTGTGTGTAAGGGAAATTCCATATTTGCCTTGCTTGTCTTGTGGAAATGTGAGTACTTGAAGAAGAAATGCATTTGTGCGGGGAAAGAGAGGAGAAGACATTTGGAAACGCAATAGGACAGAGTTCTCTTCTACATGTTATTTTGATTCCCTTCTCTAGCAAGGCTGAAACCTGCTCACCGGGCTCCAGTTGCACCTCTCAAACATCTTGGTTTGAGGTTGCCACCATCCGTTTCCTGGGACCCATATAAGTATTGATGAGAAAGCAAATGAAAAATAGTATCCCCTTGTAAAGAAAAATACCCAAGGCCAAGTGGAATACGATTCATCTTTTTGTCATCATTTTATGCTAGTGTTAATGATATTGTTACCTGATATTAGAAACTACTTAGATGTTTTTGGAAGTGAAGAGTTGGGTGGTGTTAAAGAAATAAAACAATGTAATACTTACTGTTGATCTGTGTCGGTCCTCAGAATTCTCCAGTGGATTTCAGTCATTCTTGGTCTATCTGAAGATTTGTTCCTTCAGTCTTGGTTCTTAACAAAAGCTTCCAAAGAGCATCTGTAGTTTCAGGGTCTAGGGCTCCCTTGAAGGCCCCCACAGGAAGACTTCGACATAGTTGGCCTAAATTTACATAAAGACTTGCCTTTAAAAAATTGGTCATATAAGCATGTTGTTCCTGAAACGCTGTTTTCTATAAAGCAAGCGAGTTGACATGTATGTCTCATATCTGACATCTGTGCTTGTCATGTACTATGACCATCAGTCAACATGACACCCTGGTGAAGGATTCCAGCACAGGCATGTTTTTAGTCCCCTTTTAAGTAAGTCACAATTATAAGGACCTTAGCTCAGGCTGTGTCTAAGCATACAAAGGGATTTAACTTTGTATTGACCTGACAATCAATCAAAATTTTTAAAAAGGCAGCTCAAAATATTAAACACTCTGAAATACTAATTCCATAGCATGTGCTGCAGTTATCTTCTCTTTGGAATGTCAGAGAATACAGACACTCATCTTAATGTGACGAGAGAAATATTTTAGTAGTCAAGGTAATAATATTTGGTATTGTCTGGACAGCTTGGTCCTCCAAGCTATCTCTTTTTTTTCTTTATAGTAACCTGGATGCTTCTGAGGGTCCTTTGGCTGCTGGGACGTCATGCATAGATGAGGTCTCCAACTCTAGATAAGGTTGTGTTCACATCTGTCTTTTATGATCTGCAGTAGGATAAGAAATCCTTTAGTGGCTCCTTGGTGACCCTGTGCTTTATGTTTGTGTATTTTGGGCTGGTTTATTTTGCTTTTAGGTGTGGGGCTATACCATGCCCAAAAGTGAGTTTCTGTGTCATGATCAGAGGCTGTTTATATTTTACTAATTTCAATGAGTAGAGTTGACACTGGTTTCTCAAAAACACCATCCTCTTTGTCCTCTAGAATGCCTGTGATCTCCGGCTTGAGAATAGTCCAAAAGTTTTATTTTGATAGGCATTTCCAGAAGGTGACAAACTTAAGGTAGCAAAAAATCACTTCTTTCTGAAGGTAAATTGCTCAAGTCTTTGGACTTGACACACAAGGTGGCGAATTATATTTTTATTCTACAAATGAAAAGAATGTTATAATTTTAAATTATTTCTAAGAGGGCTATAGAAACAAACACACAAACACAAGTATAGACATAATCACACTTTCTACCTCATTGTTGAAAAATTGGATTTTTATTTAAAAATGCACATCTCATCTTTCAGCTCCCATTTAGAGTGAGAATGTGTGGTGTTTGGTGTTCTGTTCCTGTGTTAGTTTGCTGAGGATAGTAGCTTCCAGCTCCATCCAGAACAATGAGAACACATGGACATGGGGCGGGTGAGGGGAACAACACATACTGGGGCCTGTCGGCGGGTGTGCAGAGGGGGGGCAGCATCAGGAAAAATAACTAATGCACGCTGGGCTTAATACCTATGGGATGGCTTGATAGGTGCAGCAAACCATCATGGCACACGTTTACCTGTGTAAGAAACCTGTACGTTCTGCACATGTACCCTGGAACTTAAAATAAAAAAATAAAAATGGACATCTAATCCACAGACTTTACAAATAATTTACAACACCTCAGTAGGGACTGGCATATTTTTCAGAATTAGTAACACTGAACTTAAGTTATCTTTCCAGGAGGGATTGTGTACTTTGGTGAAATGATTTCCAAAGAAAAGTAAAAACTAATTTTGGCCTCAAATTTCTGCTAATTGTGTAATCTAAACCTCTATGACTTTAATTTCCAAATATTTTGGCCACATTAAACAAAATAAAATTGATTTGTTAGAAAATGAAGTTTTGTGAATACAATCATCCATCCAGTCAGCCAGCCACTCATTCATTTCTTCATTGTTTTGTTCATGTCTTTATTTTCTCACATTAGTGAGTTGGGTTTTTCTTCTGCTGTGGGAAATAGTGCAAGGAATTACATGTTATGAGGTGTATCTCACACAACTCGACTTCCTTCTCTCTGTTCAGTTCATTCACTTTGAAGTGTTTAAGAGAACTGTAGAATAGAAAATGAGGAGGGAACTTTGGGAGAGTGCCTGAAGACACCACGTTCCTTTGGTGTCTAACACCAGCCCGTTAGGGCTGGTGAGCAAATAGGGGTATCCAAGAATGTGGACTGACCTGTTCTCCTTAGCAGTGTAGCTCTTGGAATCAGAACACAATCTGGAAGCCGGCAGTTCCTCACTCCACCTGGAGTTTTAAGGACCATCCAAAAATCCCTAGGGCCTGCGGTGGTTCAGTAAACACAATTTGTGCCACAATCTAGGCCTGGATTTGCCATGGAGAAACCAATTTTTTATTGATGTTGAGGGCATGTGAGAAAGTCATACATAACCAAGCACTGTTAGTTATGGTTGAAATCTGAATGGAGATTAATAGCGTAACACATTGACTGATTGACAAAACTGTCATCAACATTATTAACAAACTGTAGCAATAAGATGAAGCAATTTATTTTCCTAAGCAAAAAGAAAAAAAAACAGTCTATGAGTTAAGTCCAATATTAAACCCCTACTTTTATCCTACATGGGGTAATATTAATGTTTACTATTGGGTTATAGTTCCTTTCAATGAATTGAAGGTCTAAAATTAAAGGGCTTACAGATTTCTAGACTTCACCGGGCAAGCATTTCTCTAGAGTAATCTAAGATGAAAAGTAATTTTTAAATAGCTTAGCACATGATTTTCTTAAGTAAGGAAATATCAGAAACATGTAGAATTACAAGGTTTCCCCATCCTATGATTGATGAGAGGCTTTTGGGGTGCTGGTGTGTCACACCATGGGGGGCAGCTGTGCCAGACTGTATTTATTTACTGAAAACTTAAAAGGAGTACAAGACCATTGGGATGGCCATGATTTTACAAAGGATTACATCAAATAGGAGTGGGGCTTTAGCACGCTGTCCAAAACCAATGTTTAGAATAGGATAAAGGAAGCCCCCAAATGCAACAAAACACAAATCCCTGCCTTTTCCATTATGATGTTTATACCGGGTGGGACCACATTAAGATGTTGATCCCAGGTGGGATCATGTTTCCTTTCTTTTGAAAGGGGAGCCCTGGCATTGAAGAGGCCATCTCTGTCGAGGCCTTTCTTCCTATGAGATGTGATTAGTCTCTAGGGGGAGACTGTGGCTCCTGCCCATGCCATGTCTTGTAGGGAAGGGGAGGGAAATCAATTCTGTGCCAGTTGTGGTTGACAGGTTCACCAGAGGCAGGATTACAGGGTAAGTGTATTGAATACATTCTAATGCACTGAAACTTCGAGTCATGTTTAGCCCATGAGCTAGTGAAGAGACTTGCCTCGCTGGGCATCCCTGATCCTGCAGAAGCCTCGGTCGCTGGGCATCCCTGGTCCTGCAGAAGCCTCGGTGGGAGTGACTCCCAGGTTAAGGAGCCCACCTGGGGCTGCCCGTGTTGCTTCGTCCCTCAAGGCAAAGAATGAAATGCACAGGTGCCCGGGACTGGGTGCTAGGCAGACACCGTTCAGGTCTCAGCTCCACCTGTTCGTACTTGGGCGATCTTGGGCAAGCACTCATACACTCTCTGCCTTGTTTTCTCTATCTGTCACAGACAGAGATGACAATGCCCCCCCCAATTTTTATAGGACTGTACATGAACCTAGTGAGAAAGTTCTCAGAGAGCACATTGTCCAGAGCTGTGTCACTTTACAAGGTCGTGCAAAATAAGTTATTTCAACAAGTGGTGCTGGACCCATTGGACATCTGTATATGAAACAATGACCTTGAAATCTCATACCCAAAATATCTCAGAGAGGATCATAGACCTACATGTAAAACCTAAAACTATAAGACATCCCAGAAGAAAACGTAGGAGAAAATACCTGTGACATTGGGTTATATAAAGATCTCTCAGATACAACAGCAAAAACACAATTCATAACAATTTTTTTAAAATGATAAACTGGACTTCCCCAAAATTACAAAGTTATGCTCTTTGAAAGATGCTGTCAAGAAAATGAAAAGACAGGCTACAGATAGGGAAAAAATATTTGCAAAACCCATGTCTGATAAAGGACTTGTATGCCAAAGAATCAAAACTCAATAATAAGAAAATCATGTCATAAAAACAGGCAAGAGATTTGAAAAGACACCTTGCTAAGGAAGATATTCAGATGACAAATGTGCACCTGGAAGAGAGCTTACCATAATTAGACACCAGAGAAAAGCCAGTTAACACCCTGATGAGATGCCAGTGCTTTCCTATGAAAATGGTTAACACAAAGCATCATCGGGCCAGGAGGCCCGCCAGCCACGGACACCTCAACCGAACGCAGAGGCTGGGAGGGGCATGGGAGCCACTAAGAGTGGCAGGTGGAGCTGGAGCTGTGGATGCTGTGGGCATCTTTGGAATACTACTACCACTACTACTGCTGCTACTACTACTATTACTACTACTAACAGCGGCACTGTTGGAGGGGAGAGCACCCTATCAGAAAGTGAATTCAACAGAACTAAGCGTATCCCTCAGCAGGGGCAGAGGGGTAGCTGTGAGTTGCAGTTGACCAGCCAACTCGAGTTTCCGCTGCCATCAGCAGTGTGAGGGGCACTGGAAGGAGTTTAGTTCAACTATAAGGAAATACAGAAACCTTGTCTGTTTTTTAAAATTGGAGTTGCCTTGTGTGAATGTCATACCCCTACCTACTCACCCCCATGGTTTGTCAGCAGTCTTGGGAATATCTGAGTGTTGTTTCCACAAAACTAAATTACCAGTAAGCTGGGGAATCTCTCCTGTGCTGTTGAAGAGTTGCCCTTGAGACCGGCTCACAAGCGCCTGTGGGATGTGTCCCTAAAGTAGAAACCAGTGGGACTAAACTGTGGCAGGAACACTGTGAAGATGGCACTGGAAAGTGTAATTCTTTTTTTTTTTTTTTTTGAGACAAAGTCTCACTCTTGTCACCCAGGCTGGAGTGCAATGGCTCAGTCTTGGTTCACTGCAACCTCTGCTTCCCAGGTTCAAGCAATTCTCCTGCCTCAGCCTCCTGAGTAGCTGGGATTACAGGTGCCCACCACCACACCCGACTAATTTTTGTATTTTTAGTACAGATGGGGTTTCATCACATTGGGCAGGCTGGTCTCGAACTCCAGACCTCAGGTGATCTGCACGCCTTGGCCTCCCAAAGTGCTGGGATTACAGGCATGAGCCACCATGCCTGGCCTGGAAGTGTGATTCTGCCTTTTACAGAAGCTGATAGCATTTTAAATGACTTTACTGCAGTGGAGGTTTTAAGAAACATTTTTAAGCACTGGAATCCTTTTTCCCAGATCTGCATATATCCAGAGCCCCCAACAGGAAAAGCCGACAGACGGGCCTCGGCTGCAGCCAGCAGTTCCGGATGACAGACAGTTGCCATCCCCAGTAACCCCTCAGCGGGCTCCTGGGCCCTCCCCACTCAAGGTCATTTGTTTTTGAAACCACTGGCCTCCTTCACTGGAAGATTCTGTACATCCAATACCAATTCTGTGAGTTTACCTGTTGAATGGAGCGGGAGTCTTGCTGTTCAAAAGGTTGTAATCAGAAAATATCTTTTAAAAGGCTGGAAGGAAATGTACAAAAAGCTTAATAGTGATTATTTCCAGCTGGCAATATCAGCCAAAACCAACCTACCTTTCTTTCTTTTCCCTTTCTTTTTCTTTCTTTCTTTCTTTCTTTCTTTCTTTCTTTCTTTCTTTCTTTCTTTCTTTCTTTCTTTCTTTCTTTCTTTCTATCTTTTCTTTTTCTTTCTTTCTTTCTCTTTCTTTCTTAATTTCTTTCTTTCTCTTTCTTTTTCTTTCTTTCTTTCTTTCTTTCTCTTTCTTTCTTAATTTCTTTCTTTCTTTCTCTTTCTTTCTTAATTTCTTTCTTTCTTTCTCTTTCTTTCTTAATTTCTTCCTTCCTTCCTTCCTTAGCCAAAACCTTTCTTTCTTTCTTTCTTTCTTTCTTTCTTTCTTTCTTTCT
Source organism: Macaca fascicularis (assembly GCF_037993035.2). Classification (NCBI taxonomy): domain Eukaryota; kingdom Metazoa; phylum Chordata; class Mammalia; order Primates; family Cercopithecidae; genus Macaca; species Macaca fascicularis. The sequence continues at coordinate 5,707,475 of NC_088380.1, read as the reverse complement.
TTCTTTCTTTCTTTCTTTCTTTCTTTCTTTCTTTCTTTCTTTCTTTCTTTCTCTTTCTTTCTTTCTCTTTCTTTCTTTCTTTCTTTCTTTCTCTTTCTTTCTTTCTTTCTCTTTCTTTCTTTCTTTCTTTCTTTCTCTCTCTCTCTCTCTCTCTCTCTCTCTCTCTCTTTCTTTCTTTCTTGCTTGCTTGCTTGCTTGCTTGCTTGCTTCCTTCCTTCCTTCCTTCCTTCCTTCCTTCCTTCCTTCCTTCCTTCCTTCCTTTCCTTCCTTCCTTCCTTCCTTCCTTCCTTCCTTCCTTCCTTCCTTCCTTCCTTCCTTCCTTCCTTCCTTCCTTCCTTCCTTTCTTTTTCTTTCTTTTTTCTGTATTCTCCAAATTCACCTACAGTGAGTATGTGATCATTTCATAACTGTTGGCAGACTGCTGCATCCCGGTGGGCCAATGCCAGTGTGAGAGGCTTGGCCACACCATGCCGGTCTCTCTGTGACATTGTGACTTTAACTATGGTTCAGTTTTACTCCAAGCAAATGGCCATTTTTCATTATGAAATTCTCTAAGGACCCATTTTCCTATTTGGTAACCAACAGAAGTGTCTTCGGAAAAGAAGACTTTAGCCTTTGCTTTCTGTGGCGTGAAATGTGAATGGCACATATTTCGGATTAAGATGTTTTGGTAACAATGATTCCTTAAGGAGATTTTGTTTGTATATTTATCGTAGCAGTAGTTGTGTGTGTGTGTGTGTGTGTGTGTGTGTGAACGTGTGTGTTTATCTGAAAGGAAGAGTGCTCAAGATAAGTGCTTCTTACCCCCGGGAGTTTTGCATTCCAACCTGATGGGCCCATTCTGTGAAAATGCTGCTTATTTGACACTGAGTTGTTGCAGGGAGCCCTGAGGACAAGCCTGCACTGCAGTCAGAAGGCCCTGGCCCCCTTCCCACCCCTGACCAGCTAAGTTCCACGTGGGCCACTTCGCTTCCTGCAGCCTTAGAGGTATCCCATCCTGCCCAAGTCACCTGGCGTCTCCCAAGATCAAATGTGTGAATGCAGCTAGAATAATATTTTAAGGTTACGAAACACATATGTGCTTGCAGGGGCAAGTGTGTGCCTGAATGAACCTGGAATTCCTAAAATGTTGTACCTCTTCCTGCTGGAGTACCGGAGGGGGTGACTGTCACTGTCCCTCGAGGGGCCTTTTGGAGTAGCCACGGTACTTCCTGCACAGTGCTTCCAACCTACTACCCTTTAGAAGCCACTGTTGATTCCTGTGAACTTGATTGTGTGTTTATTAAGAGGACGTGTGATGTGATGGTGGAGAGCAAGCCCACCCCTCTTTCTCACCATGCTAGAGTCTTGATTTCCTCGGAAACCAAGGGGGAGAGCTTCTCAGGTTGATGGGGTGTAATAAATACCAGCACATCAGATGTTTCTATGACCATGTCTCCCGAATGCCCAGACCACCAGATAGCAATGAAAATTAGTTTTCCTGACATTGTGTGGACCAAAAGGGTTTAAACCAAACCATTTTCACTGTGCAGATACATCCAGCACAGAAGTTTTATGTCAAAACAGCAATAGACAAAAAGAGCTGCTGTCTCACGCTCACTCACTGCCAGGCTGCCTGCACTGACGGACCTGGGCCTCGCTCAGTGAGAACTACACGCTACACGAGGGAGACAGCAAGTCCTTCACCAGGCACGCGTCCTGCGTCCCAGCTCGGCTCCGAGTGGGGAGTGCGCCTGTGTCAGGTCCACTTTACAGAGCAGGTGCATGTCCGGCCCATTCTGTTGTCTGCTATCTGGCTGTCCCACAGGCTGCTGGCCAGGTGGCCCTGTCTCTCTCTCTACCTTTACATCTACTTCACAGAACATTTACCAGTATCTTCACGGGATCAGTATTCTGAGAAACACGATTCAGAATTCAAGTGCTACGGGCTGGAACTGTGTTTTGGTGTAGCGATGGTATAAGAAAATCAACTAAAATCTGCCCCAAGTATGGCCTTGGAGCCGCAATGACAAAGCTGTTTCCCTGACGCTGTCTGATTATGACCCTTGCCGCACGGGAGGGACAGGGCGGGATGACATGGAGTGGCCATGAGGAGAGATGCTGGTGCATGGCAAGGTCTGGTGGGGCCAGATGGAAGGAGGATTCTGGGGGACCAGACCCAAGGTGCTGGCTGGGCCTCTGCAAGGAAGGGAAAGGGCCATTTGCAGTGTGGCCGGTTCAGAAGGCATCATGTCAGGGCAGAGCCATGTTCCAGGGCCAGGCCTCTCCCAGGGCTGGGGCAAAGAATTCAGGAGAGCAGTGAGAGCAAAACAATTGTAAAAATGCGTCAAATCGCCCCCGCAAGTTATGAAGCCCAGCAGCTTCTCCTGCAGCTGCAGGCCTCTACATTCCAGGGGCCGTTGGAGGGAGGCTGGTGGAGAGAGGTGCGGGCAGTGCTCATGCTACCCGGAGGCGCTGGGCTGCTCTCCCTCCCCTCCGTCGGGGTTGGGGCTGCCTGTGACTGTGCCACCTGGGCTGACTGGCTGGACCCCAGGAGCAGGGGGGCCAGGATCACCAGCAGAACCTATCCACACTATATTTACTTAGAAATTTTATCTTCCACTTCATCTAAAGCCAGCTGTTTTCATCATCTCTCTCTTGCTCGCTCTTTAAGAAAAAACATCTATCTGTGTTTATAGAGAGAGATACTTTTTTTTAATGAAGCATTTACCAGATGAGGAAAAAATATCCTGGAGTCTACTTTTATTTTTACAAAATAAAATATTATTTTGCAAAATAAATTTTTAAAGATAATTACTTAAATTATCTTTAAAGGACGGGTGCAGTGACTCACACCTGTAATCCCAGCACTTTGGGAGGTCGAGGTGGGTGGATCATCTGAGGTCAGGAGTTCGAGACCAGCCTGGCCAATTTGGTGAAACCCTGTCTCTACTAAAAATACAAAAATTAGCTGGGCGTGGTGGTGTATGCCTGCAATCCCAACTCCTAGGGAGGCTAAGGCAGAAGAATCGCTTGGACCTGGGAAGGGGAGTTTGCAGTGAGCCAAGATTGTGCCACTGCACTCCAACCTGCACTACAAGAGTGACACTCCTTCTCAAAATAAATAAATAAGTTAAATTAAATTAAAAAATAAAATATATAAATTATCTTTAAAAAGATAATTTTTTTCTAGACTTACTAAGAATATAATCACAGATGTGAGATAAATCTACTGACTTTGAATGTTTGGTTAAAAGAAACTTTTAAGTAATTTTCATTCCTTAAGATGAAAATCTGAATGGAACAATCAATGAATAGGTATGTGCATGTGTGAGTGTGCATGCATGTGTGTACATGTGCACGTGTGTGTATGTGTGCATGTGTGTGTATGTGTGTGCATGCGTGTGTGTGAGTGTGCATGTGTGTGCATGTGTACACGTGTGTATGTGTGCATGTGAGTGTGCATGTGTGTGTGTGATAGTCACTTCATTTCTGATACTTTGAATACAGAGTTCCATTAGCTCCACTAATTTATTATTAGTAGTACTATTTTGACACAGAGTCTCACTCTGTCACCCACACTGGAGTGCAGTATCACGATCTCAGCTCACTGAAATGTCTGCCTTCTGAGTTCAAGTGATTCTCCTGTCTCAGCCTCCTGAGTAGCTGGGGTTATAGGTGCCCACCACCATGCCTGGCTAGTTTTTGTATTTTTAGTAGAGATGGGGTTTCACCATGTTGGCCAGGCTAGTCTCGAACTCCTGACCTCAAGTGATCCACCCGCCTCAGCCTCCCAAAGTGCTGGGATTACAAGTGTGAACCACCGCGCCCCACCAACTCCACTGATTTAATCAGCATTGCTAGGCATCCTTTCTGGGGTGAGGCCGTGGGAGGTTTGCTTCCCTCCTGAAGCCAAATGTATGGTGTCTTTTCTAACGCCACTTCTCCAAGTCTTTGACACCAGCTGAGTGTCTGGAGATTCAACTTAATTCAGTCACTCTCTACCAGGGGTAGCATCAGATCCCATCAGTGAAGGACTAGTCCCACAAGACTGGTCTCACCCCACACGCCAAACCAACCCCACCTGCTGATCCCATCCGTGAAGAACTCACTCCTCACTCCACACGCCAATCCAACCCCGCATGCAGATCCCATGGGTGAAGGACTCAGTCCTCACTCCACACTCCAATCCAACCCCACATGCTGATCCCATGGGTGAAGGACTCAGTCCTCACTCCACACGCCAACCAACCCCACATGCAGATCCCATGGGTGAAGGACTCAGTCCTCACTCCACACTCCAATCCAACCCCACATGCTGATCCCATCGGTGAAGGACTCAGTCCTCCCTCCACACGCCAATCCTACCCCACATGCTGATCCCATCGGTGAAGGACTCAGTCCTCCCTCCACACTCCACATGCCAATCCAACCCCACATGCAGATTCCGTCGGTGAAGGACTCAGTCCTCACTATACATGCCAATCCAACCACGCATGCTGATCCCATCAGTGAAGGACTCAGTCCTCACTCCACACGCCAACCAACCCCACATGCAGATCCCATGGGTGAAGGACTCAGTCCTCACTCCACACTCCAATCCTACCCCACATGCTGATCCCATCGGTGAAGGACTCAGTCCTCGCTCCACACGCCAACCAACCCCACATGCAGATCCCATGGGTGAAGGACTCAGTCCTCACTCCACACTCCAATCCAACCCCACATGCTGATCCCATGGGTGAAGGACTCAGTCCTCCCTCCACACGCCAATCCTACCCCACATGCTGGTCCCATCGGTGAAGGACTCAGTCCTCACTACACACGCCAATCCTACCCCACATGCTGATCCCATCGGTGAAGGACTCAGTCCTCACTACACACGCCAGTCCAACCCTGCATGCTGATCCCATCTGTGAAGGACACAGTCCTCACTACACATGCCAATCCAGTCCCACATACAGATCCCATGGGTGAAGAACTCACTCCTCACTCCACACACCAATCCAACCCCACATGCTGATCCCACTGGTGAAGGACTCAGTCCTCACTCCACAGGCCAGTCGTACCCCACATGCTGGTCCCATTGGTGAAGGACTCAGTCCTCACTCCACACGCCAATCCAACCCCACATCTGATCCCATCTGTGAAGAACTCAGTCCTCCCTCCACACTCCACACGCCAATCCAACCCCACATACTGGTCCCATGGGTGAAGGACTCAGTCCTCACTACACATACCAATCCAACCGCACATGCTGATCCCACTGGTTAAGGACTCAGTCCTCCCTCCACACTCCACATGCCAAAACAACCCCACATGTTGGGCTCCCAGTTCCTTTGACTGAGTGGCTACATGCTGGGGGACCCACCATGCCTCCTCAGGTGAATGATGTGGTAGAATGGCTCACAAAGCTGGCAAAGCCACTCCCTTTATGACCACCAGTTTATTATAAAGGGCAAAGTGTATGGCCAGATAAAGGGGTGCATCGCCCAAGGTCAGAGAGGTTCCGTGAACAGGAGCTTCTGCCCTGTGGAGCTGGGGTGTGATATCCTCCCTCCGGGCATGTGGAGCTCTCTCTGAACCTGTCATTTAGTGGTTTTCATGGAAGTTTTATAACATAGACGGAACTGATGCAATCACTGGCTGTTGGTGATTCACTCAACCGTTGGCCCCTTTTCCCTGTGGGGTGGGGCTGAAAGCCCCAGGCTTCTAATCAAGGCTTGGTCTTTTGGATGACCACCCCCATCCTGAAGCTTTCCAGGACCCCACAGGGAGCTGCCCCATTAGAACAACAGATGCTCTAATCCCGCTTCTCGCTCAGAAAATTCCAAGGGTTTTAGGAGCTTTGAGCCAGGGACTGGAGACAAAGACCAAATATCCTTTCCTAATATACCACAAGCACTGTGTATTCAGGTCTTAGATAGATTCTCCAGAGAGCCTACCCAATTAAGTTGGTTCTGACTATGTGTTTCTGATAAATGGGAGAAAATAAAATTTTAAAATTAAAAAACATTGATCTTAATTTTCTATTAAATCACTAACCAGGCGTCTAATCTAGATTTTTCTGGAAAATAACTGGTAGATGGTGGAAAACAGAATATTGTTACAGTTTCTCTCAAAGACTGTTTTTTCTTGTTTTTTTTTTTTTTCCTTGTTTTTTTGTTTGTTTGTTTTTGGTAAATTTGGATATTCTAGGTGCCCACAGAAACACTGAAGTGTAAGAAAGTGTGAGTTTAAAATGATTAGGGGTTTCTTAGTGGCATCACCAAATAGAAAATTCTTCCAGAAATACTTCATCTCCTTAGCCGTTGTACAGAGAATTGAAGACTTTCCATTGTCAACTTTGCTGTTGTCACCCCACCTACTCTCCCCTGTCCAGACCCCAGAGGGCCCTGTCCCTCCCTCCCTTGTGCCATGACTCTACTGTAGCCCTTCTCTGGCTCAATATAAGGTTTGTTTGGGGTCTGTCTCTTTTTAGCTCTCTGAAGGTGGTAAGATGCACAGTAGGTCTCCACAAAAGTCGGTGAGATTAATGGATGGATAATCTCTTCTTTAATAAGAGAAAACTTCTGAAATTTCACATGTGGGCTGATTTGTTATTAAGTCTTTCTGTTCCTCTCACTCTCTCTGTGATACATTGGAATTTAACAGCAAAAAACCATCATCTTTGTCTGACAAAGTTCTGTGCAAAGATGTCTTAGTTTTGTCACTGATCTTAGGCCCTGCAGAAGACCTTTGAGTCTAATGTCCTCACAGTGATGAATGAAGTAATAGTTTTACTTTTAGATCCTCTTGTACTTGCAAACAACAATTTTTCTTTGGCCCTTGAACCCCCTGGGAAGAGAGGAGCTCACCAACCAGGGTGAAGGATCCCCCGTGGGCTCTAGTAAGGGATGACTCATTGGGACATGATGAATGTTTGCCATGGACTGGGGGAAGGATGGTGACTAAGGCATGCCCTTGCTCCATAGTCCCCACTGCCCCACCCCCAAGCATGACTTGACAGCCTGGAGTCGGGGGAACCGAGGAGAGGTCAGACAGGCACACAAGTACTATTTACATTACTCTGCAGCACGAAACAGACCTGAGACGTTTATAGCCCAGACGGATATTTAGTGCTGATTTAGAAATACCATGTCATCTTGGCACGTCCATTTTTCACTCTTCTTGACAAGTGCTGCAGCTTGTGTCCAGGATCTTAGAACTCAGTGCCTGAGAAAGTTTACAAGATCTGGGATTCAAAGCATGGGCGCAAATAGAAAAGAAAACAACCTACCATGAAGACAATATGGGTTGCCCGGGCACAGCGACACGGGCAGTGTTCCCCTGGACGGTCCCAGGGCAACCGCAAAGAGAAGCTGGGGAAAAAGTGACTCTTCCTGTGACATGCCAGAGGACCTCTCCCTCGTGGATGTGCTGGCATCCAACAGCCCCATAGCATTCCTTCTGCTCCTCTGCTCCCCTGACCCCCAAGCTCCAACGTGCCTTGGACCTTAGGAGGAGCTGCCTGTACTAGCCCACTCCACGGCTTCCTTCGAGGTATTTTCACTCTTTCAACTTCCTGCTTATACTAGAACTGCCCTCCACATTCCTTTCCTTCTAAATGTCCCTCAATCCAGGTTCTCTAGCTGTCCCTCTAAAGGGATGACATCGCATGCAAACCCACCCAGGGATGGCCTGTGGAGCACCTGTGGGTCTCCATGGACAACGGGGCCACAAAGTAGGGGTTCAGCCATCAGGGACAGCCTTGCTCCAGCCTCTCTCGCCATTGTCAGTGTTTCTTCTCATATTTGGTTCTTGGCTAGGTATTTGGATGGCTTGCAGGCTATGGAAAACAAGGAATTTGAAGTTCCTGAGAGTCTTACATTAGGAACAGGCAGAGCATGTAGGGAGGAAGTTGTGAGTTGCTTCTTGAGTAATGGACAGAGAGGTAGATCTACAGGTAGCCCTGGTCCTGCTTTGCCATTCTCCATGACATGACCTTAAAAGTCATTGAAACTCTTTGGCTCTCAGCTATTCAACCTATAAAAGAGAGGTGGATTTTATGAGTTCTTCTTCTAAAGAGTCCTTCACAGAACACTGGTTCTTCTCAAACATAATAGTCCTATTTCAACTTTAAATAAAGTAAATTGCACTTCACCAGGTCTACTGCTTTACAGCAGGTCAGCACAGTTCTCATGGCTTCATTTTCTCTGTGTTATTATTTTTTATTTGTATGTGTGTATGTGTGTGCACACAAGGGGAGTACTTCTATCCATCCATTTGTCACCTCAGTAGCACTGCCAGCAACTCACACAGCTGAATTTTAATTTAGATTTGTGGATGCCTAATTGTTGCTTAAGTTGTCCTAAAAAAAGACTGGCTGGGTTGCAGCTTGGAGGAGAAAAATGTTATGTTCCTAGCTGATTGCCTGTCACTGACAATCCATTCCACTCAAGGCAGGGAGAATTGTCCAGTGTCTTGGAACAGGTGGTGGAGGTGGCTCAGGAATGAAGACAGCTTGGTAGAAGCTGGGGCACCTATTAGTTAAAACGCTTCTGTCTGGAGTTACAGGGGAGGTGTTCAACTTTCAACAACAGACCGTTTAAGGTGGAAAATGTTTGGCCAAATAAGAATGCAAATGAAACCTTAGTATTCTTCAAAAATTCTGCGAAACATGTGCTGCCCGGCTGCCGTGCTGCACTTTGAGCCTACAAGTTCTGCCTTTCATCCCTGCTCTATCACTGCAGGGAGCCCAGGCCCATCTGCCTGAATGTGTCAGCCGGAAACCTTGACACCATCCTTGGCTCCTCTCTGCTCACGCCCACATCCCGTCTATCAGCAAGGCTCCCTGTCGCCACCTGCAGGAGCCATCCAGGCTCGGCCTCTTTCCCATGCCCTCCCCCTGGAGCTGCCGTCTCCTACCAGCATTTTCATGACTGCCTCTCAGTTGATCTCAAAGCCTCCACCCTTCCTTCCTCCCTCCTCATCACTTCCTCCTCATCACTTCCTCCTCACCACAGCCAGAGGGTCTTACAAGTCACAGTTCTCCTTCCCCACCCCCTGCACCTGCCTCCTGCCCGCAGCTCAGCAGACACAGGAGAACACAATGGTCCAGGAGACCCCACATCCCATGGTGCTTCTGCCGTCTCACTCGGGCCCCCACCCTACCTCCCTGAGCTCCTAGAGGCCCCTTCCACCTCCCAAGCCATGTCCTGCTGTGGGGACTCGGCCCTGCGGTTCCCTGTGATCAGTGTGCTCTTCCCCTGGCACTTGCCTGGCCTTGCCTTTCTTCTCTGAGCTCTCAGATGCCCTGAGTATAGTGAGGCTTTCCCATGAAGCAGGGACGTCCCTCCCTCCCTCCCTTATCCCCACTCCCAGAGTCCCTCTGCCCTCACTGTTTATCATGTTTTTTCATAGCTCTTAAAACCTTTTGGCATATGATGTGTGTGTATGTTTATGTGTGTGTTGGTGTGCATATAAGTGTGTGTTTGTGTGTGTGTGTGTTAGTTCCTTAGCACCTCTCTAACGAAGCACCCAAAACCAGATGGCCTAAACGAGATCAATGTATCCCCTCCCGGTTCTGGAGGCTGAAACTCTGAGGTCCAGGTGATGGCAACATTGGTTCCAAGAGGCGGCGTCAACTCCAGCTTCTCTCCCAGCGTCTCGGGGTTCGCAGGCGATCGTGGCGTTCCTAGGCGTAGAGAGGCACCCTCCCAATCTCAGCCCTCATGTGGACATGGTGCTCCTCCCCTGTGTCTGTGTCCGAATTTCCTATTTTGTAAAGACGCCAGTCATACTGGATTAAGAGCCACACTAATGAAGCCAATTTAACATGATTACTTCTGGGAAGAGCTCACCTCCAAAGAGGAAGGTCATATTCAGAGGCACGCGTGAATTTCAGGGAACAGGATTCACTCATAACAATTTAAGATCCACCTGGAATAAATAAAAACAAATGGGAGCTAAACTTGCGTAGGCCAGGCGCTGAACACAGGCAACAAGGACGTACCCTTCAGACACATCATACAGGTAAGACAAAGGTGAGGTGCCAGACTGTGTGTGTGCACGTGTGTGTATCAGTGTGAATGTACGGGTGTGTATGTGAGTGAGTGTGGGTGTTTGAACAGGGGAGGATTTGTGTGTTGTGTGCATTTGTGTGAGTGTGTAAATGCACAGCAAAGGGCACCAAAGGATGCTAAGACTTATCTTCAGGAAACAAATGAGAATGGTGGTGAGGACCTTCCACACTTTGATCTGATTCTTCTGAATAGCTTAAATCTTTTCCAATAGGAATTTATTCAGACATTTGTTGTATAATTAAAAAAAATAAATGTGAAAAGGAATGACGGACAGCCACCACACTGCACGTCTCAGGACTGATTGAGGAGAGAAGACCAGGAGAAGCAGGATACATGAAGGCTTAGAGGCTTTAAGTTGCGATGTGTCTTCCAGGCTTCACGGTGTCTCCGCATCTAGTTTTCCCCAGCAAGCTTTTGATTCCAATCCACATCAAGTCAAGCTTCTCAGCTTTGCCAGATAGATTTCAAACCTACCTTGTGCTGGCCTGAGTCTGAACTTAGGAAAATAGAATGGCCACACTCCACTCATTGTGAACTAGAACTTTGAGCTTTCTGCTACTCAAGGGCTTGTGAGAAGCTTGAGGGACAGAAATAGTCTTCAGGAACGACTCAGCAGTACAGCCCTGTGGTCCTGTAGACATTCCGTGGGCTGCCTTGGTTCAGCGGTTCATGACAAAGGAGTCAAGCAGTGCTCTTGCACAGTGAAACTGGGCTTACCCGGTTTTCAGGGAGAGCTGCTGCATTGTCTGGCGCTCTGGCCTGGGCCCATCGGTCCGCACCAGGGTGTGCAGGAGGAAACAGGTGGAAGGACTGCCTTGACTCCTGGGCCGCTGCTGAAGCTGGCAGTACATGCTGTTCTCTTCATGGTGACCCGAGGGAGAAGTGTCTCCTTGTCTGAGTTGCTGGGAACATTCCTACACATTCTGAATACGTGCTTTATTTTTTATGTTATGGGTACTATAATTAGTAAACAGCCATGCTTGCATAGTCTGCTCATTTTTCTACAAAATGGAAATGTGGGGCTCTGCCTAGCCGACCACTGAGGAGTGGGCACGGTGTGCATTTCACAGCCCTGGCCCAGTGGCCTCTCCACCCTTCTCTGCCTCATCCCCAGATGGCCTTGGCTGGATCATTGTGCTGTCCTGTATTTATTTTGAGAAAAGGTGACAAATTCTTTGCTGATCTAAATAGCCTTACACAAACAGACAGTTCTTTATTCTAGGAAATAAAAGATTATTAATGTATCCAGGGCTACTTAAAGACCGCACCCTGGAGATTCTCTAAAGCATTTCTTGTGGTTCACGAGCAAACATTTGAACACATTTTCCACGTTTCCTTCCACAGTTATTTCAGTACATTTTAGGATACACATTCACATATACATCCACAGATATGTTTAATTAAACCTATGACACAGTAAATAGTGTTAATTAAGACAAAGTTAAATAGTGAGAGTTATTTAACTTTTCACTTTTGTTATTTAACTTCATCATAATTAACTTTTTAAAATAAAGTAACACCTCTTTAAAATTTAAAGAATAGTGTCAATTTAAAGATATATATGTGAATATAATATATGTATTAGGTACATAATGTTAAAGAGCTGTGAAGAGAGGCAAAAATTATGAAAGACTTGGAAGATGTGACTTTACTAAGCACAGTTACCCCAACACAAAAACATTTCTACAACTAGCTAGGAGAAGTCACAGGTGACTTTTAACATTCAAAATCTGGCTCTATGCTGTTACCTGTGACACGTCTATAACACAAAGGTGCAGAAAAATTGCAAGTAGAAAAGTGCAAAAAACTATACCCAGAAAATGCCGGTACCGCTACAGCTGAGGCAGCAATGCCGATGTCAGACAAAGTAGATTCTAAGGCAGAGAGCACTAGGAATAAAAATGGACTCCCGGAGGACAAGGGGAACAATTTGATGTGGAGACATAATGATTGTAAGTTAGTATTTACCTAATAACAGAGCCTCACAACAGGTAAAGCAAAAACTGCCAAAATGACAAGGTGGATATCCTCATTGCAGCAAGAGAGATTATGAAGTTGGGAAGGAAGGCTTCGGCCAGATCTGGTCAGCAGCAGGTGCGAAGTTGCCCTAGCAGAAAACACATGGCATGCTTGGGAATTATAATTCCCGAATTATAAAGACCATCACTCAGGGAGGTGTTGGTGGACTGGGCTGCACCTGATACCACAAAGGACTTTGAAAGCAGGTAGGGTGCTGGAATATCATCTCCAAGGACCCACTGATGTACTCGCACAGGGGAGGGGTATGATATAAATTTTAGTTTGGCAAGATTGGTGTGTTTGTGCATGATTAGTAAATGCCCAACTGCCTGAGACATTGCAGCAGAAACTGAACCACCTTCCTGGTCAGCGTGATTGCCACGTGGCTGAAACCTGAAAGAGGACGGGAACTAAATGGGGGCTCCCTTAAGGCCCATCTCATGCTCTGAGCCCATGACTCCTGGTCTAGATTAATCCGGATTTTTTGTCCTTAGGTTTATGTTATCCTGCTGCTATGCTGAGGCCATGCTGCCATGTGTCTCTCAGTGAGCGCTCAACGGGTACAGTCCTCTCCTAAATTCAGGTGCCTTCCTTTCAACCATCTTGGGAAGATGGGGTAGGTTGAGAATGACCCCCAAAGGCATTAGGTCTGAAGTCTGGAATCCGTGAATGTCATCTCTTATAAGACAAAACAGATTTTGCAGATGTGAGGTTATCCTGGGTTATCTGAGCAGATCCTAAATATAATCATGGAGGTTCCTGTAAGAGACAGGTGGGGGGAAATTGGACCACAGAAGGCAATGATGAAGACGGGGCAGAGAGATGTCAGAGGAGCCTGGGGTAATGTGGCCAAAAGCCTGGAATGCCACGGGACACCCCCAGCCACCAGAGGCTGGAAGCAGCCAGGGAGGGACCTCCCAGCCCCCAGGAAGGACCACTCCAGAGCCTCCAGGAGCACAGCCCTGCTCGCATCTTCAGTTTGGCTCAGTGGCCCTGATTTCAGGCTCCTGGTCTCCAGAACTGTGGGAGAATAAATGTGTGTTGTTTTAAGACATGAGGTCTGTGGTTGTTGTTACAGCAGCCACAGAAAACCAACAGAGGAGGTACTTGGCATAGAGGTGGAGATGGGAATCACGAAATAGTTGCTCTGCCTGGCCTGTGTAGGCACAGCCTGGAAAGCATAGATGCCTGTCCTCAATGCCAAGTGATTCTGGTCTGAAGCACTTTGCTTGAAACGATCAGAGGATCCATTGGTGTGAATCCTGATATGGGGATAACATAGGGGAAGGAACAGGAATAGACAGGGAGAAAGTTAAAAAACAGCTTAGGACAGGTGCAGTGGCTCACGCCTGTAATCCCAGCACTTTGGGAGGCCAAGGTGGGTGGATCACGAGGTCAGGAGATCGAGACCGTCCTGGCTAACATGGTGAAACCCCGTCTCTACTAAAAAGACAAAAAATTAGGCGGGTGTGGTGGCGGGTGCCTGTAGTCCCAGCTCCTCGGGAGGCTGAGGCAGGAGAACGGCATGAATCCGGGAGGCGGAGCTTGCAGTGAGCCATGACTGCATCATTGCACTCCAGCCTGGGTGACAGAGTGAGACTCTGTCTCAAAAAAAAAAAAAAAAAAAGAAAAGAAAGAAAAGAAAAAACAGCTTAATATTCCTGGTAAAGTGCTTAGTGTTAGAGAAGTTTTTTCATTTCTCCATGTTGATTCTTCTCCAGGGGCTAATTTCCAAGAGGCAGCCCTTTTCTGTACCCCCTCACCTTGCGGAAAGGAAGATGCTTTTGGCAGCTCCTCTGGTGGTCTCCTGCAGGATGTTCCATTAGTTCATGCATTTTTGGGTCTCATAGTTGATGAAATGGGAAGACTGTGCTATTTCAGCAACCACTAGGCTCTTCGTTTCACGGCCCCGTGGCTTCTGAGCTGCTTTCTTCTAATGCTGGTTACAGGGGAGGTGAGGAAATTTCACAGAGTCATGGAGAGCCCAGAGCCACCCACATTCTACCAGAGGCCACAGGGGGTGATGCATGACCTTCAGAGGAATCTGCTGGTACAGAAGAGGGTTCTGTCTGCTTCACTGAAGGATTTAATTTCCAAGATCATATCAGGAGCCCCAAAGGAAAAACCTTCATCTAGTTCTGTAGCCAAGAAAGAAGAGAGTATATCCTCCATTTGGTTAGCCCATATGACCTGAAAGGGTGTCATCCACATGTATGCCTCTGGAAGAGTTACATTGGTTGATATTAAATCTCATGGTTATTTATTAGTTAGTATCCACAAACAATATATGAATGGGTGGTTTGCCTTGCATCTTAGACGTCAGAAATTGCTGGCTTCAGGGCTATATCTCATATGCAGATGTCCTAGTCCCCTGGGGCTGCTATAACGGAATACCATAAGCTGGGTGGCTTAAACAACAACCATTTATTTTTCACAGTTCTGGGGGCTGGGAAGTCCAAGACCACGGCATCAGCACATTCAGGGCATGATGAGGGCCTGTTTCCGGGATCTGTATCATCACATGGTGAAAAAGGTGAGAGAGCACTCTGGGGTCTTTATTATAAGGGCTATAATCCTACTCATGTCGGATCCACCCTCAAGATCTGTCACTTATTCAAGGCCCCACCTCCTAATAACCATCCGTAATAAATTCACAAGGTTTCCACATGTGAATTTCAGAGGGACACAGACACGAACATTCAGTGAGTAGCAACAGATAATCTACTTTTGGCCTATGCCGGTTTTACTTTTTAGAAAATGTGATCGAACATTTTTCACTGAAGTATGCACACTCTAATTTGCCAGGGTCTCTTCAGCTTCCCCACCCTGCCTGTTGTGTGGATTTATAATTTTATTTGTACCCTACTGGTGACTGAGAGTGAAACCCTTCTTTGGCAATGTCTGCTCATATCAAAATATTCGTTTTTCTCTTAAGGAAACCTGAGAGCGAGAATAAATGTAGCCAAAACATATATAAACTGCATCTCTAGAATCCTCAGTGGTGGCACAATCCATTATTTGACGGTGTTTGGTGACTGTTAGATGATGATTGAGCTTGATGTGAGATAGGTAAGCTTGAAGACATTCTCAAGTTTAATTTTGTTTGGTTTGGTACAAAATGCATTTGTGTTTATTTTAAGAAACTCAATGTTTTTATGGAGTAATCCAACATGGAGATAAAACTTGATTAAATGAAGAGTTTTTGAAACCGGAAGAGATTTTGGGGAGCATCTGGGATCCTAATTTTTCTTTTGAAAGAATTGAGGGTTGGAGGAGGATTTTGAACACAAGTGAAAAGACTGACTTCTGAGTTTTTTTCTTTTGTAATATTTCTTTTTGGACTTATTATGAAAAAGGCACCACTTGCTTATCCAGAATTTCTAGTCCCCGCTCTCTGCTGCTAAGAAGGTATTTCCTGGAACATCAGGCTGCGGCCAGATTGGATACACTGGTAGTGTATGCAAGTCTGCAGGTGCAACGACCTCTGATGGTAGATGGGCAAGGATGGCACCCCTGGGCTGGAGCGGACACCAAGATACAGCTGCCCCTAGATAATTTGACAACCAGGGACAAGTAGATATAAGGAAAGCCACAGCAAGTGTTAGGGGTTGCCAGGAGAACCCTGAGATTCAAGAGAGACTGTCTGCTGCTGGAAACGTCAAGAAACAGCGCCAGAACCAGGAAGCCCACATGACCACACTATTTCTGTGAGTATTAAGAGGCTCAGCTGTGAAGCTCACTATCAAATCAACAACAACTTTGGCTGAGGGGATTATTGCGGTGGGCATGTTAGGGAGAAGAGACTAAAATGTATACGCTAATAATAAAAGAAACCCAAGCGTGGCATTTATTTAACACCCTTCCTTAGTATTGCAAACTTTGAGTATAAACCTTTTTTTTTTTTTTTTTTTTTAAGACAGAGTCTCGATCTGTCACCCAGGCTAGAGTGCAGTGGCGTGATCTTGGCTCACCGCAACCTCCACCTCCTGGGTTCTAGCGATTCTCCTGCCTCAGCCCCCCGAGTACCTGGAACTATAGATGTATGCCACCACACCCAGCTAATTTTTGTTAGTAGAGATGGGGTTTCACCATATTGGCCAGGCTAGTCTGGAACTCTTGACTTTGTGATTCACCATCCTCAGCCTCCCAAAGTGCTGGGACTACAGGCATGATCCACCGTGCCTGGCCTGAGCATAAACCATTTTATATTCAGTCCAGAGAGAATTCTGAATCTCTTTTTTGCATTTGCAGGTATCCTTGTGTAAATGACCAGATGATGGTGGTGTGACACATTTTGGATTCATTCCTTTTGTTCAATCAAGATTTATTGTTGTTACCAAGACTCCAGTTCTGTTCCAGGGGCTGAATGTACAGCATTGAACAAAACGGTGAAGTTACCTTCCTTTGTGAAGTTTCCATTGAAGTCGGGAAATTGAGGCTGTAAATTGCAAATTTACAGATAGTCATGCCAGTTGTCAAAATGACTTTGGACTTGAAGACCAGATCTGGGGATTGAGAACTTGGCTTCAGAGTCAGTGAAACTGCCTGTGCTTTGATATTCCACTGACCGTACGTGTGACCTTAGGCCAGTCACTGCAAACATTTTTTTGACTTAGTTTGATTGTTCTATAAATAAAAATGTTAATATTATTTTATAAATTTTGAAGTCCTGGTTGTAAACAGTTTGCATTTTTCCTGGCTCATAGTTAGAGGTTTGTCATTAATAAACGTTATTAGTAACTGCATATTCCTCTCATAACTTATATCCCTTAAATATAAAATCAAAATAAAGATTATTGTCCAATCTAGAGAAAAAAATCCTTGCATGATACATTATCTTAGTCCTTTAATTTCCAGAAAGGCTGGGGACACTTCGACTTCAGGTATTTTAGAGACTTTTTTCCGGTTTTTACCTGAAGGTTCGGAGTAGACTGCTTGAGTACTGTCTTCCCTACACAAAGCTCACCCAGTACATTTTACTTTTAAATCACTTAATTGATCTTGGTCATAATTTTGGTCAAAGTGTAGAGAATCTGGATGTACACCAGCTTGCAGGAAGTGGTTTATCATTGTGTTACCCCAAATCAGACTAGCAGAACCCACGTCAGCCATAGAGCAGCACCCTGGATAGAGAATGAATTGCTGCTGGAAGGAGCAGCGTAAGATGAGAAATGTCTAATCTTTTGGCATTAAATACACAAATCAAATTATGTAGCACTTGCAAATTAATATGCATTATAATTATAATTTCTGAGCTGATGGATGAATGAATTGGAGATAGTGTTACCACTGTGGGGGGTGTGTGTGTGTGTGTGTGTGTGTGTTTAAAATTAGTTTCTTCTTTCTCATTAAAAGCCAGCTAGTAAAAGGGTTAGGAAGAATGGATGGGTAAAATGCAAAGTGTGATTAAATGTCAGGAGCTGGCTTGAACTGCCAACTCCCCCAGGCTTGGCAGCAGAAAACCAAACCAAACACACTCCAGGAATACTGTATATTAATGAGAAACTCCAGCCTCCAGGGGCAGATGTGATAAAATCTGGGAAAATGTGAGGCTTTAAGGATGTTGCCTAGAAAGAACAATAGTCGGATTTTTCCAGGGCAGGAAGTGTGGGTTGAATGAGTTTTTATTTTATTTTCTCTTCATTTCCTGAATGTGTAAGCAACAGTTTTGAGCCCCAAAGGCCTGGACTGGGGGTAGGACTGCAGTCAGGGAGTGCTGTACTCGGAGAACTGCAGACTGGAGAGGAGGGAAGAGCTCTGGCTGCACCTCTGTGGAGGCTGGGAGTCCCGTTTGTGGGACACATCTTGGTGTCTGGGAGAGCAGGAAGCGTGCATCATGTCCATGCCAAAGGCCTAGAATATCCTGGCGCATCATATTCAGGTGTCTGGAAAATGTTTCCATCTGCAGCCAGAGCTGAACTCAAGCTGGGAGATCCCTTGTTCTGCAGGGATGATAAAAACTTAGATTTTTCCAGATTTGTGCAGCACAATCTAGAAAGGAAGAGCCTCGAGGAGCTGAGATGTGGGTGTGGAATGATTTTTAGGTAGAGTCTTGTTGAGGGAAGACTCAACAAGGGTCCTTTTCAATGATTTCAAGTCTGTTGTGTAATGTGGAACACAACAATGGCCTTCTTAATCTGGTTTGGCCCTGAGAAGGCAGCCACTGCATGTCACACATGGCTTGAAAAGTGCCAGTCCGTGGGGTCCTGTGACAGTCCACAGCAGCAGCAGCAGGCAGTGCAGCTGCAAAAGGACAGAGAGGGGGCCGGGTGCAGTGGCTCACGCCTGAAATCCCAACACTTTGGGAGGCTGAGGCGGTGGATCACTTGAGCCCAGGAGTTCGAGACCGGCCTGGGCAATATAGTGAAACTACGTCTCTACTAAAAATACACACACAAAAAAAATTAGCTGAGTGTGGTGACATGTACCCGTAGTTCTAGCTACTCAAGAGGCTGAGGTGGGAGAATTACCTGAGCCCAGGAAGTCGAAGCTGCAGTGAGCCATGACCTAGCCACTGCACTCTGGCACTCTACCCTGGGTGAAGGAATGAGACCCTGTCTCAAAAAAATTAAAAAAAAAAAAAAAAAAAAAGAAAAGGAACAGAAATTTAACTTCAGGAGAGTGGATGGAGGGAGACAGGAATGGGAAGGTGTCCAAAGGCTTGCAGCCTCTGTTATTCAGGGCCAATAACAAGCTCATTGAATTTACATACACAAAAGGCAAACCTGAAGGCCACCAGTGGCATGTAAAGAAAAAACGCTGGAGGAAGGAGAAGGAGTCTCCCCAAAATATACAATTTAATAATTTCCACGTAGTCTTAAGTGTTGGTCTTCTCTATGATGTCAGCCATTAATCTCTTGGGATTACTAAAAAAGAGTGCATTGGAATGACTCATTTTTCTGTAATATTTTCCCTCCTTATCCTCCTTGAAGAGTGTAGATCATCACTGGAGTCATCAAAAGCAAAAGGAGATTAAATCCTGGGAAGCAACCAGGCGTAAATCTTCATGACCTTGGATGAAGCAATCATTTCTTAGACATGACACCAAAAGCAAAATCAACAAAGAAAAAAAATAGATATAGTAGACTTCACCAAAATTAACTTTTGTCTTCAAAGGACACTATCAAGAAAGTGAAAAAAAAACCACCCACAGAATGGGAGAAAATAAACGCAGATTTGCCAAAAAAAATGGGTGAAGGACATGCATAGACATTTATTCAGATAAAATATACAAATGTCTCGTTAACATGTGCAAAGACACTCAATGTCATTAGTTATTAGGAAAATGCACATCTAAGCCGCTGTGAGATAGCACTTCTCGCCCTCTAGGATGGCTACAGTGAAAAAGATGCTGGATAACAAGACGTGGAGAGAATGGAACCCTTGTGCCCTGCTGACGGACACAATGGTGCAGCTGCTTGGAAAGCCCGTATGGCAGCTCCTCAAAATATTAAACATAGAGTTTACATACAACCCAGCCATCCCACTCCTAGTATAAATCCAGGAGAAATGAAAGCGCGTTCACACAGACACTTGTACACATATTGTTTACGGCAGCATGATGCTTAACAGACAAACCATGGCAAAAACCCTAATGTCCATCCACAGATGGAAGAATTCACAAAATGTGGACCTCCACTATCTGCAATGAAAAGGTTTATCCCTTTTTTATGCCAAGTACAAAAGTCAAATACTATGGCCACGTAGCGTATGATTCCACTGATGTGAAATGCCTGGGGCAGGCTACATCATTAAGACAGAAAATCAATCAGTGGTTACCAGGGGCCGAGGCCCTGACTGCTAACAGTATGGAGTTTCTTTTGGGATGATGAAAATGTTCTGGAATTAAATAGTGGTGAGGATGGCAAAACTTTGTACATATAATATTTTTAAAGTACTGAATTGTACAGGTTAAAAGGGTGAATTTTATAGTGTACCAATTATGTCTTAGGAAGGCATCCACAAGCCAGTTGTAGATAAGATGTTGGGGGTTGTATTTAAAGAGCATTTCTTGGGGCATCCTGGGGGCTGGATGGTGTATATGACACCGTGCAGGCATTCCAGCATTCTCCAGGGGCTTAGAGGACACGTAACTCAGTGAGGTGGTCACAGAGGGAGCTCCGCCAGGAGCTCAGCCCAAGACGAGCACGCCTTCCCCCACTGCCCACTGCAGCCCCAGCCTCGGGTGCGGATTCTGCGTCTAGGGCTTGGTGACAGCGGACAAATGCAGACAAGGAGGGTCAATAAGCAGGGACGTGTCAGGGTCCTCCCCTGGGACTGCAATTCATGAGGATGACTGAATGATGGCACGGAGAGTGCCACTGAAAGTAGATGTTTATTCTTCATGTTTTCTGAGTAGAGAGGTCACACCACGCCAAGTGGGGCCGCACGGGGAAGCATCCATGTCTGGCAAGAGGCAGAAAGGAGGAGGAGTCAGTGCAGAGGCTGGGCTGCAGCTTGTGTTTTCTGTGGGAAAGGCAAGGCCTGATGGGAAGGGCTTGGCACTGGACGGTTACAATAGTGTCAGCAGGTTCTGGGCTCCCGGGGTGGTCTCTGGTTGCCTGGCTTTGGGGTGATTTAGGACGGGGGATATACTGGCTTGGTGAGTAAGAGTTAGATAAAGGGCGTGGTTAGGGGTATGGATTTGGGATGGTTGGCTTGTACGCTCCAGGGTGAGTTGCTGGCTCTAGGAGCTGAGTAGCTCTGGAAAGATCAGGCTCTCCCATCGGGGAGGCCACACACACCACAGAGTCAAGAATACAGAAAGCAAGAAAACAGTTAATATTTTCTCCCCCCAAGCACCCGTCCCCAAGAAAAATCACATTCTATGAACATGTTTCCATGACTGTGGCTGGCTCCTCTATTTTAATGCCTATATTGGGGGTGTCTGGAGGGTCTGCCTTTCCATTCATGGCAGAGATACTCAGGGTCACTCAATGACTGGCTGGTTAATTCATGTTGTTCTGTGATTTCATATTCGATCTTCAGTTCTGGTGAGTGGCGAGCACTCCTCCAAATAAACTCCTCAATCAAGTTTAAGGGCCCTACATATGGATGTTGTAAATGGATCGGGAGCCCCGTTTCCGTGAGCGCAATCCTGGACCACTTATGGACATCTGGGCCTGAGAAAACCCCAGCAAGGCTGTAGGAAAGACGCGGGAGGCAGCCGCGGAGAGAGACAATGCTACAGAGTTCCATCTGCAATTGATTTTTCAGATACTTAGAGATAAATCAATCAGAATCCATTAAGAAAGGAAGACAGGAGAGGGTGATCTGTGAGCCATCTGGGGATGGGAGGGAGTCTCAGGCCTGCGAAAGCTGAGTCATCCGTCCCGTCGTGGGATGAGTAATACCGAGAGGAAACAAATGCAGGGAGAATTCCACACACAGGAGGGAGCCAGCCGGGGCCTGGGGGCGCTGCATGTGGCAAGAGTGTGGGAGGTCTGGGAAAGTGTGCTAATGTTTAGGATCATCTTTCCTGGTATCCCCCACTGCTAATTACAGTCTCCTCGCAGGGACTTTTCCTGAGTGGATCGGTAGGTTGATTGTTTTCCTCGATGATTTGCCTTTAAGATGTTGCTCAATCCCCCTGGCTTTCTCAGCCAAGCATTTGGCTCTCTGGAGACACACACAGTTCTATTCTGGCCTCAAATCCTTCTAGGGGATAGGGAGGTACCGAGATGAAGCTGCCAGGCTTGGGCAGTTTTACCACTAATCGTATGAACACAAATGGAAGAGGCAAAATGAAAATCGTTCCATACATTTGGACTCGATGTGAACAATTTGAGATTAATCATAAAACACAGTAATTAAAACAAAAAGGGTACCTGCCCCAGAAATACTTTAGTATCTTCGAGAAGAAAAGCAACATAAGTGGTGGTAGGTTAGTCTACCTGCTCTAAACTTCACTCTGGGGGCGGCTTATAGAAATGTCCTGGGAAAAGTCAAGGAAACTTCAAACCTGCTTCTTCCAGGTCCCAGGTTTGCCAAATCCAGGAGGGAGTGAAGGTGCACAGACACCCCGGCTGTGCCACAGCTTGTTCTGCTACCAACCATGGCTGTTGGAAACAGTGAACGGCGGGTGGAGGTGCGTTCCGACATCTCCAGGCCCCTGCCTACCTGGTGCAGATTTGGGAGTATGGCCGGGAGAGGCCGTGGCAAAAGCATGTGGTTCCAGGCTGGCCCCAGGCACAAGGATTTCTCTGTCCGATGAAATGGATTCTTCCTTGACTTCTGAGAAAATGGTGACAATTATTAGTCTCCTAATAGATTGTTCCACGAAGAGACAGAATTAAAATGTACTCTTCCAAAGTCTAGTGTGTTGCTTACCCTCAAGTTTGGGTGTGGCTACTATGAATAATGCTGTTATGAATATGCATGTTTAAGTTTTTCAGTGAATATGTTTTCACTTTGCTTGGGGTTACACCTGAGAGTGGAACTGCTATCCATATGGGAATTCTATGCTTAACTTTTTGAGGAACTGCCAAAAGCTGTTCCAGGCTGCAACATTTCACATTCCTGAGAGCAAAGTTTTAGGGTAATTTCTCCACATTCGTATCTAGACTTGGTATTTAACTTAAAAAATATATCACTGCCTTAGTGGATGTGAGGCACTATCTCCTTGTGGTTTTGCATTTCTCTAATGACTAATAATATGTAGCACCTTTGTTCGTTCTTGTTGGCCGTTTGTATATCTCCTCTGGATAAATATCCAGTTAATTTCTTTGACTATTTTTTATTTGGGTTACTTTCCTTTTTACTGTTGAGTTGTATGAGCATTTATATGTGTTGAGCATTTATATGTGTAGAGCCTATTTTAGTCCATTCTGGCTGCTGTAACAAAATACCTTAGACTGGGTAAGTTATAAACAACAGAAATGTATTGCTCACAGTTCTAAAGGCTGGGAAATCTAAGATCAAGGGAATAGCAGATTCTCTGTCTGGTGAGGGCTGCTCTCTGCTTCAAAGATTTCATCACCACATCCTCACATGGCAGAAGGGGCAAGGAAGCTCACTTGAGCCTTTGTCTTGAGGACTCTAAATGCCATTCACAAGTGTGGAGTCCTTATGCCTTAATCACTTCACAGAGGCCCCACCTCCTAATTTTATCTCATTGGGTATAAGGTTCTGATATGTAAATTGTGAGGAGACACCAACATTCAGACTGCAGCTGACCCTTCTCAGCTAACTCATTTGAAAATATTTCCCCCATTCTATAGATTGTCTTTTCACTTTCTTGATAAGGCCTTTGGTGCATAAAGGTTTATACTTCTTAGCCAGGCGCCGTGGCTCACCCCTGTAATCCCAGCATGGGATTACTTGAGGTTGGGAGTTAAAGACCAGCCTAACCAACATGGAGAAACCCCATCTCTACTAAAAATACAAAATTAGCCAGATGTGGGGGTGCACGCCTGTAATCCCAGCTACTCGGGAGGCTGAGGCAGAAGAATCGCTTGAAACCAGAAGGCAGAGGTTGCAGTGAGCCGAGATTGCGCCACTGCACTCCTGCCTGGGCAACAAGAGCACAACTCCATCTCAAAAAAATTTAAAAACAAGTTTATACTTCTCATGCAGTCCAATTTATTTTTTTTCTTTTGTTGCTTATGCCTTCCTTATTATAATAAGAGACTTGCGGTGGATAGACCTGGGTAAAAGACAGGAAAACAAAGAGAAACAGGAATTGAAGGAGATTCCTGGAGAGGTCTCTGGAATGAAAAGTTCTTGGGGTTTGTGACCCTAGAAACCACAAACTTTGTGGTCCTGGTGTTAAGGACAGAACTGCTGAGACTTGAGGAATGCGTGCACACGAGTCCCTGAGTGCCATGACCTGACGGCGTCTGCAAACAATGTCTCATGTGATTAAAACCAAAGCATGACCTCAGAGATGGGGACTCCTGGCACACAGCAGCTTAGAACTCCAGGGAGAGTGGGTATTTTCTTTACTTGAAAGCACTCTTTGCATTGAAGAAGAATTCACACTCGGGGGCTGCTTTCACACTCACTGTTCGTTTAACCCCGGTTTGTAAGATGTCATGGTTGAGGAGGAGAAAAGAAAAGGTATCTTCAATGATTAGTTTTGTTTTCCTTTGTCATAAGATGGCAACCGAGGAGTGATTTAAGGAGGTCTGAGATGTGTGCTTAAGATAATCCTTTTAAAATGGTAATTAATCATGACTGAGTCATAGACGACTCTATCAAAACAATATCTTACATTTTATAGAGTTTCAACTTTTCCAAGTATTTTTATGTCTTTTATCTGTTTACTTTTCAAGGGGAGGCCAGATCCAGCATACCAGCTTCCCATGCATAGGTCTTTCTCCTTATCCATGGTTTTGTGTGCATAAATATATAATTTGGGTTACCCACTTAATTTCAAATAATCCTTATTAAACACTGAGTATTTGTTAATCATCTTTACATCTGCTATTTCACTGATGAGGAAACATGGTTCAAACATACACATTTACTCTCTCAATAATTCCTGACCTCCACCCTCACCAAACTAAGTTGCAAGAAAATTGGAACCTAGTTGGAAGATAATCTTGGTTCTTCTACTCTGCACATATTTCCCCACTTATGATGCTTGTGGAAGGCTGGAAGAAGTTTCTCATCTTTTCATTTTTGGCAGACTTACTGCCTGAGAGCTTTGGCGTGCAAGATACCTCAGCCCATGAAACATCATCTGCTACTGGACAGAGACTCTTCCTCGAGGCCCCAACATTCTCCACCCTGGGCTTCTAGGCTGAGCCATCCATCTTTTTCTATCTCTTTTCAGTAAGCTGAGGAGAAATGCTAAGCAGTCAGGTTGAAAAGAAAATATCTCACCACCTGCTCCCATCCACAAGAGAACCAGGTGCGTTTGCAGGATGGATACTTCACACTCATTTTCTTGGGACTAGATACTCTATTGAGACAAGAGGTTCCTTCCTCATTAAATCACTTCCTCAGTTAAATGAGTGTATTTCTGAGATTCTAAAAGTAAATTCAGCCAAGTCTAAGGATATTCGGACCAAAGATGAAAGTCAGGTTGTTCTTGTGTGGATGGAAAGAAGAAAATGTGCTGGGGACCCCTTGATGTCCTGTGGAGGGACTGGGGGTGAGAAGAATGGATAAGGGTGTGGGGCTTGTGGGAGCCCAGTGGGGTTGGGAGGGATCTGGGGGCAGGTGTGGGCTCATGCTTGCACATGGTGAGTGTGTGGCCCTGCCAGGACACCCAGGAGAGCTTGTCTCAGGGGCCAATTGACAGGCAGAGGCCCGCGGGGGAAAGATTTGGAGGTTGAAGATTAAGCAGGGAGCCAAGCGGGCACAGGGAACCCTTGGGAAAGGAAGAATGGGAGTCACCCCTGCTGCCAAGCAGACAAGGTGGCCACGGACTGTCAAGGAGGAGCCATGCAGAGTCAGCCTGGGGGCTTTTGTCTTTCTATATCTTTGACACACAAAATAGAGAAAGTGAGCTCAGCTTCCAAAACCACCATGTGACCATGGTGAAAATCTGGAAAACAGGTTGATGAGAGTTTGCAGCACACTGGAGCAAGGTCATTGCTCTACTTCAGAGTCTAGGAAGGGGCCATGCCCTCCACTAAGGCCCTGAGAACTGTCCGGGCCCTGCGTTTTGCCTCTTGCCGCCCCTAGAATAGAACTTGTAGAGACCTTACAACTCTGTGGCTGACCAAATGCAAGTGGCAGCATTGTCCACACGCGGCCTTTTCCCCATTGTCCGCTGATCTGCCGTCTGTCCAGAAACAAAACTCCCTCCCTGAGTGTGGAGAGCCGCGAGTATGTGGAGGAGAGACTGAGACAGAAAACACTGTCTGAGACGTACCCTGGGAGGCTGTGGGTGTTGATGTCCGTGTACAGACAGAAACGTGGTGGATGTGAAAAGTGACTGACCACAGTCCTGGGAACTCTGCCCTGCTGCTGAGGAGCGCCTGAGAAGGAATGAATGATGCCGAGAAGATCCTTGATGTTTATTTACCGTGGTTTCCTGTTTCTCAAAATGGAAGACAATGTCACTGGTCATGGGGTCTTCCCAGGCTGCACCCTCAGTGAAGACGATAATGAAACAAACTACTGTGCACGTGTATGTGCCTGCATGTGTGCATGTATGTGTGTACATGTGCATGTGTGCCTGCGTGTGTGTGCACATGTTTGTGTTTTTAAATTGTCCATGCAGTTTGCTCTATCTTGATAAAACTTCCAATGTTGAATTGCTGTGCCTACCACTTTAAGGCCTATGTGACCACCAATTTCTAAAAGCAGCATCAGGGCCGGGGACAGTGGCTCATGCCTGTAATCCCAGCACTTTGGGAGGCTGAGATGAGCGGATCACCTGAGGTTAGGAGTTTGAGACCAGCTTGGCCAACATGGTGAAATCCCGTCTCAACTGAAGATACGAAAATGAGCCAGGTGTGGTGGCGGGCGCCTGTAGTCCCAGCTACTGGGGAGGCTGAGGCAGGAGAATCACTTGAACCTGGGAGGTGTAGGTTGCAGTGAGCTGAGATCACGCCACCGCACTCCAGCCTGGGTAACAGAGCAAGACTCCATCTCCCAAAAGTAAATAAATCAATCAAAACAGTACCAGCTGCTTTTTTCCTCCTACCGCCTCTCCTTCCTTCATTTAAACTCACCAGGAGCTGGTGGGGCAATGGTGAAGACACAGGGCTCATTTTGAAAATGGAAATAGAAGAAAGAATAACAAAATTCTTTTTTGAGAGAAAGAGAGAAAAAGATAGAGACATACATATCTAGGGTGGCTTAAACAACACACATTTATCTTCTCACAGCTCTGGGGGCCAGAAGTTTGAGGTGGAGGCCCCTGTAGGGGTGGTTTCAGGTGGGGGCTTCCCTCCAGACTCATGCATGACGCCTTCTCAGTGTGCCCTCGCATGGCCGTTTCTCTGTGTGCACAGAGAGCAAGAGAGAGAGGTGTCTGGTGCCTCTTCCTCTTCTTATAAGGACACCTGTCCTCTTGCCCCACCCTGATGACCCCATTTGACCTTGATGACCTCCTTAAGGTCTCTATCTATTTCCAAATACAGTCACATTTGTGGGGACACAATTCAGCCCATGACGTGTGGTCCTGAGGAGGGGGTTTGGGGTACTTAATGGTCTGGAAGTAAGCTTAGTGGGTACAGACCTAAGACAAAGCATAGTACCTTCGAGAAATATTACACTCACTCAAAAATGATGGGATAGAGTTAAAGCTGAACAAATATTTGGTCTGTTTCCCCTCAGGCACTGATCCCCAGTGCAGTGATGGGCTATTTAGGTGCACTAAGTACAGAAGACAAATAGAGCTAGGGCCCCTTCTGCATTTGCAGGAGGCCTCCTCCAGGGAGGACAACTTTGTGACCTTCCAATGCTACAGGAGAAGGCGTGGCTTTCAGGTTGAGTGACAATGGGAAGCTAACAGCACACCATGGTGCGGAGTTATTTGGTGAAATGAACCAGGGGAAATGGCACTCCAGGGGGATTATGGAGACAAATGTAACCTGTCTTTCATTTATCCCGATGGTTTTCAGCCTGGTTTTCCTGGGGAGACCAGCATGCCTTCTTTGGCTCTGAGGAAAGGATGGTGACAACCAGATGTGCAAGCAAAGTGGGCAGCACTGCCCCTCCCCACGATCCGGGCACCCACCTGGCAGAAGTCCTCAGGCCTGGGTTCCCACCAGGGCTCAGCACTCGCTTGACTCTTAGCCCTGGGGCACCTGAGTGTTGCTGGCTCTCATTCCAGACTTCAGATTAAAGCTCTTAATGATTGCAGACCCACTACAGAGGCTTTGTGGTTCAGCCTCCAGCTGGGAGTCAGCTGGCTGGGTCAGCCGTCTAAACCCTGAAGTCGGAAGAAGAGATCCTGCCACTGAGAACCATGCCCAGAGGCTGGCACTGGTGTGGAGCTTTGCGAGACTCTTCTCAAGCATCCGGACCATGGAGGGGAGCCAGGTCTCTGCCTGGGCGACTCTAGCAGGCTCACGGGCATGGACAAAGCTTCTGCGAAGGACCACTGGCAGGAGGATTTGCCCGGTGGACAGGCAGCCTTGGATATTCTGACCTGGACTCTACTCACTTGGTCTCTTGAAGTATTACAGGTGGTTCTAGCTCTGTCGGCAGCAGGAAGTCTGTAAATGTAGCTGTAAAAATGTGAACAGGCATCGCCAAAATCCTTAAAAATCCTCCAGAGCCCACTTTGTCTGGCTTCTATTTCAGAGCATAACTTTCTATCTGTCTCCTATATTACATGAGTTGAGATTCTGTTTTAAAGTTTGGTGCATGACTTTAAGCAATGGATTAATTGAAAAATAGTAAGTGAAATGGAAAGGCTGGCATCTCAGAATTTTGGAGGAGCCTAAGGAATCCAATTTCTTTGTTTTATAAGTAACAAATCCAACAGCCAGAGAAGTAAAATGAGTTGCCCAGGGTCACCCAGCTAGTTAATATAACTGCCTGTTGCACTCTGGAACCCTAAGGGAAGGGGTCATGCCTCATTTAGTTTGGAGCCTGGAACATAGTAGGTGTGGTGGGTGGTATTGTTCTGAATTACTCATTCCCTTTCTGTGTGAGTGCCGTACATACCCCACCAGTGACATTTACCATGCAGAACCTGCCTGTAGGAGTTCACTTCCCTGCCTCATTGACACTGGACTTGACCATGTGCCTTGCTCTGGCCAGTAAGGCATGAATATATGACGGAGTGCTGGTTCTGGGCAGAAGCATTAAGAGACAGTTGACATTTCTAGTAGCTTTTCACTCTTTTTCCTCTGCCAAAACCACAGGACGTCCTGCGTAGGGGCTGTTCTTCAGCCTGGATTCTGGAGTGAAGAAAATGCAGAGGACAGACCCACAGGCAATGTGCAGCCAAGATATAACATCTCAAAGACGTGAACCTTTATCGTTGTAAGTGGCCAAGATCTCGAGGCTCTTGTTCCAGTGACCAAGTTGACAGATACAGTGGTGTGCAGTGACTATAGGTTGAATTAATGGAACGATAAATGACCAGGGATAAAGGTTGTTTCTTTCCATGCCCTCTAGATACTGTGGTGTTCATCTGGATTTCAGGCCGTTACTTTTACGAGTTGGTGATGTGATAAATGGGGTTAAAGTAGAAGAATTTGGGCAGGGACAAGGGATACCAAGATGAAGGAGCATTCTTGAGAATACAGCCTGGGGCAGGTGTGGACCCAGTGTAGTGACACTGCCAATATGTATGCTTTGCACGGCTCTGCAGGTGACCAGCCTCAGCAATGTGACCCACAGAGAGCATCAGCTCCTGCTGCTGCCACTTCTGGTAGGTACAGTGAGTAAAGCCATTGTCTCGCCTGGTGGAGACTCAAAGCAGTTCCAATGAAATGGCTAAAGCAGCGTGTTGCATGTGTTAGTGAGCCTGTGTCTCCCCCGCCATCCTGGTGAGTGTGTTGTTTTGCCTTCTCTTGTCCTCCAAAGTGAGGTGATCCTTCTTGGATGATGAGACACATGGTTGCCCTACGGAGGGCTCAACTCCAAATGCAAAACTAGTTCATCTGGACAGTAGCAGATAGGACTAGCCGAAGACTAAGCAAAAAGTCTTTAATCACTTTGGGTTGAAGATAATTAAAATGAATTGATATGAAAAGAACTTATTATGTATCTATCTGTCCTACTGATAACTCAAATACACACACATTACTTAAATATTGCATTTGCATATCTGAACGTATGTGTAGAAATAAATCAGGATCTTGAATTCACAGATTTGTGTTTTCGATCCCTCATCACAGCATCCCTTTTCCATGTCTAGGTGATCAGGTAAAATTGAGGTTTGGTTCTAGGGCAAATGATCATCCCAGTGTGATCTCTGCTTGATCCTGGGACTCTGCTCACCTGAGTTATGCTCTCAACCTGGACGGGTCAAGGCATCTTTTCTCCCTGGTGAGCTCTTTTAAGCCTGCCATCGTGACACGGAGGACAATGACATGTAGATGGTTACTGAGCCTAGAGTCACCATAAAATGGGACAAAAATGTGTGTGAGAACCAGGGTGTATTCATCCGTTTTCACACCGTTGATAAAGACAAACCCGAGACTGGCTAATTTATAAAGAAAAAGGCAGTGTGCTGCCAAGATATAACGCGTTGAAGAAATGAACCTTTATTGTTGTAAGTGGCTGAGATCTTGAGGCTCTTGAGCTTGGAAAGCCAGCATACCAAGTTAACCCAAGATGAGCGCATTAGTCAGGGTTCTTCCATGAAACAGAACCGATAGGATACCTGCATATGTACATAGACAGATGTGAATATCGATATATAGATATACGAGAGGTGATTTATAATGGGAATTGGCTCACATGGTTATGGAAGTCCCCCTTTATTCCGTCTGTGGGCTGGAGAACCAGGAAAACTGGTGATGTAATTTAGTCCAAGGCAGAAGATCCGAGAGCTGTGGGGCTTGGGAAGGGGCTGGTGTAAGTCCTGGGGTCTAAAGGCTCTGGACTCAGGGGATCTCTGATGTCTGAGGGCAGGAGAAGATGGGTGTGTGTCCCTGCTCAAGCAGAAAGGGCTGATGTGCCCTTTTCTGCCGTTTTGTTCTATTTGGGCCTTCAGTGGACTGGATGGTGCATACCCACATAGGTGAGGGCAGACCTTTACTCAGCCTGTGGGCTGCATGCGACCCAGGATGGCTTTGAATGCAGCTAACATTAAACATTCTTTCTTAAAACATTGTGATATTGTGTGTGTGTGTGTGTGTGTTTTATAGCTCATCAGCTATCATTAGTGTCAGTGTATTTTCTGTGTGGTCCAAGACAATTCTTCCAATGAGGCCCAGGGAATCCAAAAGATTGGACACCTCTGGGTTAAAGGGACCTGGGCATCCCTTAACCCAGTCAAGTTGACACCTAAAATTAACTATCACAAAATTAACCAACTGAGTTAGTTGGGTGCTGGCCTCCGACGACCTGCTGATCTGTCAGCACCTACTCAGCCTGATAATGCTGACCATCTCTCTGCTTGCAGCAGTGGAACCGTTTTCCAGACTGGCTGCTCCACGACCTCACCAGGCTCCCAGGGGGCCCATGCCCAGAGGAATCTGTTTTCAAGCATCTGAATTTATGGCACTGTTGAATGGCTGCCATTTACTATTAGAGTTTCACTGTATTCCAAACTCCTCATGACTTCCTGAAAATGGTCTTTTAAAGAGTAGAATCTTCTACAGGGTAAGGGCAGACCATGAAGTCTGCAAAGCTGAGCTTGCAATGAGGCGATAGTCTGTTCTAGGATTCCGCAGAGGAAATAAGAGCCTATTAGGATGCTCTTGAGTTGTAAAAAATAAAGGGTACATTAAAACTACCTGCTGATGGCTGGGTGCAGTGGCTCACACCGGTAATCCCAGCACTGTGGGAGGCCGAGGCGGGTGGATCACAAGGTCAGGAGATTGAGACCATCCTGGTGAACACGGTGAAACCCCGTCTCTACTAAAAACACAAAAAATTAGCAGGGTGTGGTGGCAGGCCCCTGTAGTCCCAGCTACTCGGGAGGCCGAGGCAGGAGAATGGCGTGAACCTGGGAGGTGGAGCTTGCAGTGAGCCGAGATCACGCCACGGCACTCCAGTCTGGGAGACAGAGTGAGACTCTGCCCCCCCCCAAAAAAAAGAAAAAAAAATACTGATTATGTTTACTTTTCAACTATAAATGTGACACTGGAATCAATGATAATTTAGGAGCAGAAAAAATTTTGCTTGAGATAACTGAGATGGCCTCAGGCTGGTATCGTGTCCTCTGTAGTGTGAGCCAAATCATCCTAATTCACACTGCAATAGGTTTCCCTCCATTCTAGCAACCACAGAATGGCATCTGAATTAAATGTCAAAATATGGGACTCTTATATTTAGCCTTTAATCTTAATCTTGATAAAATATCTCCTTGCAACAACAACAAAAAAAAATGCAAAACATTACCGAATGAGGTGTTGTTTCTTTCCAAATGGTAGCTGCTTTTCTTTCTGAGGTTTAAAGTTTGCCATCAAATAGTAAGGGCAAAAAGTGAAGGCTTTCCCCTGAGCTATGAAATCCTAGGGAAGGCGCTTGTCTTTCTTGGGTATCAGGATCTCCCTCTATAAATTTAGGCCTGGACTGCAAGGTCTCTAAGATTCTTTTCAGTTCTGACAGCCTGCACCTCTGTGATACGTTTTGGCTGTGTCCCCACCCAAATCTCATCTTGAATTGTGGCTCTCCTAATTTCCACGGGTCATGGGAGAGACCCAACAGGAAGGTATTGAATCATGGGGGTGGTTTTCCCCATACTATTCTCGTGGTATTGTATAAGTTTCATGAGATCCGATGGTGTTATAAAAGGGTTTCCTGTTTGTTTGGCTCTCGTTCCCTCTTGCCTGCTGCCATATAAGACGTACCTTTCACCTTCCACCATGATGGTGAGGCCTCCCAGTCTCATAGAACTGTGGGTCCATTAAACCTCTTTTTCTTTATAAATTACCCGGACTTGGGTTTGTCTTTACCAGCAGTGTGAAAACAGACAAATACACCCTGGTTCTCACACACGTGTTTATCCCAGGCAGTTCAAATCTCTTGGAGCCCTTTCCACAGGGTCTCTGGTCTTGGTGAGCCAGAGCCCAGCATGTGATGTCCCTGGAGGCTGTATCCCATCTTTGCTTATTATTTTCCTCTTTCTTGGTACCTCTTATTTGGTACCATTCTTGCCGACCTTTCCCTATTTCTTTGACTTCCTCTTGTATAAAGTCCTTTCTTCTTGAACCTTAATACTCTGTGTTTGCTGAGGCACACTAGATGCCAGACCCTATCTAATCTCAGGACATGCACAGTTGGCTGAAAGCAAAGTTCCTACCCTTGAAGAAATCCCCCCAAGGTGAAGAGGCAGGAGGCCAACCAGCCTCACATGCGGTGGTTGGTGCTGTGATGGGGTCTCCACGACCCAGTACTGGGGGCTAGAGGAACTTGGGAGGCTGGTGAAGTCCTCTCAAAAGTACCCGTGTTTGAGAGGGAGGACCCCCTAAATAAACTGGACCTTTCCACCTGCACTGGAGAGGAAAGTACAGTGCTGGCTCAGAGGTGACTGGAGATTTCCAGTGAAAGGCTATTGCTAATTAGGAGGAAACAGAGGAATTTCAGCCCACAGTGAGGGGCTCTGCACACCCCACTGAGAAGCACAGGTTTTATCCACAAGTCCTTCACCCAGTGGCTGACTGTGATCTGATGGGTTCATATGGCAGACAGAATGAGAAAAGACAATTGAATGGCAACCATTTAAAAGATTATTGCAACCATCTAGGCAAGACGATAGAATAGAATACTTTTTAAGACCAGACAGTGACAACGCTCACTGGGAGTGATTTGGAGGGGGTTGTAGAGTGGAGTTGGAGCAAGAGAGGAGTCCAAGGATGACCCTAAGTTTCCAGTTTAGGACACTGTGTGAGTAGCGACCCCAGGATAGAGCAGACAAGAGGGATAACTTTGGGGGCTGAAGAGTAGGAAATGGTGAGCTTGGCCTGGGGTGTGTGGCATCACAGTGCCTGGGAGCTTTTGGAGAACTAGGAGGAGACAGAAGAAAGGTACGCCCCAGGCCCAGGAAGGTGAGCTCTATGGAGGAGGACATGTCTACAGCAGAGATGCTTGAGAGAGGCCATCAGCAGCTTTAGTAACAGCAGTTTCCTGAGAGAGAGCAGGGCAGGAATCAGAGACAATAGATGAGTGGGTGGTACTTGAGGGGTCACCAAAAGGGACCTCTCTCCCCTCTCCAGAGTATTTTTGATTACTTAAACTACAATGAGACACTGGAGCTGAGAGGGGTTGGTGACAATGTTTGATGTACCCTCGGCCCTCTGTCCATGCAATGAGATGCAACCACATGGTCTTTGGCCTCCAGCCATCTGAGCTCTGCACCCCGAGCCCCTGTGGCTGGGAGGGACGGAAGACCGGTGCACATTCTCTGCAGGTGTGCCCTGTGCAGAGTTTGGGGCCGCCGTTCCAGCAGAGTGCTGGGTGCTGTGACCTGTCTTATTACTGTGTCTGGACTGGGGTAAAAGCCCAGGGGAGGAAGCTTGCAATTACATTCCCCAGAGCAGAGCCTTGCTGCCTCTGCCGATGGCCCCTCCAGACACAACCGAACAACAGTACATCATGGGGGAAAGAGAACAGGGTTTTCTTCTGATGTACGCAGGAGCAACAAATGGCAAGAGGGAGTGAGCAGCTCCCTTCCCACAGGGGCTTCCAGGCGAGTGGCTTTGTGGTCCTCCTGCAGAGCCGAGGAGTGGCTGCTGTGTAGGGAAGGGCCTGGTCTTGCCCATGGACCCTGGACATGATTCCCATTAAGGGGACGAGCACTAGTGGCGGGTCTCAGGAGGCCCGCCTCTGCAGGATGTCCCAGATGACCCCATCCTCATGGAGGAAGTGAGAAAGCAAACACAGGGCCCAGGGCACACAACTTGCATAAGTGAGAGCAGGGTCAGGAGGGTGCCTTTGGAGGGACAGGTGCAGCACCTGGCACTGCTGAAGCTCTCAGAAGGGGACTGGGAGAAGTGGAACACCAGGGAGAGATCACAGGGTAGGCTCAGGGGGGTTCAGGGAGGCCTGGGGGCAGCCTGGCCTGCTGCCTTGGGGAGCAGACTCCGCTGGCAAACTGGCCTGAGGAGCCTCTGAACCCATCCCGTGCGATGCAGAAGTGAGAATTCCAGGCTGAGAAAGGGCCTGTGCCGAGCCCCTGGTCCAGGCTCACACACACTGTGCAGGATGCAGACACGATGACAGGGG
Source organism: Macaca fascicularis (assembly GCF_037993035.2). Classification (NCBI taxonomy): domain Eukaryota; kingdom Metazoa; phylum Chordata; class Mammalia; order Primates; family Cercopithecidae; genus Macaca; species Macaca fascicularis. The sequence goes on along the minus strand of NC_088380.1, from coordinate 5,672,661 downwards.
TGGGGTGGGTGGTTCACATGGTTTTTGTCATAGGAAAGGTGCAGTGTTCTGGGGTTTTGGGGAGAGTTTCTTCACTTTCCCAAGTCTCCCGCTGGCTTTCTCTGTTAAGGCTGCTGAGCTCGGAGCAGCAGTGTTTCTAGCTGGGGTGGGGGTGGGGGTGGCATCGGAGAGCTGCAGGGAGACAGAAAGAGGCAGCCTGATTGCGGGCTGGGATGTGTCCAGCTGGGGCCAGCCCCGCTCCTCCTCCAGCACAGCTTTGTTTTGTCTGGACTCCTTCACTCAGCCTGGAATATCTGGGGGCTGCCTTTAGTCCAGGGCGTTGTGCTTCCTGCCACACAGGGATGTCCCCCTTCTCCCCCTCAGGTTCCATGGGGCAGCTCCTGGTGGGCTTCCCGGGGGTCCAGCGAGACTGGAACAAAGGCTCTCTGGGCCCTGTCCTGGCTCCGGAAGGCAACTGAGAAGCAAGTGGAGAAAATCCCCACAGGCAGCCCCCTGCAATAAGGAGAAGCCTGGGTCTCACCATCTGGTGCAGCTGGGTGTCCGCCTATACATCAGCCAGGGCGCTGTCCAGATGCTAAGACGGCTGTGTAACTGCACCAGGCTGGCCCCCTTGTCACCCATCTAGGGCAGGCAAGGGCAGTGAGGATCACACTGTGATTCGTGAGAATCAGGTTAACTCAGCGCCCCCCAGACAAAGCCCCCCACAGCCCAGGAACCACACAGCGACTGCTGGGGAGCTGCAGTTTTACAGCATGGTGGCCTGCGACTGAGTGGAGAGGGGAGTGAACCTGTGGATCCACTGAGGCTGAAGGTTCAAGATATTCATGTCAGGAGGGGATGCAGGTGAAGGAGGTCTCTCTAGACTTGGATTTTGAAGTCACCCCTGTGGTAGGTATCAACTTCACATCTAGAGCTTGTTTCCAGCCAACCATGCTGAGACTATATTGTGCAAAAACAAGGAGAAGAATCCCAAACCCCATCACTCCAGATGGAAAGAGATTCTCGGCTGGCCAGAAGTTTCTAGAGTGCTCGGTGGGCAAGGCCAGGCACCTGCCTCTGAGGAGCTCTTGGAACATCAGGAAGCCAAGAGGTGCGGGCAGGAAGATGGTGGTGTACAGGGAGGGGCTGCACTGTGGAAGAGATGACGGACATGGCCCGGCAAAGCCACAGAGGCCAAGATGACATGGGCACTGTGCGTCCACAAAAGACAGAGCAAGTTGAGAGAGGAACAGGAGGTGAGGGACACAGGGTGAGGTGCGAGGTCACAGTTTAACACCCAGCTGTGCCATTTACTGGCTCCATGGCCTGGGAGAGTCACCAGGCATCGGTGTGCTGCTCCCTCTTCCTCCTGCCGTGGACAGGCCCATTGATGGCGCCTCCCCCAAGGGAGGGTCAAGTGGGGCTTTGCACATGAAGTACTCATCTTAGGGCTTGGCACACAGCCAGTGCTAAATATAGCCTAAGGCAAATGCAGCCCACGCAAGTTGGATGTTGTGATGTTGGCCATAGAAGCAGATGAAGGCTTTGGCCAGTGCTGATATGATCTAAGCCAGCCTCTCTCGAGCCCCTTGTGGGGGTGTGTCAGGCCAGTTGGAGTGGCTGATTGGGACACAGAGATGGCCTGAGTGAGGGATGCTAACCAGGTGCCAGGATGACGAGTCTTGCAGCCCCAACAAGCCGGGCCCTAGGCAACCCCTCACCTGCCACGCTACCCTTCTCCTGCCGGCATCTGTCTCAAGTGCACGGTCATGAACAGAACACAGGCTGGTCATAGGCAACTGATGGGCAGATCATGGGCAGGTCACAGGCAAGTCATAGGCAGAGCCTGGGCAGGTCACAGGCAGACAACGGGCAGGTCACAGGCAAGTCACAGACAAATCATGGGTGGATCCTGGGAAGGTCATAGGTGCTTCTTCCATCTGCCCCTCTTGCCCATGCTCTCGTTTCACTGTAAGAGCCCAGGTTGAAGAGCACAGGTCTCTGGTCTACCATTTCCCTCCTTAACAGAAGCAAATCCACCCCCTCATCCTAGCCCCATCCTGTGGTCATGGTCAACCTCATAGTACATCCATTTGCGGCCATACATTATTTCACTGCTGGAACATAAAGCCCTTGAAGGCAGGCCCACATCTTGGCCATTTTTGCCTCCTTCGTGGGACAAGGTCAGCAGGTGTCCCATGAAGGGCTACTGACGATATGATGAAAGGATTACTGAAAAGCCTCTGTTTGAAGGACAGAGGTCTGGAGGACAGCCCCAGTGCCTGGGTGAATCAATAAGACTGTGGTACCTGATGGCTCTGGGTTTTGGAATAAGCTGCCCCCAGCTCCCCAGAATCCCGTAGAATTCTGCAGAATCCCCCTTTCTCTCTGGCAACTCCAGAAAAAGCTATATAAATTTTCTGTCAGAATTTCTGCTCTGTAAAATGGGACTGGGAATATCTCCTCCCATGAGTGGGTCTGTGCGTTGGAAGAGGTGGTGCAGAGCCTGCTGTGCCACGTCAACAGCTGGTGTTATGCACAGACCAGGCAGCCGGAGCACGTGTAGAACCAGCCATCCATTCCAGCGGCTGACATCCTGAGAGCAGGTGTCTGCCTCTGTCACACCAGTGGTAGTGGCTTCTCACTGGGTCCCAGTTACTGCAGGTTAAATCCAACCCCAGGGAAAGGGGCATAATGGTGAATTTTATGTGGCAATGTGGCTGTGCAGTCTTGAAGCAGAATTGCTGCTTCTCAGGGAAATCTCAGTCTTTGCTCTTAAAACCTTCATCTGACTGGATGAGGCCCACCCATATTACGGAGGGTACTCTGCTTACAGTCAATTGATTGAAATGTTAAGCACTTCACAGACGCAACATAGAAGGCCTGCCTGGCAACAATAAATAGCTTCCCAACCAAAAAGAGCCCTGTACTAGATGGATTCACAGATGAATTCTACCAGAGATACAAAGAAGAGCTGGTACCATTTCTGCTGAAACTATTCCAAACAACTGAAAAGGAGGGACTCCTTTCTAAATCGTATTATGAGGCCAGCATCATCCTGATACCAAAATCTTGCAGAGATACAACAAAAAAAGAAAACTTCAGACCTATACCTTTGATGAACACCGATGCAAAAATCCTCAATAAAATACTGGCAAACTGAATCCAGCACACATCAAGAAGCTTATCCACCATGATCAAGTGGGCTTAATCCCTGCGATGCAAGTTTGATTCAACATATGCAAATCAATGAATGTGATTCATCACATAAACAGACTAAAGACAAAAAACACGATTTATCTTAATAGATGCAGAAAAGGCCTTTAATAAAATTCAACACCTCTTCATGTTAAAAACTCTCAATAAGCTAGGTTTTGAAGGAACATACCTCAAAATAATAAGAGCCATATATGACAAACCCACAGCCAATATCACAGTGAATGGGCAAAAGCTGGAAGCATTGCCCTTGAAAACTGCCACAACAAAAGGATGCCCTCTCTCACCACTCCTCTTACACACAGTATTGAAGTTCTGGCCAGGATAATCAGGCAAGAGAAAGAAATAAAGGGTATATTCAAATAGGAAGAGAAGAAGTCAACCTATCTGTATTTGCAGATGACATGATCCTACATCTAGAAAATCTCATTGTCTCAGCCCAAAACTTCTTAAGCTGATAAACAACTTCAGCATAGTCTCAGGATACAAAATCAATGTGCAAAAATTGCCAGCATTCCTATACACCAAAAGGCAAGCCGAGAGCCAAATCATGAATGAACTCCCATTCACAACTGCTACAAAAAGAATAAAATACCTAGTAATATAGCTAACAAGGGAAGTGAAGGACCTCTTGAAGGAGAACTACAAACGACTGGTCAAAGAAATCTGAGATGACACAAACAAACCATTCCATGCTCATGGATAGGAACAATCAATATCACGAAAATGGCCATACCACCCAAAGCAATTTATAGATTCAATGCTATTCCCATTAAACTACCATTGACATTTTTCACAGAATTAGAAAAAAATCTATTTTAAAATTCATATAGAACCCGAAAAGAAACGAAATAGCCAAGACAATCATAAGCAAAAATAACAAAGCTGGAGACATTACACTAGCTGACTTCAAACTATACTACAAGGCTGCAGTACCAGCATGGTACTGGCACAGGGACAGTCTGGCACACAGACAAATGGAACTAAATAAAGAATGCAGAAATAAGATAACAAACCTACAATTGCCTGATCTTTGATAAACCTGACAAAAACAAGCAATGAGGAAAGGAATCCCTATTTAATGAATGGTGTTGAGAGAACTGGCTAGCCTTATGCAGAAAATTGAAATGGGACCCCTTCCTTACACCATATACAAAAATCAACTAAAATGGATTAGGATTAAAGACTTAAATGTAACACCCTAAGCTACAAAAACCTTAGAAGAAAATCTAGGCAATACCATTCGGGACATAGGCACGGGCAATTGTAACGAAAGCAAAAATTGACAAATGGAATCTAATTAAACTCAAGAGCTTTTGCACAGCAAAAGAAACTATCATCAGAGTGAACAGACAACCTAAGAATGGGAGACAATTTTTGCAATATATGCATCTGACAAAGGTCTAATATCCAGCATCTACAAGGAACAAATTCACACACACACACAAAAAACAAAGAATCTCATTAAAAAGTGGGCAAATCACATGACTGGACACTTCTCAAAAGAAGACATACATGAGGCCGAAAAGTAAATGAAAAAAAGCTCAACATCACTGATCATTAGAGAAATTCAAATCAAAACCACAGTAAGATACCATCTCACACCGGTCAGAATAGTTATTATTAACACGTCAAAAAACAACAGATGCTGGCAAGGTTGTGGAGAAGAAGGAACGCTTTTACACTGTTGGTGGGAGTGTAAATGAGTTCAACCGTTGTGGAAGACAGTGTGGTGGCTCTTCAAAGACCTAGAGACAGAAACATCATTTGACCCAGAAATGCCATTACCGGGTATATACCCAAAGGAGTAGAAATTGTTCCGTTATAAAGACACATGCACGTGTATATTCATTGCAGCACTATTCACAATATCAAAGACATGATTAATTCAAATGCCCATTAGTGATAGATTGGATAAAGAAAATGTGATATATATACACCTTGGAACACTATACAGCCATAAAAAGGAACAAGATCATGTCCACTGTAGGGACATGGATGGAGCTGAAAGCCATTATGCTTAGCAGACTAATGCAGGAACATAAAACCAAATACTACATTTCCTCACTTGTAAGTGGGAGCTGAATGATGAGAACATATGGACATGAGGTGGGGTGGGGACAACACACACTGGGTCCTGTCGGAGGGTGGGGGATTGGGGTAGGGGAGAGCATCAGGAAGAACAGCTAATGGATGCTGGGCTTAAAACCTAGGTGATGGGATGATCTGTGCAGCAAACCAGCATAGCACACGTTTACCTATGTAACAAGCGTGCACATCCTGCACAATTTCGAACTTAAAATAAAAGTTGGAAAAAAGAAAAGAAAAAGAAAGAAAAGACACTCTGCTTGGGGCGCCAGGCTGCTGTCCTGTGGAATTCAAACTAGAGGCTGCAACATCAACTTTTACCATATCTCCAGCCTGCCGGCCTGCCCTCCAAATTCCCAAACTGCCAGCCTCCACAATCCTGAGAGCCAATTTCTGAAAATAATTTCCTCCCCATCCCCCGCCCCACCAACCCTCTTGATGTCCTACTCGTTCTGCTTCTCTGAAGAAGCCTGGCTAATAGGAGTTGAGGTGGCACGGGGAGGTCCCACCTCCTTTTAATTAAATGCAGCAGGAAGCCACCATCACCAGTCGCCACCATCTCCCCTGCAGCCTCCCCTTTACTCAGGGGCACTTTCTTCTAGGCCATTTCGAGTTTTCTCCTACAGTCTAGAGCCCCATTTCCTCCGCTTTGAGACCCGTCTCCCAGTATGTTTGTTCCATCCTTTGATTTCAGAAACTAACCTTGTGAAGAATCATGAGGTAGTTCAGAAGCACACTGTACAATATAAACTTTATTATAAAGCTTCAGCAAATATAAATATCCAGGTGCCCCTTCCGAATGGAGCCACAGTGCCGGACAGGAGAACAGCAGCGGCACTGAGGATGGTGGGGGTGGGGGGGCATGCCGGAGACGCCGGGCAGATTCCCACCCAAACACCCGCGGCCTGGCTTCCCACCTGGCATTATAGAAATGGCCAGACTCACCAAAAAAAAAAAAAGAAAGAAAAAGAAAAAAAACAGATTAAAATCTCACAACACACAAAAACAACAAAACACAGGACTCTAAGGTTATTGTCACATCGGCTGTGTGGCTGACGTCTGCTACAGCAGAACCATAACTCTTCTCAGGATGGTAGGGTTTTGATGTAACCTATACTTTCGATCTGTCATTTACAAAGAAAAGCATGAAGAAATGGGGTTTTAAAAGGACACTCACTTGCAAATAACTGAGAAAGATAAAACATAAAATATAAAAATCTCTCCTTCAAGGCATGAATCTGAAAGAGATGGAAGCACCTTAGCAGGAATTTAATTTTTCTCATTTCCATAGGCAAAGTCCCAAATCAGAATGCAGTCCTCTGGCCCTAGAGATGATGCTGGCTCCGGCGGTGGCTCCAGGTTCCTAGTAAGAGATGCTCAGCAGCTGGGGAGGAGGAGGAGGACCCTGGGCAGCCTCCTGGAGCTCCCCTGACCTCCACTCAGGAAGTTGGTCACTCCTGATGGCTTGAGGGGCCTCCCCAGTGGGAGGGGAGGCTGGTGAACTTGGGGGCAGATATTTTGTATGTTTTCCTTATTTCATGGCCTTTCCTTCTTTTTATAAGGCACCAGACATTAAGCAAGTTCAGCCCCGCCTGTCTTTTTGACTTGATTTAGCTGCAGTACAGGCAGGGGTGAGAGCTGCCTCTCCCGTTGTGGAGCCTGCCTTCTGCCTCACGAGCCACAGCTGTGCCTGCCAGGGTGCCACATTTCAGCCTAACAGGAGAGGCTTGTGCGCGGGGACACAGGTCTGCACGCAGGCTCATGGTGAAACGTGCATACATACACTCCTGGTCAAAGAGCCTAACACGGTTTTCTTCTTTTGGCTTTGATCTTCCTCGGATGTATTCCGACATAGATTGTACAGCTCATTTGTGGGAAATTTCCCTGCCACACAGCCACTTTCTCTGCCGTGGAAAGCTGTCCTGACTCACAGGTTGGACTTGGAGCAGGTCTTGCAGCACTGCTTGCCGTAGAACTTGTGGCTGCACATCCCGTGCGGGGGTACCAGGTAGCACCAACGGAAGTAGTCTTTGCAGAAGGCATCTGAAAATGAGCAGAGCTGCATTACTCAGTGATCCCGAGGGCAGTGGCTGATGTTGCCAGCTAATAGCTCTGTTTGGCAAATAAAAGCGCATTTGTCACACTCCGCGGCTGCTGCACAAAGGCAGCCCCCAGGTCTGATGCAGGTCCTGTGGAACACATTATTTTCACAAGACCCTTCTTGGAAGCTTCCTGCAAAACTGAAATTTTCTTCTTGTGCTGAACCCACTCACTCAACCATGCATCTACCCATTGGAGTCTCTGTTGACTGAATGTCAATTCTCCAATCCTCTGGTTGAGCCAAACCACTCGCCTTCCTCGAGCCACATTATCTCTCAGAATAGCCTTAATGGGCGCCTGGCCATCTGTCTCTGCAATGCTGGGGGAATTTCTGTGTGCACAGGGATGGCATTTAGAGGGCACCCAGTTAATAAGGGAGGCTTTTGTTTAACCTAGGGAGAGAAGCTGCTTTAGTTAAGATTGATTCTTTAAATACAGTGAACAACATTGATATAGGAAAGAAGTCATGCATATGTCATGACCATCTATGTTGTCCTGGGGTGTCATGAGAGGCAGCAGGGTCAGCTCTATGGACCATTTCATTGTAGAACTGGAGAAGATGCAAAGACAGAAAAGGTAGGTCAGACGTAAGACCCTAACTCCAGGCCCTCCAAGGAACTGCTCCAGAAACCTGACATTCCAGCCCCATGCCCAGGCCATGCTGAGGGGCCCCAGGCACTCACCTTTCTTCTCTGCAATGGGGCAGAAGTGAGTGTTGCAGGCCAGGGAGGCCAAAGGCTTCTGGTGCAGGAGGCAGCCTGAGGCCGGCCGGCCCCCCACCAGGCACTGCACGGACCTCGTCTGAACGCCACCCCCACAGCTGGCTGTGCACTGCGAGAGCAACACACACATGTCACCATGGCCCCAGGCTCTCAGGCACCTGGTTAACCTCGGTGTGCCCACGTTTCTAAGAGGCCCGCTGCTGCAGGCCAGTGAGGGAAGAGTGACTTCAATGGGGAAGAGAGCCTCGTAGAGGCAGGTGGAGTTATGGTTGGCCAGGATGTGCGTGAGCGAGCCCCATCCCTGCTCACCTTTTCCAGAAGCAAGCACCAGGCATGCGCTCGGCCAGGCCTCAAGCAAAGCATTCTAAACCAATCAGCTGACATAGCTCCTGGAACCCTTCCTGTTGTTCAGACAGAAGACAGCCTTGGCCAGTGACAGGACTTGCGCAGGCTGGGATTTGAACTGCTAGAGTTGGATGATACAGTCTCAACAGAGGGTTCCCAGGCTTGGGCTTTGTCGGGGCTGAGTTCACTTTTTTAAAAAGTAAGTATACTGACGGGTGTGGTGGCTCATGCCTGTAATCCCAGCACTTTGGGAGGCTGAGGCAGATGGATCACCTTGAGGTCAGGAGTTTGAGATCATCCTGGGCAACATAGTGAAACCCCGTCTCTATTAAAAATACAAAAAAAATTAGCTGGGTGTGATGGTGGGCACCTATAATCCCAGCTTCTTGGGAGGCTGAGGCATGAAAATTGCCTGAACCTGGGAGGCGGAGGTTGCAGTGAGCTGAGATCATGCCACAGCACTTCAGCCTGGGCAATAAGAGCAAAACTCTAACTCAATAAATAAATAAATAAATAAGCATACTGATTAAAAAAGCTGATATTCATGGATTATTATTATCTCTTCAAATTACAGGCAGCAAGGAAGGACAAACTTAGATCCCTCTGCCAATAAAGTTACGTACAAGTTATCCTTCTGATTTAAAAACATGAAAAGACTTAACATCTTGGTTTCTATTTATGGTATTTCAGAGAACACAGTTGCTGATGTTATCATCTGGGACCTGGCGCAAAGGTACTTACTTACCTGGACTGGGTTCTTCCCTAACTCTTGTCCTCAGGGCCAGCCCTTGTCACTGCTGGTTGGGGTAACCCCTCATTTCCTCTTGCCTCTCCACTTGAAAGCACTGCCCCCTCCACCCAGATCATTCAAGGTGATCTCTCTCTACAACTGGGAGTGGCTGGCCAAAATTAATCTCAGGTATGGATAGAAGGAGAAGTGCCTGGAAGTCTAGAGTATTTTTTGAGTGTGTCAATGATGGTTGCGTGGCCACAAGGAAACTTGTGCATATCTGGGGATAGCAGGCTTGTTCTCTGAGCCTAGCGTGAAAGAAGTAGTGCCCTTCAGGGAACGCCCTTGCCAAGCCATCCTTTCTGGTGGTCCGATGGGGAGAAGCTTGACAAGTCAATCTTTACAGTGGCACCATCACCCACATTCCCAGGCCCACCATGCATGAGGGTAGGCACTGGCAGCTGCTGGGGCTCATTTTGCTAAGGTGTTGGCATCCTATTGAAGCCTCCCCAATACTTGGAGTATCAACAGCACAGGGAGAGAGAGGGAAGGAAGGGAATGGGCTTGGTTAGATTATCTTTCATGAACCGGCCTAATGCACACACCACAGAACACAAGTGGGACCCATCTGAGATCAACCACTGCAAAGAAATCAGGGGATAGGCAACTAAAGAGACAGAGACACTGGAATCTGTGATTGAGTCATTTGAAAAATAAAACTACCCACTGTCTAGACTAAATCATGTAAATCGTGCTCAGACAAGGCTAGGGTTGGAATATGTTGAAAATGTAAGCAATTAAAGGAGCGCCTGCAAGAAGACTGGGTCAGATAACATTTTGGAAGTCCTGGCGCATGGTGGGCAAACAAAACAACAAAACTGTTGCTTTAAAATGCAAGGATCATACTGTGAAAAACTGGGGACACGCATGATTCTCTTTACGCCCCAAACCTACAAGAGAGTATGTCAAAGACCATTCCAGCAAGTGAAGGCATCAGGCCTGGGGCTGGTTCTCCACAGCCCAAACCAGCCTGCCAGTGAACAACCAGGCACTGAACCTTTCTGGGACCTCCTGCAATCAGAGCTTTGCAAAGTGACTTAAATCGCTGGGGACGGGATTCAGTGATGGAGCAGTCAAACATCTTTATCTGCCCATTGAGAGGAGAAAAGTTGGAGACACGAATGGCCCTGAAAGTCAGAAGCTGAAACTGTCTGTCTGGTTTTTTTTTCCTCTTTGGTTGAAGAATGGTTGAGCCCCTCAGCATGTGTCTGGAACATATCTGGGAGGCTTACTCCCTTTGCTTCAAACCCAATTTTAGCAAAAGTTGTCAACAATATATGACTATAGAAACTGGAAAAAATAATGTGGGGGAGATTCATGTTTGATTTCAGAATTATCAGGGTCACAAGGATAGAGCCAGATGCTGCCCATCACATATTACATCTTTCTGAACATTCTGCAAAACCACATTTCTGCCTTTTTTCTCCACTGTCTGCATTCCAGACACCCTCTGAGCTCACGCAGCGCACCGAGAACCTTGGGGCTGTGGTCACTCTGCTGAGAAAGCAGGTCCCAGGAACTCATCGGTCACATCCGCCTCCATCAGTGTCTACAACATCTTTTGTTTCTTGGGTTAGATTTATTTTACGACAAGCAACTCAGGCAGAATTCCATTCTTGCTTAAGATATGCCTCAATTAGAAATCAAGAGATCTCACCATTGTTTTTGGGGTTTTTTTGTATCATTAAAACAGTTCCAAAATAATTAATATGTGGTTTGATTCATTTTTGTCACTGATTCACTTATTCAGCAGATTTTAATCACTGATATGGTTTGGCTGTGTCCCCACCCAAATCACATCTTGAACTATAGTTCCTGTAATCCCTAAGTGTCATAATCCCATAATCCCCATATGACCAGGAGGGCAGTAACTGAATCACGGGGGCAATTACCCCCATGGTAGTCTAGTGATAGCGAGTGAGTGAATTCTCACAAGATCTGATGGTTTTGTAAGGGGCTTTTCCCTCTTTCCTCAGCACTTCTCCTTGCTGCCGTCATGTGAAGAAGGACATGTTTGCTTCCCATTCCACCATGATTGTAAGTTTCCTGAGGCCTCTCCAGTCCTGCGGAACTGTGAGTCAATCAAACCTCTTTCCTTTATAAATTGAGCATCTCAGGTATGTCTTTATTAGCAGCGTGAGAACGGGTTAATAAAATTGCCCACCTCCCCAGTACCAGGCACTGTTCTAGGCACTTGATACAAGTGATGAACACAATCAACTTGGCCCCGAGCCTTAGGACAGTTGCAAATCCTTGCTACTTATGGTGAGGTTCTTGGCCCAGCCACAGGGGCCTGGGGGGAAGCTTGTTATCAGGGTTGACTCTCAGCATCCCTGCTTCCAAGACGTACAGCATCAGAATCTGCACCATTCCCAGATGATTCCTACGTACAGGAGGTGTGAGAAGCACTCATCCTGAGAGTTTTACAATTCCCCGTGAAAAAAATTCATGGGGAAAAAGCTTCCACGTTTCTCAAAATTTTCATTTCTTTATGTAAGATGACAGAAAGATGTTCAGCTGCACATTTTGGAAATATTTTGAATGTATAAAGATGGTTATATGCTTGGAGATGAAAAAGAAGAAACCTGAAAATGTGTATTCACTTTTCATTCCAGGAAGAAAAAAATCCAAGTTATTCCTCAGTCTCACAGATACGATGGCTTAAAACTCAGCACAGCCATTTAGAATTCACCTTCCAGACGTTCCCTTGGATCTGTGACTTCCAAACAGACGGATCCTAAAAATCACCTGGAGCCTTGATAATCACACAGACTCCTGGGTGATGACAGAGGGGACAGGCAGGTCTGAGAGTGTCCAAGAGGCTGCAGTCCAACAGGTGTGGTGGGTAAGTCATATGACACAGCACCTTAAGGAAACATACTACTCAGTGGAAGGGGGATCTGGAAGTCAGTGCTTAGTGCTTCTTCCTCCGGCTTCATGGGATCCAACCTGAGCATCCTATCGATGATGAAGTGAGAGGGGACACCAGGCTGTGCTGTGATGGTGATTTGCACCTGTACCTCCTACCTATCCACTGTCAGAGCCAGCTGTCCAAACCCCCATGATGGTGGCTTCACCCCCTGACTAGCAGCTCTCCAATTTGAATGTGCATTAGAATCACCCAGAGGACTTATTAAAACAGACCACAGGACCCCACCCCCAAAGGGCTCAAGCTTGAGTCAGTCTGGGTGGAGCCCGAGAGCCTGCACTTCTAACCGGGACTTTGCTGCTGCACTGCAGTGGGGGTCACACTAGGAGAGCCACCGCCCTATGTTTTCAGAATTACACTGGGAAATGCTCTTCTGCCTTTTCTTATTTTTAGAACTGACTTCAGCCACATCTTAATCTAACAAAAGTGGTACATAGAGCCAGCATGTGGCCTGAGCAAACATTAGAGAGACTGAGACTCCTTTCCATCATTCTGGACAGATGGTTCCCCACCCTGCCCCACCCTGTCACAGCCTGCAGAGGACCTTGTGATCCCCAGTTCTACAGAGCTCCCTCCTGTCATAGACCCCTCTTCTGTACACACAGCAGTTTTGCAGCGTCTGTGAGGACCTGTCTTTAAGGCTTGCCTCTCCTCCAGCTGTGAAAACGCCCCAGGGGCAGAGAAGGGTAAGCCTTGGCAGGCGTCCTATCTGAATGACTGGGGTTGATTCATCCCCCATGGGAGCGTGGGGCAGAGTGTGATACAGAAGCATTGCAGGCTCCCATGGCCATCATCGGGCTGGTCGTCCCAGAGCCACCCAATCTTCCAGTGCCTTAGTAAGCCTCTTGGCCTGCGTCCCTCATGGGGGTACGCAGCACTGCCCAGCTGTCTACCCGGGGCCTGACGCCAGTCCCAGGTGAGCCCAGGGGCTCTTGCCAAGACTGTTGGATTTGGGAAATTGGGTGTGGAAAAGCATCAACGCAGTGTCCAGGGGATAGTTCTCCCCGAGGTCCTGCAAGCAGGGCCTTTTGGTCATCTTAGGACTCAAGGACTTCCTCAAGAATGATGGCAGCTTCTTCTTCACCTGAAAGACCACCTTGCTGACTTTCATGCTCTAAGAGAGGCTCTGCAGATAGCCTTAGCCCCAGCCCCCTTCCAGCAAGTCTAATCCAAGACATGGACGAAGCACCAAGTTTCCTGAGCGCTGAAGTACTAGAAAACCTCTCCCTCCTAATCTTCTGTATGCTCCTGTTTCAGTGGCAGGCTCCATGCTTTTAGAGAGTTCAGCTCATGTACCAGGGATGAACCACACAGCTACACGAACACTACTGGAGAATAGGAAGTCAATCCTTACTCTTAGTCATTAATAAAATAAAAGAGATGCATTTTGTATAAGAACATTTGCTTTTAGTTTTGTTTTGTTTTTCTGTTGTTGCTTTTTTTTTTTTTTGAGATGGAGTCTCGCTCTGTTGCCCAGGCTGGAGTGCAGTGGTACGATCTCGGCTCACTGCAAGCTCCACCTCCTGGATTCACGCCATTCTCCTGCCTCAGCCTCTGGAGTAGCTGGGACTACAGGCACCTGCCAGCACGCCCGGCTAATTTTTGGTATTTTTAGTGGAGACGGGGTTTCACCGTGTTAGCCAGGATGGTCTCGATCTCCTGACCTCGTGATCCGCCCGCCTCGGCCTCCCAAAGTGCTGGGATTATAGGTGTGAGCCACCACGCCCAGTCTTTTTTTTTTTTTTTTTTTTTAATTGGAGCAATTCCTCCTTGTTACATCACTGCTCTTTATGGAAAGGAGCTAGCGGGACTTGAGCCTGCCAGTCTCCCTCATGACTGAAGCTCTGGTGGCCTCTCTCCAGCATGCTCAGAGGAAGCATGACAACCTTGGGGCTTCGGCAGGGCAGAGCTCATGTCTCAGACAAAGGGAACAGAAAACAAACAAACACATGCTAATTCCTGGAGGCCACAGGCTTCACACACTTGTTTTCTTACCATGAAATCTCTCCTGAGAGGCCTGCTCTAAGTCCCCCTCTTTATTCCCCTTCCTCCTGAGGGCCTGGGTGTGCTCTCTCTCCCCGGTTTAGAGCTTCTGCCCTGTAACTTTCCCACTATCCCAGGATGAAATGTCCATGCTCATTTCAGGATGGGATGGCAGAGACCTCAATGGCCTTATTCACAGAAACCTCTGCTGTCCACATAACCGAGGTCGTGAATTTTTGCACAAACCCCACTGGTTCCAAATACAAACTCCCTCAAACTCAGGAGGTGCGTGTGGTGACCTTCTCTATCCAGCAGCAGGCCGGTTCACGTTTTTCTGGGCACCACATAATTTTGGAAGATGATGAGAGCAGATTTACTGTGGAATTATCAGAGGTGGGAGACTAGATCAGGGTTCAGGGAATAACCCTGGGATGAACAGCGCAGTGCTCACGCAGCCTCATCGGTTGAGATGTCCATGCACTCTGTGTGTGTTTGTGTACACGCGCAGGCACATGTATGCTCCTGTGTGCGCTTGGTGCAGGATGCAGTCTTATGCAGGCTTAACTGCCACGGTGGAAAATCAAATTCATTCTCTGACATGGCTGCTGCCCCTCAGTGCCCATGAGTTTCCAAATCAGTGTGTGCTCTGTCCTGGTCACAAATTGACCAAATTGTGGGCAGCTCCTAGAATGAGCCGGGGCTGCCCCACACTGCCCAGCACCGAGGGCACACCCTGTCTCTACATGTGGGGTCAGTGTCCAACAGGTGATTGCACGCAAGCCATTCCCAGACCAAATTAGCGTGGGAACAACCTGACACTAAGCCCAAATGACTGCAGTGATTTAAATCAGTCCCGGGCTGCCCTGCACCATGAAATGTGAAGATAAGCAAAACATTTAAATCAATAGAAATCCTGCAGACCAAATAATAGGGACGGTGATCTTTAGACTGTCGCAAGAATAAGCCTGTCTAGTGGCAAAGTTCAGCCAGACCCGGGCCATTCATTACCGTCTGACAATTTCCCACAGTGTGAAGGCAGAGACTTAGGCGCAAGTGCTACGGTAAACATAGCCCTTTCAGCCATTACCACCCCCAGGAAAAGTTACAACCTCAGAACGCAGCAGATGAATCATGGTGGATAAAGACTTCAGCCAGCTTATGGTAAAAATGACTTAGACAAACAGATTGAGTATCTCAGAACGGCAACAGCTATTAAAGATGCAGTTTAGGTTTTAGATGTATTTTAGGGCATACGTTAAATAATGATAAACCTTGTCTTCTACTTTCTAAATTTGCTGAAGTGTCTGCAGTAAGCAGGGGGGGTGGCGAACATGGGCTTGGCAGCCAGAGGACAGGGTTCAGTTTCAGGGTCCTCAGTTTCCTCTTTGTCCCTGACCCACATTTCTCACAGACAGAGAAGGCAAAGTGTCTGCCTGAGAAATGCCTCGACTCAGCTGCCTAGCTCACTTGCTGTTTCACCTGGCACAAAAGACAGCAGCCTCAGAAGAAAATGAAAGGAAGGGGGCTGGGTACAGTGGCTCATGCCTGTAATCCCAGCACTTTGGGAGGCCGAGGTGGATGAATCACCTGAGGTCAGGAGTTTGAGACCAGCCTGACCAACATGGTGAAACCCCAACTCCACTAAAAAATACAAAAATTAGCTGGGCGTGGTGGCTCACAGCTGTAGTCTCAGCTACTCGGGAGGCTGAGGCAGGAGAATCCCTTGAACTGGGGAGGCGGAAATTGTAGTGAGCCAAGATCACCCCACTGCACTCCAGCCTGGTGACACAGCGAGGCTCCATCTCAAAAAAAAAAAAAAAAAAAAACCCGAGAAGCAGACTGATACACAGCAATGCCGTCTCACACATGTACATCCAGAGCTCCAGTGAGCAGGGTGAAGTGTGGTGTCATTTGGAGGAGATTTTGAACTGGTTTTATTTTTGTAAAATTTTAGCTAATACTGAAGAAAGATTCCAGGGTGGATTAAATTGCTTTGGAATTTTGCTACGTCATACTCGCCTGGTTCATTGCAGCTTCCCGTGCAGGGCTGAGTTTAAGTTGGTCAGTGCTGATTTTAGGTCTCAGGTGGTGGTGGGTGTGAGTGAAGGCAAAGGGCTGCAGAGCTGGGGCTACTCCGGTTCAAGGGGAGTCAGGAAGGCCGAGAGTGGAAAAGCCAGCAAGTCCGTCCCTTCTCGATGTCCTGGCCACAGGGGCTGCGAGGCACAGGGCCCTGAGGTCTTGATTCTGTGTCTCTTGGTTGACACAGGAGAAGTCCAAGTGCCAGCAGAAGGCACGGGCATTCAGTGAGACCCAGCCCCTGCTACTCACACACCCCTGGTCCTCATGGCTCTGGGCTAGGGCTCTGCAGCACATAAAGCGAAAGAAGACACTTGTCTGCAGGCAGCTGACCCTCTCTGGGGTCAGGAACAGACACAAAGAGACAAGGACACGAACAACACCCACGTGAGTTCCCTGGGGCTGCTGTAATCATTGCTACCGACTAGGGGCTTGAATCAACAGAAATTTATTCTTCCACAGTTTAGGATGCCAGAAATCCAAAATCAAGGTATGAGCAGCAGAGATGGTTCCTCCTAGAGGTTGAGGGAGAGCCCATCATGCCTGGTCCAGAATCTGGTGGTGCTGGCAGCTCTCGGTGTTCTTTGTCATATGGGCACCACTCCGACGCCTGCCTCTGTCACCCATCACGCAGCCAGTGCCACCCACCACTTGCTCCCCACGTGAGGAGTCTCTGTGTCTTCCTGTGGTCTTCTCACGAGGACAGCCAGTCCTTGGGGTTAGTACCCACTCTAATCCAGGATGATGTCAGCCCAGGTAATTACATCTGCATCTATTTCCAATAAGTCTACATTCGGAGGTCCTGGGTGGACTTGAGTTTTGGAGACATTACTCAGCTCAGGATGCTGCCAATGAGACATGGTGTGGGGTCCCTCTCCAGACCAGTGGCGGGCTGGAAGTGGCCACAGAAAAGGGAATTGGGGGCTAGGAAGGATGAGAGATGGGCTGTGCAGTGTGGGTGGGGTCCTACAAGCTGGAGGATGGTGGACACGAGAGGAGAGACACAGGCTTGGGGAGAGCTGGTCACTGTCAGGGACCAGTGATTCCAACTGACCAAGCATTCGGGGGATGCTTGGTTGCTGAGCTCAGCCTCCCTTGTTCACACCTTGACTCTGGCTGCCCAACAGGCACCTGCACTGATTTCTGCACTCCTCTGCCTGAGGAGTGGCCTATGGTGGGTTTTGCCCCATTGGCAGGTCCATCTCAGGAATTCCTCAATCCTTAAAAACCCAATCAAATTGGTTACTAGGTGATCTGGCCACCTGACCGGGATGTGAACTGTGCACGACTCTTTATGAGCTCGTCTGGCCACATTCCATTTGCTTTCTCTGGCAGTGCCTCTCCCTCTTCTGATCACATGCACACACACACACACACACACACACACACACACACACACGCACACACACGAGGACCTGGCCTGGATCTCCTAAACCCACACATGCACTCTCCAGCCCACCCCAAACCAGCCATGTGCTTGGGTGTGTCTGTTTCCACTTGCACCATGGGTCAGCAGCCAGGAAGCACATGGTTGGCCAATGAGGGTTACCTTTGGCTTTTAAAGATGACACCATCACAGACAGGTCTCTCAACAGATGCACAGTATCCACGGACAATGAAAGAAAAACCCAAGACAAGGGTGTGCTTTGATAGTCTGTGCTGCAGGAGGAAACTTCTCTAGAGACAGAATCTTAGTAGCTGCCGGGACTCGCTCACTGAATTTGCCTTTCCTTTAAAATTCAGCAAATTCAGAATACTCAGTATGGGTTAGGTGCATGGCTGCCATATATATGGTATATCAAAGACAGTAAGCCCTCCTTATCTGTAGGTTTCACATCCCTGAAATCAACCAACCAAATCAACCAACTGCAGCTCAAAAATATTTGAAAAAAATTTTTCACAAAATTTCAAAAAGTGCACCATTACTACACTGACTCCATGAAAATGAAATGATGTGTAGCATTGTATTAGGCATTATTAACTATCCAGAGATGGCTTAAGGCACCTGGAGGATGTGTGTAGGCTGCATGAAAATACTGTGCCATCTTCTTTCAGGAACTTGTGCATCCTCAGATTTTGGTATCCAATTCCCATAGATAGAGAGGGATGACTGTATATGTGGTTTATGCATGTGTGTGTGTGTGTGAGTACGTATGTGTGTGAATATGCACACATGTAAATATATAGAATATACATGTAAAACATGTAGCATAACAAAGCAATCTGGATAAACATCATTTTTGATGGTTTTCATGTGATCCTATGTGCTTTGTTTGTTTGTTTGTTTGTTTGTTTGAGATGGAGTCTCTGTCACACAGACTGGGGTGCAGTGGCGTCATCCAGGCTCACTGCAACCTCTGCCTCCTGGGTTCAAGCAATTCTCCTGCTTCAGTCTCCTGAATAGCTGGGATTAAAGGCATGCACCACCACACCCAACTAATTTTTGTATTTTTTAGTAGAGATGGGGTTTCACCACGTTGGGCAGGCTGGTCTCGAACTCCTGACCTCAAGTGATCCACCTGCCTCGGCCTCCCGAAGTGCTGGGATTAGAGGGATCCTATGTGCTTCTGAGCAGCCTTGATCTATGCTGGCCTTACTAAGTTTGGGGCCCACTATGGGATGGGAGGCATGTCCAGGCAGCTGTTTTCTGTCCATACTTCTTTCAGCGCAGGCCCTGGGGGAGGTTGAGGGTGTGAGGTGCTCCCTGGGAGGACGTTCGCTCCTCCGTGGGATGGGCTTGTTATGCTGAGAGCTCACAGCAACACCTAGCACAGTGCAGGGACCCAGGCCAGGGTGGCCTGGAGAGGAGGATGAGTGGGCAAACCGGGAAGAGGACTCGTGGGAGAGTCCAAGCAGGGACTTCTCTGTGGACAGTGGCAAGAGGTGGGCAGAGAGGGAAGGCTGGACGTTCACTGCGGATAGGGTTATTCCTGTGGCACCAGGCACCACGCTGATCATTTGGGAAATGTCTTTGGAGAGAGACAAGGACCTGTGAAAGTTTTTCTGAGTGACAGAGCACAAGCCACAGCCCAGTGGCCTCTGGAATCAGATGCTGGAAACCACGGAGGCCCAGCTGGAGTCTGCAGGAAAACTCTTGGTGATGGGCGCCTTGGTGGCACGATCAACGTAGGACTTCACCTTGGGTGTGTTGGGGCAAATGCCACCTGTTATGGTCACGCAACCCTGGCGAGGGGCGGAGGTGTTTTGATAAGACGGGAAGCAGAAGCACACGCATGAGCTCATTTTTACTTGCTTTTTAGCAACCAGCATTCAGTCCCCATGACAACAGGCTCCCATCGGGTCAGGTCTTTGTTCTGCTGCCCTCATCCAGGAAAGGCAACCTCTGTCTGCCTCCCAGAAGTGGGGATACAGGGCAGAGGGCCCCGGGCAGCACCATCGCTAGGACCCAAGGACCCCGACACAGTGACTATTCTCCGAAGCCAGACGACGTGTGTGGCCCCCATTGAGCAGGTGAGCTTGTGCCTCTCAACAGCACTGTGGGGGCTGACTCTATGCCTCAGTTGCCTCATCTGTGAAACAGGGATGATAATGTCACCCCCTTAGAGGGCTAATAGGAGAGAGAAAGGACTTGGCTCAGAGCAGCGCCAGCACACGGGGCTCTCGGTGGGGGCTAGCTGTTGTCCCTGTGCTTATTCCTCTTCATTCCACTGTGGGAATTCCTCATTCCCTGAGGGCCCAGTTAGGGACCCTCATGGAGATGGGCAAGACAGTGAGAGAGCACATGTAGGGGGCTGCTGCCACACACAGTCACTCCTGGTCCCTTCCGCCTGCTTCCCTCCACCTCCATCCTCCAAAACGAGAGAACCAGAGCCAGGGCCTCTGCAGCAGGCAGAGAACCTCTGTATAAATTGGAAAGAGGCTCACTCTCCCAGCCAAGAGATGGGAAAAGAAGGCCAGATAAAGTGCCACTCTGCTGGGCAGTCACGAGCCAGTGCACACGGTTGCGGTGAGCTGCAGAGAACTGAGTATCAGCCTTCGGAACTCCTAAGGGGTCTGGGCCTACCATGACCCAAAAGCAGAACCACTAGCAGCATCGAGGGGGCGGAGCGAGGCGCAGGCACAGACTCCGACGAGGATGAACACAGAAACAAAGATCCCAAGGAAGGAACCCCCGCTCCATTGTGGGTGTGAGGCTGCCAGGGACCCCAGCAGGAAACAGCAAGGACTGAGGGTGGGCTGAAAAGAACCGTAAACTTACAACCACCTATTTATTCCAGGGCCCACATTCCTTTCCTGTTCACATTCGTCTCTGGGGAATTCAGCCCAGATTTTACCCAAAGCATTGCATTTCCTTATACTTAATTGGGTGACATTTAGAGGAAAACACATGTGCCCAGAAGATTCAGCAACACTTGGAGACCATCCTCAGAAAGCCACACCCACGCGCAGGAACCAGGCCACCCGCACACGCTCTGGAAGGGAAACCTCATGCAGTGGCTTGGGCAGCTTTGGGAAAACACCGTCGCAGAAGCATCCCCGGGAGCCACGTGCCAACCCCAGGCCCGAGCTGTGCTCACCCGCTCTCCAGGAACCGAGTGCCTCCCCTACCTGAGACCACGGTGAGGCAAACCAGCTGCCCCTCGAGGGTCCTGCAGCAGCAAATGGGGGGTGCTTGGGGCACGGAAGCGGGGCACAGGCACGTTCCAGCTCCAGGCTGGGCTTCGGCAAATGCGAGCACTTCTTCGAGGCCAGCTCTCGATACTTTCCGGAAACATACTTTTCAGCACATTTTAAGAATCTTTTCTGTGTTCCTCTTTCACATGTCACAGAGCACTAAAAATAGGAGAACAAAAGATGTCAGTGAAAAAAAATTCTCTTTTTTGCAAAATCTGTGGGTTAAAATATCAAAGATATCTGCTTGAACATTTGTATAAGTGTGAACATTCAGTGAAAATTGTTGGACCTTAGCATTTTTAAGAGACATTATAGAATCCATCATTAAAAATAAGAGGACCTTGAGGGCATCATCCCATTTCACTGGAAAATTAAAATGTTGGGCTGTCATTGCTATTGGAACATACTGAAACTTAACACGTAAGTACATGTGGTAACTACCACGGCTCTATGGATTGATCCACCCAACTGCAGTGATGTTGGTTCCCAAAGCAGGGGCAGGTAGAAGAAACTCAGGGCTCACAGTCTTCCCTAGGAATCCGAGTGCTGCCTGTGAGGAAAGGAAGGGTGCATGGAGAGCAAATCTCTTAGCTCCCCGCTAAGGCAGACTCTAAGCTTGAGCTGCTCCAGTTGCAGACACCCTGGCTTATGCAGAGGTGCCCTGTGCAAACCAGCAGCCCAGGCAGGAGGCTGCAGCCCCCCCTTGCCGGGAGAACACACAGGAGCAAGGTACACTGTCCCACCACAGACTGGGCACGGAGGGTCTCTGGAGCAGAGGTCCCGGCCCCCGGCGTTGCTGTCTCCTGCTGGGGTAGAGTGGACGATGTTGTGCAGCTCCAATGGACCTCTGGCTGAAATGCCCTCAGGTTCCCCAGCAGAGAAGCCCAGGTGGCAACACCTGCCCAGGTCCTGACCTCGCATTCACATCTTTAGGCTTACAGGTGTGCTTTTTGTGCATCCTGATGGAAGATGGAGAGGAGTTGGAACACTCTTCTTGGTTGCTCGCTGATCCAGGTCTAAGAGAGAAACTCTGGCATGCGTGTGTGTGTGGTGTGGGATGTGTGTGTGTGCATGTATTAAATTTCAGGGCAAAGACTTTCTACCTGGACACAGCCCACAGATTATGTAGCCATGTCACTTACTTTCTGTAGACTCTGCCTCTAGGGATATGCACCCAGGGATGTGTGTTTTCCAATGACAGTGCATTCGGTTCTATGGGACACTCATTCCTACCCTCCAGGTGAAAGGACCTGAGGTACATTGTTACCAATGGCAAGCTCACTCAAGCAAGCAAGGGTGCTCTTATTTTTTAGTGACAAACTGAAACAGTGTTTCAACAGGATTCAATGCCTTGCTTGGCACTTCCTACCAATCTGAACAAAGAAGGCATCGTTCGAGGGTGGGGAAAACACAGTGCCTGATGAGACCTGGGTCCCTCCCTGAGGAGCGTGGGATCAGGGAGGAGCTTTCTTCCCACAACTGCTGTGGCAATACAAAGGCACAGCTCTGGGTTACGGTAATCTCTCAATACCCCGTTCAGACAGGTTCATGCTTGGCTGGTGGTGCCGTTACCACGCTGTGGGGTGTAAGATTTCCGAAGCGCTTTTGGAAGCATTTGGTCCGAAGCTAGTCATGAAACCATCAGTATTCCAAACTAATGATTCCAGTGTTATTCCCATGATGAAGGGGTCCAGGACAGCTCCTGAATGGTGCAGAAGAAAGGACTTCCCGGCCTCCTGCAGCACCAGGTGACCGATTTCAATAAAACTAACAGGAGAGTTTCCTTTCACAAACAGAACAGCTGCCCCCGGAAACTTGTCTCAGGAAATGGGTACTGTTTCTTTCCAAGCAACCCATGTTCTTCCTGCTCTCCAGGAGTCATGCATTTCCTGGAATGTGGCTACACCTGCCCAGGAGTTACATGATCCCCTATTCTCACGCTCACACCCCCTCAACCCTCTCGTCCTCTGCTCCACGCCGGACCAGTGATAAGGACATGGATGCCACTGTGTGAGATGCCCCCAGGACATGATTCAGAAGCCAAAGAAAATTAAGCAACCCCATGAAGTTGATGGAAGCCGAGAGGGTGGTCCGAAGCTGGCAGACCAGAAACTTGGCAGTGCAAGGAAGTCAAGAAGAGATAAAAAGGGAGAAGAGAGAGGAGCGGGAAGAGGAAAACCAGGAGAGAAGAGGCAGTCCTGGTGGGGAAATCTGGTCAACCTTGCTCCCCCGAGACCAGGGTGCACCTACCTGGGACCAGGCGGACACCAGCCACTGCAGCTTCTTGGGCTTGTGGCAGCGCTGAAGTAGACAGGCCTCATGCATCCTGGGCTTGGGCTCTGAGGTGCAGACAGTGTCGGGCAGCAGCTGCGCTCTGGCCGAGGGGTTGGTGCTCTTACAGGCCACTGCCCGCTTCCTCCACCCCTTCCCACAGGTGTGTGAGCACTGCACGGAAGAGTCAGGATCAGCACCCAGCAAGGGCCACGTGCAACACAGCAGATCATGCAGGGGCCCTGCCACCACCCATGCCAACCCCGCCCAGGTTACCTCTGCCCAGGGCCCGGTGCTCCATGCCGGTGGGCAGCTCTGAGAGTTGCAGGCCTGCCTGCTGGAGGGAGCAGGCTGTGGGCACAGGCTGGCCGGGACTGGCTCCGAGTCATAGTGCACGCGCCGTGTGCACTGCACGGGGCGGCTCTGGGCACCCCCGCCGCACGTCCGACTGCAGGCACTCCAGTTCCCCACGGACCAGCTGGGCAGGGACAAAGAGACCTCGGTGAGGGATGGCTCCATCACTCTGACAGAAGCGGCCCCACACCTGATGTGGAGGTGGCGGCAAGATTTCCCAGCCACGGTCATGCGTGTGCAGTTATTTTCAGTTCCACTGTTCCCGAGTGAGCTCTCCTACCAGAGTCTTCCTGCCCCTGCTGTTTCTCACCTTCCTGATCCTGATTCATGCTATGCCATTCTTTCCCTTCCTCTGGCTTTTGGGTTCCAGTGGACTTGGAAAGAACCCTATTCGGCACAGTGTGTCTGTTCTCTTCTTTTTTAAAAAATGCAAAATTTCAAACATATAAAATACAAAACATCTATGGGTTCCTGTCCACTCAACTTTCACAATTTCAGTGTATGTCCCCAACCCCTACTGCATTTTGAAGGTGATTCCAGACTTGAAAATATCTCATATGAATCTCTAAAAAATAAGGATTTTTTAAAAACATAACCATAATATCATCATAACATCTAGAGCATTAATGATTCTTTAACATCCCTGAAGAGTTAGTGTTCCAGTTCCCAGCTGTGTCATCAATATCCTAATTTGATATGTTTGTTTGAGGAATCCAAATAAAGTCCAGATTGTGCAATAGATTCACATCTTCTCTTGCAGGCTTTAGGCTTTCCCTTAAATTTTGTTTATTTTTATGTTCGATGTATTCATTAAAGACAGAGGCTCTTTCCCTTACTGAGTCTTCCACAGTGTGGAAGCTGATTTTTTGCTCATTACAGGATTCTTGGAATTACATCTCTGTGATGTTGGTTCTTGTGTTCTTCTGTCCTCTATTTTTAATTCTTTAGTAGTTTGTTCTAGAGGCTTCTTCAAATTCTGGTTCAACTTTCTCATACGATTATTTAGTAAGTGATCACACATTCTTCCAGCAGGAGGCTCAAGATGTCAGAGTATCTTTCTTTCAATTTGTTAGCAGCTGTGGATGCTTGTAAATGTGTTTTTCTTTCCTGGTGATAAAAGCATACCCCGTCAACATGCACGTTGTCAGGTGATGGGGTGCGGAGTGAAATTGGAGCCAGGCTTTGTCCAGTGGGGTCACCTTTGATCGAGACACTGTGCCTGAGTGTGTCTACCAAGCCTCAGCTGGTTTTGCACAAGCCCATCTGCAGGAGGACTTGGTGTGCACCTTGGAGAGGTTGTCAAGAGGAAGGGGGAATCATGGCCCCATAACAGGGACTCACTGGGACGGAGGGCTTGAGCTCCCTCCTGGAGTCACTTCTGAGGACTTGATGATTTCCATTCATGTTAATTTCCCTGTGCAACCCCCTGTGGGCCAGTCACAAGGGGATGGGAGGGGAGCTGGCTTCCTCACCACCTCCTTGTAGCACATCAGTGCAGGGCACCAAGGGTCCCACCTAGGGGTTGCCTGCAAGGCTCTGCCTGCAGCTGTGTCTGTGCTGAGGATCCAGGGCAGGGGCATCCTGTGTTCCACTCTACAGCATTGCTGAGTAGAGTTAGGGCAACAGTGACTTGCTCCTGAATCTCATGGTAAACCCGAGGACTTGTGAAGATACCCAGGCTTCTCCTTTGACCCTCCATCCTGTGCTCCCACACTGAATCCCACAGTCACCCTCAGGTTTAGGTGTCAAAGCAGAAGCCCAGGGAGCTTGGCCAGGAACTCCGGAGGTGCCTCTGGCAGCAGCCACGGCACCTGGGAGAAGTATCCTCGAGGATGGCATTTGTGGACCCAAGTTACACAGAGAGAGACAGAAAGGAGAAGGGAAATCCACCATGATTCCTCCTACGAACATAACTGCGACAATTTCCTCACTCCTGCTTCCAGTGCTGTCTGTGTGTAAACATATTTTTAACATGGTCAAGAGCAGGCGGTATATGCAAGTTTTATTCAGCATTCAAAAAATTCATTGGCTAGGCTGGGTGTGGTGGCTCATGCCTGTAATCCCAGTACTGTAATTCCAGGCTGAGGCAGGAGGAATAAGCCTAGGAGGAAAACTCTTAAGCCTAGAAGCTTGAGATCAGCCTGGGCAACATGGCAAAACCCTGTCTCCCACACAAAAATTACAAAAATTAGCTGGGTGAGGAGATACACAACTGAAGTCCCAGCTACTCGGGAGGATCACTTGAGCCCAGGAAGTCAAGGTAGTGGTGAGCTGTGATTGTACCACTGCACTCTAGCTTGGGTGACAGAGCGGGACTCTGTCTCAAAAAATAGAATAGAATACAATAAATAAATAAAAATAAAAATTCATTGTCCAAAACAAGCGTTTTTCTTATACTTCAAAGCCTTTATAAACACATTTCAGTGTTTCTCTAATTCCACAATCTGGATCGAGGTATGCAGATATCTAAGTAAGAAAATACAGACAAAAAGGTTCGGACCTCAAGCTCCAGGAGATCCAGGAATATCCTGAAACTGCCTCAGTTCTATGCATGCCTGGCTGGACGTGATTTCTGAGCAAAATGATGAGGGCCTCTCCTCAAGTTCTCCAGGGAGTCTGTGACTGAAGTAATTTTAGAGCCAAGGTTTGGACTCTTCTGAAAGTCCCGAGGATGAATTAGGTGGCAGAACCTCGAAGGAGAGGGAAATTGATGGGAAACAGAATTGATTCCACCCCGAACACAGAACACACCACATGACTTACGGCTTTCAGATCGAGCACCATGATAGTTTTACATTCTTTGGTTTGTAGAAGCTTTGAATTATTTTGCACCAAGTGTTTTTACGGAAAAGATGCAATTGTAGTTTTAAGAAAATTATAAAAAGACTAAAATGTAAATTGTGTCCACATAAAAAGCAAACATGTCAGGGTTGTAGGAGTTGCCCTACATGGATTGTGATAATGCTTCAATTTTTCAGTGTCAACAAGATTAGTGTTTTTTCTTTAATTCCATGTTAAGCCACCTAAATTACATATCCTCATTATGAAAGACTGATTATTGGCTTCCTGGCTGTGATAATTCTGCAGGTAAAGCCTCTCGGTTACTCTGTGGCTGCTTCTGTGTGCTTTCCTGTTGTTTTTAACTTTCCTCCCATTTCTTACATTTGCTCTCTCAATCATGCAGCCTTATAAATTACAATGGGTGTTCTACACTGTGTTGGCTGTTCAAGAGCTTTTCACACCGCCTCGTTAAGTCTTCTGTCTCCACCACCGTAAGAGGTTCCAACTGGGTGGATCCATTCTCTGCCTTCTCTCTTAGCTGCACATCATTAAAACAGTCCTCCTGAACAAAGCTCCTTCATACCACATCTGGAAACACCGAGTGTCTGTTTTGTTTAAAAAACCGAGCTTTAGGGGAATGCCTTCATTTCAGCTCACAAATGAGTCAAAATCCACGCAAGCTTCTGTGCTAATGTCTGAGGGTTCCACGAATGGTAATAAGCTGTGTTCAGTAGCTCACCAGTGGCCACAAGGGTTCTCACTTTGTTTTGGTTTTCCTAAGTCCACCAACTGGAAGAATGCAAAGTGGCTGGTATTACCCAAATCGGTCAGTTTCCAAGGCAGGACTCTGGAGACGCAGTTCCCACTGACCCTCAGGACCTCCACTGCCCAAGGCTCCCTCCCAGGGTGCACCTTTGTGGCTCTCAACACTGCCCAGAAAAGTGATGGGGTTTATAGCCTTCACTTAACAGTCTACCCAGGATTTCCTGGTACCATCTAATCAATATGCAATATCCCTAATGCCAAACAGTCTTTAGTCATTTCTCAACAAAATGACTCCCTCTTCCCCATTAAAAAAAATTTAAATGACATTTTGGCTTTTGCATGTAATGCTTTCTTTGAAAATGCCAGTTTCCAACAAGGGTTTAGTAATGTCCCTTGTCATGACGCACCACACAAGCAGATTATGTGTCCTAACGACAGCTCAGACGCAGAGGCCAGCCCTGGGCTGGACCCAGCTGCTGCCTAGGGCCAAGCCCCACCAGGGCAGCCGTGTTCTGCCTGCGGCTTTCACATCAGCACGTCTCCCTGAGCCTCACTTTCAGAATTTAGTTTCAGTGTCTTTTGTCTGCTGATTCTTTTTGAAATTTCACCATCCAGCACTCTGTGGTTCTATTTTCAAGAATAACTCTAGGAATCCTACACAGGAATCTCTCATAACACAATAAAGACAGAGAATAACAATGGGGCAGAACCCTTGTCACGGCACAAGCCTACACGAGGCATTGATGAGTGTGAGGGCTCCAGCTGCCAGCTGGATTTAGTACAGAGGGATGGGTGCTGGATGCCGTGAGATGCAACATTAGAACACAGCATTCATTACGCCGTGCCTCTTCAGCATCGGAGTTAACATGTGGGGACTCCTGACTTCCGCATGCTGGTGTGTGGGTCACAACTTCCCAGTAGGCTGTTCTAAATGAAACCGTTCGTGTCACTGGCTATACCCAGATACTCAAACACTGCGGACTCAATGGCCCAGGGGTCAAGACAGCTGCCAACGTGGTCTGACAGGATCAATATTGCTTGGTTTTTGAAGACACAACAACCTTGTCTTCATATAAAATAGCAGCATCTTCACGTGTATAATTTAAGATCTAATGTAAGTAAATTGAATGTTTTAAAGATAACAATGCACATTCAACAATAAACAGATGACAACTGGAAAAATCTGCCTCTTCCACAGGGAAAACATTAGTTAACAAATTAACTAAGAGTGCAGGCCAGCTGTAAGCTGAAAGCACAGAACCCAAGATCAGCAGAACTTGGAAGACACTGATGTCCTAAGCCTGTCTGACAGGTGGCCAAGGGTCTTTTTAGCTTGTCGTCCTCCTCGGCTGGCTTGGGGATTTACTACGGGTCTAGGACAAAGGATGCTTCATCAGTATCACCTGGTGCCAGCTACACTTCAAGCAAGTTCAAAGGTAGAAGTCCAGCTCTGAAATAAACAATGATCTCCATGACCAAGTA
This sequence comes from Macaca fascicularis, assembly GCF_037993035.2. Taxonomy (NCBI): domain Eukaryota; kingdom Metazoa; phylum Chordata; class Mammalia; order Primates; family Cercopithecidae; genus Macaca; species Macaca fascicularis. The sequence continues at coordinate 5,644,145 of NC_088380.1, read as the reverse complement.
CACAAATGAGCACAACAGGTAGAACGAGTTATTAGACAGATTGCACCGTGCCCACACACGATGCCTTCTGGAGCAATGCACTGCAGTCTCCAAATCCTCCTAAAGTCCACCAGTCAGTACTTCAGAAATCACATCCTCCAAAAACCCAGCAGTCAGGACATCAGAAATGACAGCAACATTCCAGCCCATCCCTCCCAGCCGCAGTTGGTTTTCAGAGATGTTCCTGACACTGCCTGGCAGGGCAGTACCCTCAGACTGTCTCCTGGGAGGTGTCCATCTAGGAGTTAATGCCAGGGTCTGGTCTGGTTTTTCACATGGGAACGGAGAGTCCATTTCTGATGACTGGTTGGTAAGGATCAGGGCCCAGCACCTCAGGGCTCGCTGTGAGCATTTGGAAGCTTGCAACTTGACAATCACTTCATTTTCTTCAGCCTCAAAGTCAAACCACTTTGCCTGACTTGTGAAACCGAAGGAGAGATTTACAATGAGCCAGACAGACACTGAATTGTTTTCACCTCTAAATGCAGGATTTCTTCGCTGAAGCACACAAAGCCAAACTGAGGACATCAAAGCTCCCCGCAAAGGCGGCGCTGTGGGCGTCAACTTCAGGGACTGTGAGGAGCCAAAGGTGTGTGAGGAGTTACTGCTCTGAGGCCAGCATGCCATTTTTACCAGGTTTTCCTGTCTCACCATCCTGTCATCAGATCTTATCTTCAAAGGAATCAGTATGATCTACAGAGCTTTCAGTGATGGGGGAAAGACAGGAACATGGAATTATGAGACACACAGACCAAAGAAACTGACCTTGCTTTTCAAAACAGACAGCCTCAGTAATTCCCTCTTTCAACAAAAACCCCTCAGCAGAGGGTTCCTCTGCAGAACCGTGGGGGCTTTTGCATTCCCTTTTAAAAGGGAAACCAGTCAACTCTAAATGGCAACAGCGCTCTGGTTCTTGGGAGGCTGCCCCTCTGCCCACTTTCCAGGGACGACTGGAAGGAAGAGCAAGGCACTCTACTTTTTTCATCAGAGTAGGAGGTGTTCTCTTCTGTCTGGTGTTGACTCCTGCATCCTCTCTGCTGTGCTCCACAGCCATATACGCCATTGCTTACAGACCTCTATGTCTCGTAGGTAAAGGGCATCCAGAGCCAGTGGTCCCCATCTTTGCCCTCTATGCGCCGGGAAGGGCTCCAGCATTGATCACATTTACCAGCCTTGTCTTCTGTATGTGGAGACTGAGCTCCCAGAAGCAAGGAGACGCACATTGTACTGCCAGTCCCCTCTTCAAAACAGCACTGCTGTCACAATCAGAATCATTCCTGCCCTGCTCAAAAGAACAGGAGTATTTCGCCCTCTTCAGGTTTCTGTGCTGGAAGGGCACCTCTCCCTTGCTGCTTCTGTGCCCCTTCAACACCCACCCATTGAGCCAACCGTTTCTACTACAAATAACTTAACTTTGCTGTGGACTAAAAACTCCTGGGGTGGTAACACACGGGTAGGCAACCTAACGATCTAGACCTAATTCATCTGAGGTTGAGCCCTGTCTGAGTAAGAGGTAACTCCCTCTTTACCAGGCTTAACATCCAAGTTCTCATGCCCAACAGTAGCACAGAGGTGCGGCTGCCGTGGGCTCGCAAACACCTGCACATTCCTGGTCTCGCTCCTGTTCTGCATGAACCAGAAATCGGATGGCCTTGGCTCTCTAGGGGTTAGGGGTCAGGAATCTGAAATTGTGCAAAGCCCCGGGGGCCTGGATGACTGGCAGCTTTGGAAACATGATTTTGGAAATGTAACATTCAGTTCTTCAGAAAATCCCCGAGACTGACCACAAAAGTTCTGAGCTATCGTCCCTTCCCCTTTGTGGCCTCAATTTCTTGTATTAAAGTTGTACTAATTTTATTTTTCAACCATTATGAGGACTAACTAGGATGTGCCAATAAAAAAACTGGGGAGGGCAGGGGAGTCTGGTCAATCGATTCTTCCGGAGGAAAACAGATGCTTTCATTCCCTGTCGTTAGCATCTCAGCAAAGTCCATCTGAGCTCCTCTGAGGAGCAGGCTCTCTGGTTCTGCACAGCCCTCGTGATTTTGGAGAGCGTGTCTGCAGCAGGCTGCTGGCCCACAGCGCGTGACTTAGCCTCTGTGAGTGCAAAGTCATGGAAGCTTGAGTTCCTACCCAAAGAGGAACCCTCCCAGAACCAAAGGGGTTTCAGACCGGGGATGGACCACAGCTGCTTCCTTATATACTGACTCTTCCAATATTGAAATACAGATATCTGAAAAGTAAAGGTAAAGATCTCCAATATTAACGTTCTTTCAAGCCTCCTAAACAACTCAGCTTAAGAACTGTGGAGATATTCCTAGCCTACCTCAGGGCAAGATCTTAAACTTCCATTGTATTTGGACTTAGAAGGTTGTAATGGATGTACTGATAACTGTTCAGGGTACAAACGTTCTTCTGCTACCCCGACATGGAAGCACACAAGTGGTTTTCCAGTGGGTATAGAACTTCCTGTGCGAGAACCCTCGGCTTTGTACTCTCTGGAGGGCAGAGCACTAGAGTATTCTCTGGATCTATTTCTGTGCTAGTGGCTCTCTACCTGTCGCTCCGTTCATCTCTGGACACTAGATGTGCTGCCTGGATGGGCTCCTCCTTGCCTACTGGTTTACTTCCAGCCTCGTTAGAAACTCTTCTTTAGTCATCCTGAACTGACACATGAGACTCACTGCGCCTCTTCATCCCTTGGCAAAGCACATTGGCGGCCGCCCACACCATGCTGAGCGCCAGCGGGTGAGGTGCCAGCCTTGCCCAGGGATGTCAGCATCCTTCTGCTGCCACTCCAAGGCTCGCAGGGAATGGGCTGAGTCTGTCCTCCAATCTGTTTATGGCAGCTGAACTTGTTATTGGAATTATGTAATATAATTAAATTTGGTGTAGCTCTATGAAACACGAGCATTAGAAAAGAAAAGCTGTTTCTGTAAAAACGAAGTAAAATCTTTGGAATGACTCAGCTGAGACCAGTCATTAAATGGCATTGCTGTCAAATTAGGTGTGGCTGAGACAAAAGCAAAATATTGAGGAAACATAAAAATTTTAAAATGACTTCCCACTCAGATAAATGGGACAAGTTTCATCCTTCTTTAAAGAAACTCAAACTGGAAATTATATGCAATGAGCATGCTCTATGAAATAATCTACTTAGATCCTTCCACAGGCAGACTCTACTCAAAAAACAGTTCGGCTCATAATTAAAAGAATTAGCAAATGAATGCACATTATGTCTTTTAAGTGAACCTGAATAAATGTTTCAGGTACATGTGTGCATTTTTTAAAAATAATTTTTCCCTCTATCTACTTTTTTCATCAGAGTAAGACGTCTTCTCTTCTGTCTGGTGTCGACACCCGCATCCTCTCTGCTGTGCTCCACAGCCATAGAAACCACTGATCACAGACATCTCGGTCCAGTGGTCCCCATCTTTGCTCCCTCTTCCTTTCCTGTCACCTGCCCTTCCTGTGATCCCAGAAGTGGGATGCCCCTGGCTTCATCCTCCAGCCTTTTTCTGACCCCATCAAATCACACAGACTCTGCTTCCCGATTTTCCAGCAAAGCTACTCCCTCCTGTGTATCTGACATTCATGGTGGCTGTGTCCAGGCCTGTAATGGTTAATTTGATATGTCAACTTGTCTAGACTGCAGTAGACAGCTATTTAGCTGAGTGTTATTCTAGACATTTCTGTGAAAGCATATTTAGGTGAGATAAACATTCAAATCTGTAGGCTTTGCGTCAAGTTGATGACTCCCATAATGGGGGTGGACCTTATCCAATCTGTTGAAGGCCTGAATAGAGGGAGGTCTCCCCAGAAGGAGGGAATTCTGGGCTTCGGACGTGAACTGCAAAACTGCAACTCCTTCCTGGATTTCTGGTCCACTCATCCGTCCTGCAGATTTTGGACTTGCCGGTTCCCACAATCACATAAGCCCATTCCTTCGTTTGTGTCTCGTCAGCCAAAGACAAGGCAGGCTTTTAAAGAATTAAAGTTAGTTTTCTATAGAAGTCTTATAGAGGATTGCAACCAGGACAGCCTTTCCCTCACACAGGCACATCCACAACCAATTGGTTCTGGTTCTTTGCAGAACTCCAATATGAGATCCCTGTCATTTTTCACAGGCATTGCTCCTTAATTGTCCCCTAGCTTCTGAGTCTGAGTTGATAAAAGCCAATCTCCACTCTGCTGCCGAGAAGGAGTGTTTTCGGTGTGAACGTGAACACACAGCACTACTATAATATCTGAAATTCTCCAAGGCTCCCCATTTCCCAGGACACAGGGCTCACGTACATGGACCTGCGGCCTCCACCCCCCACCTCTCTGAATGTCCACAAGCCCCAGTGGGTCAGTGGTTCTGGGAGTTCAAAGCTCCCAGGAAAGGGCCCCTCAGCTGTTAGAGTAAAGATGGGCTGTGTTGGCAAAGATATCACAGGATAGCAAGTCTCCAGTGTTGCTTCCTTTACGTCCAGACCTAAGGGTTTATTTGGTCACTCCAAGTACCTAACATGTCCACTGGTTGCTTTTTTACCAAACGCTCAATTTGGCAGTCTTGCCCTGTGTGTGGCCCCTGCCTCAGCAATATAGTAAACTCTTAACCTTTTAAAGGAAAGGAACGCAAGCTCACTGCAAGCACATTGGAAAGGCACGGACAAGGATAGAAACACAGCTGCTCACGATCTCAGGACACAGAAACCCCCTCTCATAGCATCCAAGCTCCCAGACAGACCTGACCACCTCCGCTCCGGAAATCCGGCCTGGGGTGCTCTCTGGCCAGCTCTTTTCTGACAGTGCTGAAGAGAGACATGGTGATGAAGGGACAGCAAGAATGAAACCACATATTTTAAGGGAACGAAAGAGACTGGTTTGCAGATCAAGAGGAAACAGCATGAAGGAGCTCTGAGGGTTTCGTCCTGGGCAGGAGGCCACTTTGCCCACTGAATATTTTCTTCTCACACAAAGGACTTGTGTGAGGGAACCGAGAAAGGAAGTTGGGAACACACAGCCACATGAGGCAGTGACTCCTAACTGTCCTCAGGTTCAATGCCACACCTATCGAGCTAAGAATGTGCCAGCGCCATCACCAGAAAACCAACGTTAGGAATTACATCTCATAAATTAAAAAAGAGCAAGAAAACCGTGACACCATCAGAGCCTTTTCCTGCCACCTGCACACAGGCCAGGAAATGGCCTGTCAAGGTGCCCTCCACCTCTGTGTCCTCCACTGGGTCCCCTAGACTCACAGGGTCATTGTGGCTTCCATTCCTGTGAGACGCACCGCCTGTGCCTTTCCCTCTATCCACGGCATTCGCTGTGTTGAAGGGAATGAAGGAAAGCCTGTTATCCCTGTCACAGACACCATGTGGGGCCCATGGACCAGGCACCATAAGCCCGTGCACCCAGTCAGACCCAATCGAGGGCCTCCCTGGACATTAAGAATGGCTATGAAGAGGAATGACAAACAAATGTGTCCCAAGAAGGGGTAGATGTTAAGATAGGCTGTGCAGGAAGTCAACAGTGAAAGGTTATGGTGACAGCAGGGCAAGGAGGTCTTCAGTGTGTCAGGAATGAGGGCTGCTAGGACAGGGTCCGTGAAGACACTGGAGGAGGCAGTAGCAGGTCCTGGAGGGTCATGGAGGCCACATGACAGCATTTGGATACCAAGCAAATGACAACGGAAAGCAATGGAAGGACTTGGAGAAATGTCTATACTGGGTTTGTATTTTATTTTATATTTATTTTTTAAATTATTATTATTATTTTTTTTTGAGCTGGAGTCCCACCCTCTCACACAGGCTGGAGTGCAGTGGCACAATCTCAGCTCACTGCAACCTCTGCCTCCCAGGGTTGAAGCCATTCTCTTGCCTCAGCCTCCCAAGTAGCTGGGATTACAGACTTGCACCACACCCAGCTAATTTTTTGTATTTTTAGTAGAGATGGGATTTGTTCATGTTGGCCAGGCTGGTCTCACACTGCTGACCTCAGGTGATCTACCCCATTCAGTCTCTTAAAGTGCTGGGATTACAGGTGTGAGCCACTGTGCCTGGCCCAGGTTTGTATTTTAGAAGGATCACTGTGACTGCAGAATGAATAAGACACTAGAGGAATCTAGACTGTAGGTAGAAATTTCGACTCAAATCTCCTGAGGCTGCAAGGGTGAGAGGCTGGTGGCTTGACTATGACTAGAGCCTCCTTTCCATTAGAGGGGGCCATGCTGTCTGTCCACAAAACTTATGCTTTATAATTTGACATTTCATCAATGCCTCTGTGAAACTCACAGGACTGAGCACACGTAAAAATACTAAACATTTGTTGACCGGTTGACAATGAACATCACCCTCCTCAATTCACAGACACAGAGCTATGTTATTTCTTAAATATAGTAATATATATGTAATATATTAATATAGAAGTTTCCTTTTGGGCTCACCATAATGTACCTGTGTTTCAGCAGATTTGCTTTTGCCTGTGGATATAGAAATCCATAAAGTTATAACCAGGCACCAACAGGACAACACAAATCAAAGTTCTTTGTGAAGTCTTGCCCTGGTCCATGACCCTGGCTGGCTGACCGCCCGAGGACAGCCTTCCTGTGTCTGAGGCCTTGTGGTGCAGGGTTAGGAAGCGGTGGCTCTGCAGTCAGGATGCCTGGATTCCAATCTCAGCTCCAACCTTGCCAGCTGGACGGCCTTCAGGAAATCATTGGACACCAATGTCTCCATTCTCTCCTCTGCAAAGGGGAGATGGTCACAGTAGCTTTTCTATGCAGTGCTGGGCAGGCTGGGAGGACTAGCAGGGAGGAAGTGCTCAGGAAGGGCTGGCTGTGGTTACCATGATTTCATTCCTTTCTCTCTTCCTCATCCTGTCCCCTGCCTCTTCTCCTCCTCAACCTCACCTGGGAAAGGGAGCTCATTCACATGTGGTCCACAGGATTCCAGACATTCAGTCCCTCAGCCTGTGTACAAGAGGGGAAGCCACATTTCCCTATAGCAGTATTATTTTATACTTAGTATATACATCCCTTCTGAAAATCAGCAAAGAACCACTAAAGACCTGACTGGTAAATATGAATTAAAAAAAAAATCACAGAGACACAGACATTAATTTTGTTGTATTGCCTCTTAGTGATTTTCTGGCATGGGTAAAAATGATGTAATTATGTGGCCATTACATGGAAACTATGTGATTTTGGAATATTTACTCTTATAAGAACTATTGAGAAATTTTAGAATTTCTAAAATGAGAAGGACGGGGAGGTTGAAAGAATGCAGAAAACAATGTTCCCAAGCAGTGGTAACTGGATGGATTTATTTATACCTAACGAAAAGAAAGTGAATGCCATCTCAATGATGCTGGAAGAGCCCGCACAGGTGTTCTCCACCTCGCCTGGGGAGAGAATGAAAGCAAATGGTCACAGCGGGAAGAACAGGCCTTTCATGTCCTATGCCATGAAGGTTTATAAGGGGAAAGAAAAGACTACCAGTGCCCCTTACAAATCCCTCCTTTCAAACAGAAAAATGATATTAAATACTTGATTAACTCCCAAGAGAAGCTGCTGAAGCCCACTGCAGCATGGAAACAAGAATTTTAGGGCCTCTATTTTGTGCAACACCTTTTTTTTTTTTTTTTTTGAGATGGAGTTTTGTACTCGTTGCCTAGACTGGAGTACAATGGCTCGGTCTTAGCTCACTGCAACCTCTGTCAAGTTCTCGTCTCAGCCTCCTGAGTAGCTGGGATTACAGTATGCACCACCACATCCAGCTAATTTTTGTATTTTTAGTAGAGACAGGGTTTCACCATGTTGGTCAGGCTGGTCTCAAACTCCTGACCTCAGTGATCCACCCGCCTCGGCCTCCAAAAGTGCTGGGATTATAGGTGTGAGCCACCGCGTCCGGTGTGGGTAACACCGATATTAACATTCCCAGGGAGAAGTGGCCCTTTTGCCACAAAGTTCATGGACTGTGATCACGAGACCACTGACTTTGTTTAGATATTTTAACAGCTGGCTAGGAAATGTCTTCCTCACACAGTTTAGGTGAAAGCCAGCTGCAAGAATACAAGCTTGTGTGTTACACAGATTTGATGATTTCGGATCTGACTTGCTTCTTTACCTAGGGAAATTTTCCTATCCTGAAGACAAGCCATTTTCTTGAGACAGGAAATATGTTTCCTAAAATCGCTGAGAAGATAAATTTACTAAACAATACGTCATCTAAGTCAACAAAAGATACTTGCACGCTAATAATGAGATGACCGCAGACTGACGCTAGCTTTAGGTTTTCTGAACTACTTGGAAATTCATGGCTGCAATGCCATTAACACTGTTATTTTGCCCAGATTGAAAGGTGATGTAGAGACAGCACTTTTGATTAAGACACGCATTTTGCTGGAGGATGCTTTCATATAGCCCAAAAGTTGGCAAATATCTTATTAAAGGACCAGATAGTAAATATTTCAGCTTGGTGGCGATCTCTGCTGCGAGGACTCACCCCTGCTGCATCACTAAGAAAACCACTGGAGAACACGTGCAAATGAACAGGCCTGACTGTTCTCATGAAACCTTACTTACACAATCAGGTATGTCAGGCTGCACTCGGCGCACAGACCATAGGTTGCCACCTGCTGATTTAACCAATTCTACTTATAAATAATAGAATTGGACATATCTGCAAAAACCAGGAAACAACTAGTGTTTTTAAGCACCCAAGACACCTTACAAGATAGACCTGTTGGAGTTTGATACCTATGTCGAGCCTAGCCATCATGGATTACTAGGAGATTAGGACAAATGACCCCATTGTTGGGAATGTTAACAATGAAACTACAGCAATAACAACAAACAACAACAACAAGCCCCACGTATTAAAGCCTGAAGTTCTAAAAAAATATTTGCAAATCTTAAAGGGACGAAATGAAGCTTATGCAGACGGCTTCAAATATTGCAGCAAGTAAGAAAGCAAACAGCCGCATCTTACATGTAGTATATGAATTTGGTTACTAACAGCCACTCAGAATCAGTGGCCCTGCAGGACAAACCAAACGCTAGGCGGGGCACTAAGCTTTTTTTTCTATTATCTATTGACTGGTTTAATTTTCCCCTCAAACCAATGATGTGGACCGATGCTATTATTTTCTAAAAGTGAAGTGCAGAAAGGTGACATAAGTAGTGTGGGATGGGATTAAACCCAGGAAGCCCAGGGCCTGGACTCTCATGACTAGTTCTGGTTCCTTTTCAAGCACACACACACACCAAGTAACCCATTCACATACATTAGCCCACTGAACAACCTTACAGGGCAATGGCGTTAGAATTTCATTTCACAAACAAGGAAGCTAAGGCTAGAGACACCAAGGGCCCTGTCTGCAGCCACAGAGGTTGATGATGGTTAGCATTATACAGCTGGACGACAGGATCAGGTAGCCCAGTGAGCCTGGGTTCTTATCCACTGTGCTGCATTGCTCCCAGATAAATACAACTTCTGTAAGCCTGGCTAGTCAGCTGGAGAAAAATCTCATGTGAGTTTGTAATTTAACATTGCTTAGCTCTAAAATGACCTGGGAAAAATGTATATATTTAGTAATCTTGTGGGCTTGAATATTTTAACTGGACCATGGCAATTTATGTGATGCCTATCTATTTTATACCCAGGTAACTACAGAATTCATTACTCCTGGTAAAAGTTGTGTATTTCTATTTTCTGGCTGATTATCTACTCAGAGCAGTTTTCCAAAAAGTCCTGAATGATTCAGTATTGAATCAGTGTCAAGTTATTCAGGGCCTTGATCGTTCCAAATAGGTTTCCCTTAGTCATTATGCACATACAGATTGTCTATAACATCTGAAATATCTTTTCCTGCCTCTCACCGGAGCTATTTCGTGGTATTCTAGAGAAAGCCTATGTGCCTAACATGAATTTAAACATTTCATGAGTAATGTAGGTTCATTTTTCTTTCTTTTGAAATGAATGACCTTCCCACAGGAGATGGTTTAATTCATTTCTCAAGGTGTGAAATGCAATTTAAATCATGGAGGATTCACTAGCAACTGTATGGGCTTCCGTTCTTTGGCTTTTCATTTCTTGGGAACACTGTCAGTTTCCCATTCTATTACAGACATGAACCCTCCCCGCTGTAACTCCTTCCTTATGACAAGGATTTTAAAATGATGGCCTCCCTCCTCATCTAGTTCCGGGCTTTTCTGGCGCTTTTGCGTTAGGGTTTCTTAGATTAATACTTAGAAATGATGTTCTCCAGGCTCTTGAGCCATTTTCTGAGAATTTTTTCCAGGTGTCCTCCTGCAGCGAACCTGGATGCTTTGAGGCTGGCCTGCAGCTGCCCGGTTCCAAAGGCTCCTGAGCTGCACCAGTGCCGGGGCTGTGAAGGTCTGGGCCGAGCAGGACTGGCCAGTTAGGACCATCCACAAAGGTTTTATGTAAAGTCTTCAGTGACAGGGTCACCAGGAATCACCATAAATCTAATGGGTTTTAAGAAAGAAACCAAAGAAGTAGATCGAATCCATATTTTACACAGATCAAATCCACAAGCAAGCTGACACCGTCCGTGAAATCAACATTAATATCCCGCCTGGAGTCTCAGGGACATTCTTTGCTGTCAGGCAGTAAGAACATCTTGGTCACATCATTGGATCCACGAGCTCTCTACATTGCTTTCTAAGTGGTTAGCTTGCTCATGCTAAACAAAACTGGGAAGCGAATTTCCTTGCTTTTAAAGAAATTGGTGAAAGCAGTCAATTCCATTCAGCAACTGAATGATAAGGTATACCTCATATACCTTATACCTCTCTAGATGGGTCTAGGCAAAGAATTGAAAAGTGAAGAGTTGAAATGACAGCAGACTCAGGAATACTGACTGTCATTTCCACATAGGATTTGATTTTTTACAATGATTTGTAAGCATCTGTAAGTTTTATCTTTTAAGCTTTCAAATAGCTACCACGATGAGACTCAGGTATGAGGGCATCAGATGCTACAGACAGTTTTTCTGGCCGATAGATGTTGTTAGGCCAGGGGTCTGCCTAGAGTATATGGCTAACATTTGACATCACAGTCATCTTTCTTGATAAGTCTGGAACAATTCCATTCTCTGCAGGAAGGACTTCACACTGTGGCACTTTGAGGAGATGAATCAGCTCCAGGAAATGAACATATTGAGTAGGTAGAACAATATTTATGTAACCTCCTGGCTCCCGTCCCTTGAAACTACCTTTCAGATGCCTTCATTCTTCTTCAAGGCATCTTCAGATTAGTTATTTCTGATTTTCTTACTAAGTCTTAGGTACTCATTGGTTGAATCTTTTTCCCATCAAGTGGGTTCTATATATTAGCAGACACTAAAGGGTTATAAAAACGACTTAAAATATTTCAATAATATTGTTAGCTATTTAGGTTAGTCAGCTAAATAATTAGTTCAACAACAGTTACTGTTTCATTCTTTGGAATCAGCTTCCTAATGTAAAGCTTTAGCCATTACATCACAAAACTTATCAAATGAATCATGTTGAAAATGTCATATTTATCTATTGCTCTTAAAAACATTGGTCCAGAAAACTAAGGGAATATGAGGAGGAATATAATGTACTGGTATCTCATTAATGAAATTAGCTGTATTATAGTTGGCATAATTTATTGGTCTATGCTGCAAAAGAGCCTAATGATTCTCTGGTATTTATGTATATAAATATAGACATCAGAAAATACTCTATTTTAGATTTCAATGGTTTCACATGTGCTCAATATTCTTACAATGAGTTGGGGGTAGAGAAAGGCTGTATTTAAAGACGTCCTTCTCTAGTTCATCTGGTTTAAATGGGAAAGCAGCCAACCCTTGTAGCATTTATAATAATTCATTCTGAAGAGTCATATGTAGAACAAAGGAGCAGCGTCTGGGTAGTTTAGGCAGTGTTGTGATGTCTTCCTTGAAATGCCCCTATGATGCAAAGTCTACATACACACAAGTTGCAAGAGAGAATTGCATTAGCATTCACAAACTCAGGAAAGAACTGGGGAAATTAAATTCTTTGAAGTAAAGAAAAGGTTCTCCTGAAGAAGTGAAGGCATCTGAAATGCTGACATTAGTGGAGAGTTGAATGCAGATGTCTAATGTACAGTTAGTTGTGTATTACAAGCTAAAAGGCATTAAGTGGCCTTGAACAGACAGTTAAAAATCTCATTGTCTTAAAGAAATCAACATCTATTGCAAGTCTCTGAACCATCTACCGTCAGATGATCCCTGCTGAGTAATCCAATGCCCAAATCCCTCTAGTTTATAGGGTTCCTATAACGCTAATAGCTAATGTTTAATGAGGTGCTTTATCTGCATGAAATTTTTAATTCTCACAACAAATCTGTGTGGTAGGTTTAATTATTGTGCACATGTCAGAGATTAATAAACAGGTGCAGAAATACTAATGAATGTGCCCAAGGCGATGCAGGAGCACGTCGTGGAGCCAGGATCCCAGCACAGACAGGCAGACGGGGCTGCACCCGAGTTTGGAACATCATGAGACCCATCATTTAGAGGCAGACCAAAGGCACACCCCAGATGTGGGCACACTGGCCACTGGGAGAGTGTGGCCACTGCCAGTGCTGGGGAAACCTTTCACAAGCATCCTTCACTGCAGGTGGAAAGGCAGCAGCATGGTTTTCAGACAGAAATAACGCTCCCGTTGGTCAACACACCAGATTCTGAGTTAATGTCTTTGGTAACTATAAGGCCATACAATAATTTGACAGGCATGGACCATTCTTTGATAGATTTATTTTTTAAAAAAACACATCTCTCTGAAACTTATTTTTTATTTTAAACATCATGGTGGTCATTTTGGGAGAGATGGTGCAAGTGAGGTAGTACAGATTCCTTTTCCCCAAATCAAATAAAGGCTGACAAACTGTGAACATCTCAAAAGAACCAAAACAAAACACTATTCTTGTTACAAGCCATTGATACTGGTTCCATAAAGCACTCAGAATTAATGTGCCAGAGGAACAAGGCCTGCAGCAGGGAGATCAGCTCCATTTTTGGTCTATAAATGCCTTGTATGGAAATGCCCTGGTCAGAATGAGTTGGGAAAAAAGAAATCTCACATGGAACCTACAGAAAAATTATAAACCCCTCCCTACAAAAACACATATATGAAAAGGGCATATGGCATTAAAATTTTTAAAATATTCTGGAAGAAGACTGACTTCAGCAAATCAATTTCACAAAATGTGATTACACTGTCAGGTAACATAAGAGAGTGAGAATTCAATGATGACACCAAGTGGAGAAAAGAAGACAGAATTCTATCAACAGGAGCTGGCATGGAGCAACAGAGAAGCAGCCAGCAGCCAGGAAATCCAGGAGCAATCATCCTTCTGAACAACACTCCTGAGATGCTCACTCGCTGAGCAAGGAGACTTATACCATCAAACTTAAGAATCAGAAAGCTATGGCACAGAAGGACTGGCAAGGCCACTGGATCCACTTAAACAGACAATTCACCTGAACAACTGTGGTCAAGACTGTAAAACAGAATTTACATGCATTACTATTGAAGGGTTAGAGGTACACAATATAAAATTAATATTAAAGCTAAACTGAAACAAGGCAACTGCAAGCAATTATAACAAAGGTTGGAGCTTGAACTGAAATGAGAGGACCAGAAAATGAAAGAGGTGGAAATGTGCCAATAGCTTTATTTTGCCTGGGATGGTCTTTATGGCTTTAGTTTAATTTGTAACATTAACAAATCAAGAAAGAGTGGCATAAGCAATGATTTTAAATTGTAGAGGCAACTATAGTAGTATTAGAAATATACAGTATGTTTTCTAAATAACAAAAGGGTACAAAAAAGAAGACAGTCATATAGCAAAGGCTATAAAAGAAAAGTAAATGTTAAAAAACATGAAATAATTCAAATAAGAAGTAAACTTAGATGAAACAATATAAGACATATTTTGAAAGGTAACACACAAATAATATAGACCAATCTTATGAAATGTATAAAAAATTATAAAGAAAATACTATTAAAGCCACCAGACCATTAAAGAATACATAAAGATCAACTGGGGCTCATTACAGGAATGCAAGGATGGTTTAATTACTCACACACCCCAAGCTTCATTCACCTAAGGCTATATAATGAGATGCACTTTTCTTCACAAATGTAAAGTCATGACTGCTTACTTCTTTTGAGTGATGGAAATGTGAATGGGTTCAAGTGTTCTTCATAGATGGAGCTAACACAGTGCCACAGTGTCATCAGTCAACATTCAGCATCCTCTGTGACTCTCTGACTCTGGGGTCTTGTGAGTTTACACCTTTTGACTATTAAGCCCAGGATCCTGTGTGACTGGACAAAGCCAATCTTCTTGATAAAAGAAATAGTCACCAAGGATTGGTAGCCACAGAGCTTGAGGTAACAGTGTCCTGTGGGCTTTCTGGGGGTGAAGTGGGGGTAGGGGCATGGGTCTCTTCCTAGTGTCATGTACAGATTGTCACAAACTTTAAAAAACACATTTGTTAACTTCTTTTCTTACAATTTCTCCAAGGCCACTATAGAATAGTTATGTAGGAGAAAAGCCATGAGCAAAAATTTAGTCATGCTGAGAAGATGGAAATAAGTGAATGTTTTTATAATCAGATACAAAATTACAATGTAATAGGTGATACATATCAAATAAGAGCCAGCACTTAATTGTGAAAATGCAGAAACATACCAACTGAGATCAGGGACAGGAAAAAATACATTGTAGTATTGTTCTAGAAATATATGCCATTGCCTTTAAACTAAAGGCAGGGGTGAGCAAGAGATATACACACTAGAGAGTGAAGCCAAAATTATCAGCATTGACTTATGATATTAAAATATAAGATTATTGTTTGAAAAAATGTAAAAATATAAAATTTTAGGATCTGGTTACACAATGAATATTTTACTCTATAAAAATAATACTAAATAAAATATAAAATTTTATTCCTGATATTAATAAAAATTATTCGACATTATTAATAAAAAATAAAAACACCGAAATTCCCCTACATAAATAAATCTATAAACTGTTCTTGAGAAAGTCTGTGACTAAAGTAAAAATTTTTAAAAATAGTTTCTGATAGGTAGCTTCCAAGCTTTTGAGTTTTCGACTTTGCCTAAATTTATCTAATAATACAATGTAATCGCAACCAAAATTTCAGAAAGATTTTTTTTATTTTTAAACTTGACAACAAGAATATAAAGTCCTTCTGGGAAAAATATTCAGGAAGAGCCCTAAACCTTCTAATAAAGACAGGTCTTGAGAGGTGGAATTTTCCTATTGGGGAGTAAGCTGTAGGAACCACTGCAGGGATGAAACAGTGGGGAGGAGAAGCCAGCGCCACAGGGAAGGGAGGGGAAGGACAGCCAGGCTTTGTGAACCACAAGTGGATTTAAGTGAGGAAAGGGTTGGCCTTCCAACTCAATGCAGAGAAAATAAATTTTTCGATAAATAGTGTTGGGACAGATTGGTAGGCATTGGAAGAATAACCAGGAACCTTACACTTCATTCCTTATATCAAAATAAATCTCATTTTGATCAAAATCAAATTTAATGTAATCAAAATGTTTGAAGAGAATATGAGTAAATATTTCATAATATTAGAGTATTAGAAACTTTCTAAGTGTATCATATAAACAAGAATCTATTAAGGGAAACTCCATTACAGAGCACAAATATAATGTGTAGCAGCAACAAATCAATGTGTCTGGCAAGATGCAACAATGAACTGTCATGATTGCTACAGTGTTAAATTAAGTCTTAAATTAAAATACATGTTTTAATACAAAAGTTTTAAAAATCTTTTATCATCATCATAAGCACTATTATCCATTATCTGAGTGGGTCCTGGAGGTTTTGTGAGGCCTGGAGCTTATGTAATTTAGGGATACCCTCTGTAAGAAGAGTATTTTCAAAATTACAAACTTGCAGTTAGAGGAGCCTTAAAGCTTCAGCTTTCTTGGCTTCATATGATGCTCTCCTTCCCAATAATTACTATCATTTCTGCACTGACACTCCACTTGTATTCCCTGGACATTTCTGCTTCTCTTTTTAAAGAACAGTGATTATTTAGCATCCAATGGTGAATATTACTGGCTAGAAGGAAAATAACTGGATTAACATTTTCTACTATAATTCAGTATGTTTATCAAACATGAAGAGATAGGGTAGAGTGAACAGCTGTGCTGGTTTGCTTGAGCCTGAGAGGGTTTCCAGACTTGGGATTTCCAGTTTTAAAATGAGGACAGTTCGGAGCAACGTGGGACAAGTAGGTTCCCCTAGAGGTAATTTACTTTATTTTCTTCTCAATATATTTAACCATAGGCTTATATCATTTTTTCCATATTTCAATTGCTTTAGTTTCAATTTATTATTGCTAATTGTTACAATGAATGTCTTATGACCTATTAGTCGATGTTTTAAGCAACAACAATAGAATTCTGTTACTCAACAGGTAGGTTTAGCATGCGCTAAACCTCTCCACCACCATCCCCAATTCTAAGGAAGGCCAGGAAGGAGGTTCCCACTGCAGAGACTGACTTGGGGATACCAGTCAGAGGTGTTTAAATGGGAAATTCCAAGACACTTTCCCAATCTTCCCTCTGTGCTTCAGAGTGCTAGGCACACATGTTGAAGCACCCCAGAATGCGCACATACCTCCAACTAAGTTGTCATAAGACACACAACTTCCAACTAAGTAGTCATAAGACGTTCATTGTAATAATTAGCAATAATAAATTGAAACACACACACCCCTCCAATGTCCTTCACTCTGCCACAGGATCCTTATCTAGAGAAATGGATAAACCCAAAGGGAAGAATCTGGGAGGTGGCAGGGCAGAAATAAAAGGCTTCCTGCCCAGCCACTGATGAAGGAGTCTCTCAACACAGAAAACATCTAAGTAAAGTCTTGGTGACTCAGCCTTAACGTGCCTGGATTCAGGATTCAGGATTCAGTTCAGGATTATTAGATATTTATGGAAGATATCAACACACACAAAAAAGGAGCATAATGTACCACTCAGACACTGTGAGGAACATGGAGGAAAAATACTCTACAGATAAAAATACTTTACAGAAGACGAACAGAAGAGAAAGGAAAGAAAAAAGAAAAGAAAAGAAAGAAAGAAAGAAGGAAGGAAGGAAGGAAGGAAAGAAAGAAAGAAAGAAAGAAAGAAAGAGAGAGAAAGAAAGAAAGAAAGAGAAAGAAAGAAAGAAAGAAAGAAAGAAGGGAGGGAGGGAGGGAGGAGAGAGGGAGGGAAGGAAGGAAGGAAAAAGAAAATAAAAGGGAAAAGAGAAAAGAAGAAAGAAGGAAAGACGGAAAGAAGGAATGGAGGGAGGGAAGGAAAACAAACTAGTATCTTCATAGAGAAACAAGTAGAGCAGGATGCTTTAAAAGAGAAGAAACAAAGACCAAAAAAGAAAGTGAGCATTTGAAAATATAAAGGAGGATAATCAGGTATAAAACAAACAAACAAACAGAAGCAAAACAAAAAGCAGAAAACCTGGAAGATAAAATTAAAAAAAACTTCCAGGACAAAAACACAAAGAGATGGATGTTTGAAAAGAAAACACAAGAACATCATAACATTTGTCTACTGTGTTAAAGTTCAGAAGGCAAGAAAGTAAACAAATGAAGGAGAGTATTAGTAAAATCTATTTTCTCCAAATTGAAAGGAACCGCTGTGGACTCAGCAAATGAGTGAAAATACAAAGCCATTAAAGCACATAAGAAACCAGGAATAAATAAAAGTCCCTAAAGCTTCCAGAAAGGGTAGAGGAAAATGAAAAAAAGACAGTTTCCAAATGAAGGACTGGGGATTGGAGGAGCAATGAACTTCTCAGTAGCCACAGTGGATGGGAGACAAGGACATTATGCTAAAACTCCTGGGAAAAGTGACTTCTGCCCCAGAATCCTGCTCTCTTTGCTAGTTGAGAAGCCTTAGAGGCAGTCAGAAGATTGCTTCTGTGTTTCCCACATACAGACAATGCCTGGTATCCACAAACAGGGTGTTCAGCATGGCAGAGACACACACGAAGCTCCAGGAGGGTGACAGGCCTGGACTGGAACAAGGAGGGCAGTGCTGGGAATGAGGAGTGCAGGGAAAAAGGGATGGAGAGATTAGCCTGTGTGGGCGAAATAGAGCATGGGCATTTCATATGCTCATCTCCTCCTAACCTTTGTTCAAATGGCGCTTTCTATTCAGTCTACCCTACCACCTGCACCCCCTTCTCCTGGAATTCTAATCTCCCTTTCTCCCTTCATTTTGTTTGTTTGTTTGGTTGGTTTTTTATTCATTTTTTTCCTCCCTTTTTTTCATTTTTATCCATGACACATCACTTTCTAAAATATGCTATCATTTAAAATACACTATGTTTATAAACATCTGTAAGTAAAAAAATAGAAATAAACATAAAGTCAAAGCATATGGTCTAAATAAACACTGCATCTGTTGTTGACTCTGTGTCGCCCCCAACTTAAATACATGCTCCTCCAGCACGGGGAGTTTTGTCTGTTTATTCACTAAGGTGTCCCAAGGGCCTGACACATAGTAGACACTCAATTATATTTGTTAAATGAATCCATGAACTTAATATATCTTTTGGAATTTATGTAACAAACTTAAGCAAACAAAAGTCAGGCAATCATTAGCTTCTAGACAAACAACATTCTATACATGAAAGAAGACAGAATCAGGGAGCTCTGCTTAGCTAGCAACAATAATAAGTAGTGATGACAATGAGCAACCGTGGGTTCTAATCATGTAAGCAGGACGGAGGGACAGGAAGTTGGTGGTGAGAGGGCTGAGTGATATAAAACTGATAAAAGGTGCCACAAGAAGGCTAAGTCCTCACCTGCAATGGGCAATAAGATAATCTTTAAAATCAATAAATAGGAAAATGGCTATCATGCATGTTATTTCCAAATATCAGGATCCCAGAAGAAAACCAAAGTCACTGCAATTCTCAGTGCTGAGTCATTGAGGTTGGAGGTGGCTGGGGCAGGGAACTGTGACTTCTCATAGATGGCTTTAAAGTACAATACAATGTTTTAAACAATTCTCATGTGGTGACTAACTAATAAAAGTTCACTGAAATACTAGACATAAGAAACAAAACCTAAATTTAGTTTAAGTGTTGAATTTTAACAATTTATACAGATTCTTCTCTTCTCTTTAGTCTTTTTTTTTTTTCTTTCTTTTTTTTTTTTTTTAAGACAGAGTCTTGTTCTGTTACTTAGGCTGGAGGACAGTGGGGTGATCATAGCTCACTGCACCCTTGACCTCCCAGGTGCAAATAATCCTCTTGCCTCAGCCTCCTGAGTAGCTAGGACTACAGGTGCATGCTATCACACCTGGCTAATTTTTAAAATTATTACTATTTGTGTAGATGAGGTCTCACTGTGTTGCCCAGGTTGGTTTCAAACTCCTATCCTCAAGCGATCCTCTGGCCTCACCCTTCTACAGTACTAGAATTACAAGCGTGAGTCAGCACACCCAGCTTAGTCTTTGTAAATTAAGGAAATAGATCACAAATGCATCAAAACAATGAAAAAGTCCTAACTATTGGAATTTCATTTAGTGTAAAAGTAAAATCAGACTCCGGGACAGTGTGGGTGGCTGGAGCTGAGAGAGGAATTCTTGCATGGATTCTTGCCTTGCACTGGATCCAGACAAACCCATGCATTCTAGAAGACTGTGGTCTTCCTTCATGATGACTGCAATCATTTCAAACCTTGAAATGATTCTGTGCATTCACTGGTCGGCCTGGTGAGCAACCACTCCTCTCTAGCACGTTGGACCTATAGCTCAGGGGCCACTTCCAAACCATGTAGTCTGTGGCAGGTGCTGGGCTGTCTATCACTCAGTAAGTATCTGCCGAGTAACTGAACATATGCTGTAGTATATACAGTCTCCCCGATAAAAGCTGTCTTGGTGAATGGGGAGGAAGCTTGGTTTTCTTCTGTGATGTGGTTGAAGCATCTGTCCTTCCCCTGACATTTGACTGTTCTTTTAAATTACATTAGCAAACCTCAGACTGTGAGACAGCATGAGGGGAGATTTCAATCCAACTCTGTCATTGAAAGTCACAAATTCTAAAGTAGTGACATCTTCATACATTTCACGTCCAACACATTTAGGATGTGTGATTTTCAGAATCAAAGGATGGTTTAAAAGACCGCAAAGTGTCGCCATGTTTTCGTTAACAGACTTCAATGCTCTCGAAAACGAGGCCTAGGTGAGTATCTTGAAAGAAATCATGACACTAAAACGTATTTATTCTTAATAAACACAGGGTTAATAAAACAAGTTTTTGTTTGTTTGTTTGCGTTTTTGTTCGTTTTGTTTTGTTTCTCGTTTTTGGCAAGAACAAAGGGAAAAATGAGGCTAGTGGTCATACTCTGAGGGAGATGTTCCCTTTCTGGGGCCAGTTGTGCTGGGTCCTATTTCTAGGCTCAATAGTCCTGGCTGACCCCACTCCAAATGTGAGCAGCCCCCCTGTGTGAGTCAGGGATGCCTTCCTTTATGTTCACTGGCCCAGTCTCTCCAGAGACCTTCCATCCTAGTGTGTCTGTAGCAGAGCACCTGACCCTTGACCTGCTGCTTTCCAACACCCCTTGAAGAATGTGCACAGAAAATCTAACAACACTGCATCACAGGTCTGCAAAAAGATTTCATCTTCAGTTTAAGCTCATCACAACTCACTTAGCTCTTTATGTAAATTACTTATTTCTCAGAGTTTTAAGATAATCATGTGTGAGTAATCCTGGATATTTAGCAAGTTATAGTTATTTATACTAGGGTCTGTCTTATCTATTTTAAATCAGAAAATAGTGGTCTTATAGCAGAATATATCACTTCCAGCACTAGTGGAAATGGAATAGAATAAAGGCAATTCTATGGATTCGTTAGAAATGAGCAGAGGCATGAAATGATAAGATGAAGAAAAGGAGACATGGTAAGTAGAAGACATACAATAAATTGGTGAACCTAAATCCAAATATAACCACACTCCATAAGAAGAGATTTAGCTTATGTTAAAAAGAGATAGGTTTGGTCGGGCACTGTGGCTCACGCCTGTAATCCCAGCACTTTGGGAGGCCGAGACGGGTGGATCACCTGAGGTCAGGAGTTCAAGACCAGCCTGACCAAGTTGGCAAAACCCCTTCTCTACCAAAAATGTAAAAATTAGCTGGGCGTGGTGGTGCATGCCTGTAATCCCAGCTACTCGGGAGGCTGAGTCAGGAGAATTGCTTGAACCTGGGCGGTGGAGGTTGCAGTGAGCCGAGATTGTACCACTGCACTGCAGCCTGGGTGACACAGTGAGACGCTGTCTAAAAAAAAAAAAGATTCTTCACTTGATAAAATCAAATTCCAGCAGAATATTATTTACTAAAGACATAGGAAAACATAACAACACTAACATATAAAATTAAAAAGAATTAAGAAATGTAAGACAAGTCAAAAAAATAAATAAATAAATGGAGCTGGTACCCGCAGTGTTAATTCAGACAAAATAAATCATAAATTGGAAAGCAAGATTAGAAATAAGGATGGTCATTACTTAATAACAAAAGAACAATTCATGCAGAAACTATAACTACCTAACAATACAAAGTGGAATTTTAAAGTCAATGGTAAAGTAAAACTAAGAGAAGAAATGGAAAAAAAAATCATAATGTGAGATTTTAATAGACTTCTCTCAGAAGCAGAGACAAATATAAAAACATAACAGATTTAAATAAGTAACTATGGAATTTGATCTAGTTGTCATATGAATAACCCTGTTCAGAACACATTCCTTGATTCTCACGGGAAATATTTATAACAAATTCCCATTGCTAAGTCATAAAGGAAGTCTCAAAACTGCCAAAAATAAGATAACTTTAAAACTTCCTTTTATTTCAACATAAGAACACTTTAAATAACAGAAAAATGTTATTTTTAAATAACAAAAAAAATGAAGCTTCCATACATTTGGAAATATAGAATCACAATTCTAAATTAGTCATGGGTCATTGGGTCAAGAGAATAGAGCAGTGGTGCCTAATTATGTCTAAAAACAATATATTGAGTTCTTCCCTCCAACCCCAGAACCTTGATTCTGAATGAAGCTTGCAGTTTTCAGCAAATATTTCAGGAAGCACTTATCAGTACACTTGCAGTAATTGCATGGACATAGATATAAATAGATTTGTAATGCAATCTATCTATTCTATCTATCCACCGGTTTATTTTGTATTCTCATTCCAAAATATCTGAAGCATGTGCCATGGTTTTAATTACTAAGGGACAGTTATGCTGAGTATGGGAAATCTCAGTGAATTTTACAGCCAACCACACTAGAGTCCCAGAAAACAGAGTAATGAAAATATGAAAAATTTAATGATTTAACCTAAATAACCAGCTAAGTTTCCTGAAAACTAGAAGTATTCTTAAGTTCACAAGGTATCTTTCTGCCCTTTCTTATATGGATCATATACAAATATGTGTGTGTGTATACATATATACATTTAAAAATAAATGTGTATATATAATATATAATACACATTAGTATATTATATATTACACATTAGTGTATATATACACACATTAGTATATACATAATACACATCAGTATTTTAGTATATATAATATATAAGTTATAAGTATATATAATATATACTTATATATTATATATAATACTATATATTATATATTGTAGTATATTAATATAAGTTATAATATATATTATATATATATACACACACACACACATATAAAATACTAAAAATGTACTAAAAGTAAAACAGCCAAGATGTCCTTAAGCAGGTGACTGGATAAATAAAACTGGTGCATCCAGACAATAAAATGTTGTCCAATGCTAAGAAAAAACGAGCTACCAAAAGACACGGAGGAAACTTACATGCATGTGACTAAGGGAAAGAAGTGAATCTGAAGAGGTCACATGCTGTATGATTCCAACTATATGACATTCTGGAAAAGGCAACA
Organism: Macaca fascicularis; assembly: GCF_037993035.2. Classification (NCBI taxonomy): domain Eukaryota; kingdom Metazoa; phylum Chordata; class Mammalia; order Primates; family Cercopithecidae; genus Macaca; species Macaca fascicularis. The sequence continues at coordinate 5,621,076 of NC_088380.1, read as the reverse complement.
CTATGAAGACAGTAAATAGGTCAGTGGTTGCCAGGGGTAGTCAGGGAGGGACAGATGAACAGGCGGAGCACAGAGGATCTGCAGGGCAGTGAAGCTCCTCTGTATTGTACTATCACGGTAGATCGATGTCAGAATACATTTGTCCAGTCCCACAGAATGTATGACACTGAGAGTTCGCGCCCATGTCAACGATGGACTTGGGTGGTAGGGATGTGTCTACATGGGTTCACACATTTTAACAAATAGAGCACTCGGGTGGGGAATGTTGATGGAGGGGAAGGGTGGATGAGTGTGGGCCTAGGAAATATATGGTAACTCTACTTTCTGCTTAATGTTGCTATGAAATGAAGCTAGAACTGCTGGAAAAAAATAGTCTTTAAAAATAAATAAGTAAATAAAACACATACACATACAATAAAATGAAAATCAAGCAAACAAAAAATAGAAACCCAAAGTACAAAATACTTTACAGAACTACTTACGTCACATTTCTAGACGTACAATGACACATTCACATTTAGAAAGTGAATGTAATATCCCCACTGCTTCTGCAATGGTTTCTATGCTACTTTTCAGTGTTTCATGAAATAAGTCCAATTAATCTGGCTTATGGTTTATTGTGTTTGTCTACAGTTATAACTTGACTTTCGTTAGAGACATATGTAGGCCAGTGTCTGTACCTGCTTAAATACATTTCAAGCTCATTGTTTTGGTGCGAAGTGACATCTTCTCCAGGAGAGATACAGTAATGTGTCATCTTTTATACCTCAGAATCAGCACTTTGAGGTGATTAGACAGTTTCAAGTCACGGCATTCCTACCTGATCTGGTGACGTCACACTGTAGCTGAACAGTTCCCTAACAGTGTTCATCTTTTATTTTATTTTAGTGCTGTTGTGTGTGTGTGTGTTTTTATTTTGTTTTGTTTTGTTTTTTTTTTTTGAGACAGGTTTCACTCTGTGGCCCAGGCTGGAGTGCGGTGGTGTAATCAGTGCAACCTCTGCCTCCTGGGCTCAAGTGGTTCTCCCACCTCTCCCTCCCAAGTAGTTGAGAGCACAGGCGTGCGCCACCACATCAGCTAATTTTCTGTATTTTTGGTAGAGCTGGGGTTTTGCCATGTTGCCCAGACAGGCTGGTCTCGAACTCCTGAGCTCAAGCCATCCACTTGCCCCAAAGTGCTGGGATTACAGGTGTGAGCCACTGTGCCAGGCCCGGCACTCATTCCGGAGGGGCCATAGCACTTCTCGTTTCCTGATAAGACTGAGATTGGTTAGATGTCTTTGCAAAGGGCACAGTGGTGGGCAAACAGGTACCCAAAGACGATCAGGTGGGCCTCAGCACGGTGGCTCCTGTGGGTGAGCCACATAGTCCCATGTCCACACCACTGGGCTCTCTCCCAGCAGAGCGGGGAAGCCTTGGGATCTAGAGAACGAAGCTCTAATGACTCTGGAAAGGCCCCTCACTGTTACTTCTTCCCCCTGCAAGTACTCCAAAGTTGAGTAAAACTGGCTCTCATTCCAGAAGCACAAGGAAAGAAACAGCAGAGAACTGCTGCCTGCGGACCTTTGAGGCTCACACCCATGATCCGACAACGGTATAGAACGGCTTCCTGAACTCAAGGAATGAGTGCATAGTAGATTTGCTAAAACACCCCGCATTCTAATACAATTCCCAAATATTCCAGAAAGCCATATTGACACAGAAGTGGGGCTGCCTGCCACCCCGGCTGTGCCATTCGTGGGCCCCAGTACAAAACAAATGTGCCAGGCCCCTTGCTAAAAATCCTTTGGAGGCCAGGCCAGGCGCAGTGGCTCACACCTGTAATTCCAGCACTTTGGGAGGCCAAGATGGGCAGATCACAAGGTCAGGAGATCAAGGCCATCCTGGCTAACACAGTGAAACCCCGTCTCTACTAAAAATACAAAAAACTAGCCAGGCATGGTGGCAGGTGCCTATAGTCTCAGCTACTGGGGAGGCTGAGACAGAAGAATGGCGTGAACCTGGGAGGCGGAGCTTGCAGTGAGCTGAGATCGCACCACTGCACTCCAGCCTGGGTGACAGAGCGAGACTCCATCTCAAAAAAAACCCAAAAAAATCCTTTGGAATTTCACATCAGCAACAGCAGAGAATAAAACCACACAGGAGGCTCCTCTAAGCAGGGAGCCCTGGGGGCTGCACGGGTCTCTCTCCCAGGAAGCCCATCCTGCTGCTTGGGAACGCTCAGCTACTTAGATAATTAAATGAACCGAGATGTTCACTTCCCCAGCGTTCCTGTGAGCAAAACCCTCTCCTATACAAACACCACCTAAGCAACCAGGTTTCCTTTCGTTCCCTTGGTAACCTGTGCATTACTGGGTGATTAGTATTTTCACGGCCTCAGATCGAAAAGAGACAAGGAACAACAGAAAAGGAAATTGCTCTCCCCTTTCCATTGCAAGTGCTTCTAAAGGAGAGCAGTGGAAATAAAGCTGCCCTGCTGAGCCTTATCTTTCATTTCTAGAGTGTGCAACAAGCAGGCAGAGCTACGGACCCATGTATCTTGGTTGTAAAAGGAATTATTCCACTAATGGGTTTTGTATACGCAAGAAGAATAAACCATCCAAATATCAAGAGGAGACGGGGCTACAGAGAAAACGAAGCATTTGATCACGATATGTGATCCAGACTCTTACTCAGCGTTATCTAGACTCTTACTTGGCGTCCCTAGAAGAGTCCTGAAAAACAGAGGGGGAAGTCTCCATTTACCATCTGGAAAGCATTTCCTCTTGTATCTTCAATCCCCTGTCCAGGAAGGTGTGTGATTAGTGTTAATGCTTAGAAAATGAGAGTTAAGATCAATGACCTGAAGAGCCACTCCATTTAGATAAACTGAGAAGTATAAAGGGAATAAATATTTGTGTGATTTATCATCCATGTTTCAAAAGCAAGTGATAAAAATGCCTGATTCATGCTAGAATGCAGATGGAGGCAGGGCAGCCACGGGAGGGCCGTAGGCTGCTTGTCTGGGCAGTGCCAGCGCATGGAGGAGGCTCTGTGTGAGGGAGGAACGGGAAGAGCGAGAGCTGGAGGCTGAGCAGCTCCCCTGTCTGGGAGGAGCAGGTGGGAATTGCTGACGCCTGTTATTTCTCCAGGATACTCCTGCTGACCGAGGCTGCACAGACATTTTAAGAGAATCTCCGGCAAGACTTCTAGACACCCAACACCCTCCCCCAGCAGAGATTTATGACTTAGGGGATCCCATCCGGCAATGCAATTGCAGGAGCCTGCAAGGCTGCAGGATGGTCTGCGGGTGCTGAGGAGGAGGCTGGGGCTCCAGCCAGCACAGCGGGTTTCCTTTTTCATTTAAGTTAAAAGTGAGAAGGCTATGGATTAAGATGTTTTACAGGTTCCACCCCTCAATCCTTGTGGGACCCTTCTTCAAGTTGAGCATGAAACACCAGATCACACCCCACTGAGCCCCACTTAGTGTCAGACAGAGCACGAACTGTGGGGAAGGAGAGCACTGCTTATTCCCTCGGGGCTGCAGCTCCAGCTTTGCCAGGCTGCTGAGGACACAGGTCAGAGCACCTGCAGCCTCGAGGCCAGGGAAGCCTCGCAGGGAGACATAATTCGGTAAGAAAGATGCACACTCCATCCTCAGAGAAATGGAACATGGGTTTCCTGACCATTGAATCAGGAACAAAAAAAATTGTTAGTATCCAGAACATAATAGAAATATATTTTGCATTTCAGAAGAAAAGTAAAGTAGCATTTTAAATTAAAATCTATGCTTCCAACTCAACTGTTAATATAATACAATGAAACAACAATCTCCAAGGGTTGATATGCAATGTAGGTCCATTATTCTGTATTTTTGCCATGGATAGTTTTGCTTTATAGACTAAATACCTAACTGTTGTGAATTTGTTTCTCCTTTTACAGCAACAATAATCATAGCCAAGATTTAGTGAGAGTTTATCACACATGAGAGCGTTTACGTGGAATCCTCACCTTATCCTAGCAGATAGGAGGCCTGGATCACGCCTGAAGTGGGGAAGGCAGGGTCAAGCCCAGGGAGGCAGGCAGTGTCACGGCTGCACCTTTGACAAGGAGCAATGCCGCCCCGCGTCTTTGTCTGTCTCTGGCCCATGGATATAACCCATGCCAACGAGGCCACTCCATAGAAAGAATTCCAGTGCAGGAGAGTTGTGGGAGGGGAGTCTGGAGATCTTGTTTCTCCTGTGAGACATAAATTTACTGAGCCCCACGGGCGATCAGGCCCCTGCTATTTGCAGGCGTTGGATTAGGGGTGGGGAGATCGACTTGGTTCTCCTTAAGATTCTCCCAGACAGGAAAGCATGGCATCGGGTCCACAGAGAGCCTTCTGTATTGTCTCAAAGTTTCCCCTTTCAGAGGGCAATATGAACCTTCCAAAATATGCGGTCCACGTGTCAAAGGGTACCATCGGATGGGGGGCTCCAGGGTTGACTGAAGTGGATTTGGGGCAGCCTCAGTCTCATGTTTCTACCTGCTGTCGGATACATCAGCTCCAGCTTCCCCTAGACTGGCCCTCTGCTGCTGAACTGCACCTTTTCTTCCAGCACACGTGTGTGTTAAATTGTGTTTGAAAGAGTCAAGTATAGAAGATAGGACACAGCAGAACGCAGGGATGTCTCTGGCTCCGAATCTCTGAATACCAGAAAGACCAAGCATAGAGAGGCGGAGGCAGAGGAGGCCTAGCCAGAAAAACAGCAGGAACCACAGGGCGAAATGCGCCACTTATATGGAAAAAAAAGGTAACTTCCAAAGGCTCCTCTAGAGGCTCAGGCCGTCTGCCCTTTGTGATGGGAGGGAGGGCAGAGTAGGGGGTTGGAGGCACAGAGAGATTGGCAAGAGGAAGGGATGGTCATTGTTTCCTTCTCTTTAGTCTGAGGTCCCAGGTGGAGAGTGTGGGGCAAGGAGACGGAGGAAACTGCAGGTGACGTGAACCCAATGTCCTGGGAGGTAGTGAGTAAATGACCCAGGAATAGGTGTAAGGATTGTGTACCATCCTTGGGTGACCACACTTTTAGAGTGAGAACATGCGATTTGGGGGATAGCATTTACTGCTAATCTCCGTGTGCAGAGTGGGTCAAGAGTTGGGGGTATCCAGACTGAGGTGACCAGGGTAGTATAGGGGAGGTAGGGTGAAGCAAGGCAGCTCAGGCACTGGTGAGGGGAGGGTTCCAGCACTGCCATGGACTCTGCCTGGGTGGGGGCTCTGGGGTCCTGGGCAGTGAGTGGTGGGAAGACCAGCCACGCAGTGAGACAGAAGGACAACATCAATGTGGATCCTGAAGCACAGAAGCTGCATGACGAGAGGCATGGCCTGTCTGGAGAGGGGTGTTCAGGACTGAGAGGTCACAGGTGAGGTATGTATGAGCTCAGAATGTGGTTGAGCTGCACCAACTAGACCCAGCAGGCGAGGCTTAACAAGGGAGGGAGTGGTTCCCTTTGTGTGAGTCTGAGCTGGTGGGCAGCCGTGGGGCGGGGGGAGCGCAGTCCTTCTCCAGGTCACCAGGCTCGACTACCTCCGTCTTGGCCCTCTACTCCCCTAGGAGGTGACCCCTGCCCCAGGGGCTGCAGCTGCTCACTAAGGCTAGGCCCTGCTGCAGCCACAGAGGTGGGCAGAGGAAGAGGAAGGAGCAGCTGCCTCTTGAGGGCTTGGCATGGAGGGCACAGGCTCGCATCCCATGGGCCAGACCTCAGCCTGGGAGGACAGAAACAGTGTCCAGCCTGGATCCCCGTGCAGGTGGGTATATACAGTGTATGGGGCAGAGGCTTCTATTAACAAAGACAGGAAGGAGAAATGGACCTTGAGGGATCCTTCTGGGCAGTTATTGTTGACGGCAGGAGCGAGACACTGAATCAGGGGAGACCATTTGAGTGGACAGTCAAGGAACAGACAGGTGCGTTGGAAGGATCCCACGGGTGGATTTAGTGTTGACAAACTGACCACAGCAGTAGCAGTAGCAGTCGCAGTCGCAGGAGCTGGGGTGACTGAGTGTCTGATGAGACCTCCGTTTGCAGCACGATGGTGAGTCAAGGATACTGCAAATGCTCCTATCTCGGGGTCCTTCCAGGGGAGCTCCTGAAGGAGGCTGATGTGAGGCAGATACTTTACACGGGAGACACGTGGGAACATACAAATGTAGTTTAGATGTGTTAAGGAACAGTCGATTCCAGAAGCTTTGTGATGTCTGAGTAGTGCCTATTTCTCAACGGTGGCAATCCAGACAGAACCTGTCCAGCTTCTCTACAGAACAGCCCCAAGGGAGAGTGGAGTCACAGAGCTTGGCATGTGACTCCACACATTTTCTTTTTGTCATCTCACAACTGGGCAAACTGAGGCATCAAGAGGTGAAGCCACTTCCCCAAGGCCACACTGCAAGCCTGAAATGTCTCTTCCTGGCCTAATGGGACCATGGTTCATCCACGTCTCCTATGAACACATATTGAGGTCCCATGTGAGCCAGGCACGTTTCTCATCCCTTGGGATGTGTCAGTGGACAAAGCAAAGATCTGATTCTGATATGGGTACAGGGCAGGGAAGTGCTGGGAGGAGAAGGGCAGGGTCCCTGGTGAGGGCTCCACACTTGGGCCTGTGCCCATGGACCTAGGTGAGGACAGGCATTTCTGTTTTCATGCCCAAACGTTGCATTTTCCAAGACCACCCTGGCCCACCATTTCCCCATCCTGTGCCTATACAAACCCTGAGACTCTAGCCAGCACATAGACAAGCAGCTGGACGTCGAGAGAAACACATTGTTGGAAAAACACACAAGCGGTCGGGTGTCGAGAGAAACACGTTGGTGGAGGGGCATGCTGACAGGCACCAGCAGATGCCGGCGGGGCTATCAACCAGAGTTTGTCTGGGACGGTCAGAGAACTCCACTGCGGAGCAGCCCAACTCCAGGGGAAAGACCACTTTCCCATTCCATCCCCTTTCTGGCTCCCCATTTGCCTCATTGAGAGCTACCTCCACTCAATAAAACCTTGTACTCATTCTCCAAGCCCATGTGTGATACAATTTTTCCAGTACACCAAGGCAAGAACCCAGGATACAGAAAGCCCTCTGTCCTTGGGATAAGGCAAAGGGTCTAACTGAGCTGATTAACACAAGTTGCCTAGGGAAGGCAAAACTAGAAAAGCACACTGTAACACATGCCCACTGGGAGTTCAGGAGCTGTAAATATTCACCCTTAGACGTTACTGTGGGGTCAGAGCCCCACAACCTGCCCATCTGCCTGCACCCCGTAGAGGTTTGGGCAGTGGGCCATCAAAGACGCGAGCCACACCCTCATTGTACACCCTGCAAGCAGGAAAAGGGAGCTCCTGTCATTTCAATTCCAAAGAGATATTTCCAGATAGTAAGTGTGAAAATTCTGTACCAGGAACAAAGATTTATCTAAATGGGTACAAGAGGTGAGGATGACAGTCTTGGATAATGGTTGAGGGTAAGGGCAATTTTACCTGACCATGTAAGAAGCTGCTTAGATTTCCATTATCGAAATTCAATAACTGTATTATGGTCTCGCTTGGAAAGCAATGTTTGGACAGATTTAAAACAGGGTGAGACGATATAGAAACAGCAAACCACTAAGAGTGACAGTTAACGAGCAGCCACATAATCTCCTGTTGAGCATGTTCTACCTGAGGTTTGGTTGAAGAAGTCTGGGTAACACCAGGAAGAGTAGCCCCAGGAGGAGGAGAGCTCCTTTCCCACTGGGCCCATCCCCAACATCCTAGGTTTCCTCTTGCAGTGAGTGTCAAGGAGAACATCCCTCTGGGCACTATGGGGGAGGCGGCAAGAGAGAAAACAAACAACCAACAAGCAGATTGCAACAATGGGCAACCATAATTTAAATGAACTCTTCTGCTCTTTCCAAAAAAGAACTGAAGCAGCTGCTAGCATTCTCCCCATGCGGTAGGACGGAGGCCCGTCCTAGGGAAAGGACGCAGTTGCTCCCCTCTGCCACTGCTTTTGCTTCTCTCTGCTGCCCTGAGGCCGCCAGCTCTCCTGCTTTCTATGCCTGGTCCTGTGGAGTTTGCAGATGCAAAGGGGTCTCTTCAGGGGTATCCCAACTATCACTTCGTATCTGAATTATGTGATACTTCAAAGCACACAATTAGGAGCCCAGACACTGGTAGCTTGTTCCTGTGTTGGGGTGAGTTTTCTCTAGCATTCTTTCTAGACGGGCTTCACTGAGTAGACCAGGGCCGACTAGACTGCAAGGCTATGCTTGATCCATTAATACGACTAGCTTGAGAAATGCATTCAAGCACTCAGCATTTCCAATTACCCTGAGCTTTAACATCCTGACGGATTTACTTCCACATGGAACTAGTAACCCTCGTTCCTCCTGCATGTGAAACTCACACACGCGCGCGTGCGCGCGCACACACACACACTTCTTTAAGTCTAATTTAGTGGTTTCCCCACTTCACAGCACTGGTAACTAGGTACCTTGAAGAACCACAGATGCTTCTTGCTTAACAAACCTGGACTAAACACGGTATGGAAAGAGGAATTCAGCACAGGAAGCGATGCTCCCAATTTCCATATGGCAAGGCAAGGACCTGCAATCAAGGTCACAGTGATGTCAACACCAACTGGAACGCACGCAGACTCCACTGTCTAGGGAGCAGGGGGTGGGAGGTCAAGTTGCTGCAGCAGTTGACAATGTTCTGTCCTTGGCCAAACTCTAGCCCGCTTCACCACAGGGCCTCACCTGGGCTTATAAAGTCCTGAACAAACACCAACATGGTTTCTGACAGCTCAAGGCTACATCCCTAAGATAACCCCAGCCCCTTTTAAAGTGCCTGTCTGAGAAATCTCAAGGCTTCCCAAAGCATTTCCTGTTTGTTCTGGCTGACACCTGAAGATAGGACCCCTGTCTCCCAGTCTCTGTGGGAAGGTGGGAGCCTCATTTCTATGATCGCCAGTTGGCAAACTGAGAGATTTCACAAGAACCAACCTTTCTTCGTGTTTTTTGCAGGTTTTCACCTCCCCAACTCTCCTGGGCCCTGGTTCTGCCCCTCCCCGCTCTTCTATTCTCCCTGTAAAATGCCTGTGCTGATCGAAGAGGAGTTCACTTCAGGCCACAATGTTTTCCCTATTGCAGCAGGGACCACTGACTAAAATCTCTCCTGACCACTTTACCCAGTATTTGGCTTCGTTTTTCTCTGACACAACTCAGCAAGGGGCCTCCATTTCCTTCGGACAGGAAGATCACTTTTGCCCGCAACGGTGCCATGCTACATACTGCCTCAGCCAGCCATGGGGTTTATTTCCTAAACGATGTGGGCATGTCTGTATTTGGTGTGTCATTCCAGACACAGAGGGAGCCCCTGGTGAGTGGGCTGTGCTCTTGTCATGGAGCTCAGCACAGGCTGGAGGCCTGTCAGGGTGGGAAAGGCCAGCAGCCAGCTCTCCTGCAGTGGCCCACAGGGTTGGCTCAGGGACAGCTGAGGGCCGTGGAGCATCATCATGGGTGTGCATCAACTCCACAGGTCCTGGTTGATACCGGGAAGAGTCCCCCAGAGGGTGTCCCACGCCTCAGTGTGCTGCATCATTTTTTTTTTTGAGACGGAGTCTCGCTCTGTTGCCCAGGCTGGAGTGCAGTGGCCGGATCTCAGCTCACTGCAAGCTCCGCCTTTCGGGTTTACGCCATTCTCCTGCCTCAGCCTCTCGAGTAGCTGGGACTACAGGCGCCCGCCACCTCGCCCGGCTAGTTTTTTGTATTTTTTAAATAGAGACGGGGTTTCACCGGGTTAGCCAGGATGGTCTCAATCTCCTGACCTCGTGATCCGCCCGTCTCGGCCTCCCAAAGTGCTGGGATCACAGGTGTGCTGCATCTTAAGCACTTAATTTCTTGTGTAAATTCTGACTGCATCTCTCTCGATAGCAGGTCTTGGGAAGTGGTGGTTCAGGAACCGTGACTGGGGCAGAGCTGGTGGCTTTATAAGGTGACAGGTCCCTGATCACATCAGGGGCAGGTGTGCTGGGAGGACAAGATCTTCCCAAGGAGGTGTCCTCCTTACTGTGATTGCAAGAAGGGTCCTGGGTCTTCAGATGTTGGTAAGTGACCTCCTTCTCTTTACTGAGAGAGAGACCAGGGGTAACACCTCCAAAAAGAGACAGTGCCTCCCACCTTCCTGTACTTTATTGCCTCGGGGAGAGTACCCAGCTTCATGCTTTTGAGGCATAGTTCAGCAAACTTGGGATCAATTTGCCAGCTATTGTGGATCTTTATCGTCAAAATGTATTAGATTATCTTGTATTAAGTCTTCGAGTGCCTTGGGCTATTTGAAAGATCTAGTTGGAGCTAGAATTTCATTCTGTAAATATGTGATCTCAGGTGCATTTTAATAGAGGCAGGAGGCAGAGAAATCCTAGGCAGACAGGGGCAGGTCCCCATGAAACCCCAACTTCAAGCCAAAAACAGTCCAAAACCCACAGACCAGAGTGAGAACTTCCATTCCTGTTTGCCTACTCTCTTTCAATTGGTTTTTTCTCAATAATGCCTTTTAAGCAATCGAATGTTGCCCTTCCAATAGTACATATGGCCTGGCCTGCCCCCATCCTGTGCCTCTAAAGACCCCAGGCTCAGTTGGTAGAGGGGAGATGGCCTAACTTGGGGGAGGAGACCTGCTGACTTGGGGAGAAGACGACCTGCCATTTTCGTACCCTCTCCAGCTCCCCTCCCTGCTGAGAGCTATTTTCATCGCTTGATAAAATTATCTGCCCTCACCATCCTTCAGTAGTCAAGCATGACCTCATTCTTCTTGGATGCTGGACAAGAGCTTGGGGCCCACTGAGTGTGGGTACCAGAAAGGCTGGCCCTTTGCCCCCGCTGGTGGAGGGCAGCTGCCCCACACTACAGGGTCAGGGCTGACTGAGCGGCTAACACACCTCTGTCCATTGGGCTGTGGATGATGGAACTAAAAAAGCTAATTAGCACATTAACACCCACTCTGGGGATCTGGGGTCACGGGCACCCTTGCCTGGGTACCACTGTGTTCCTCTCCAGGCAACACGCCTGGTCTGGCTGCGGGCTTTACCCGGAGCTTGCTCCTGTGTCTTCAGAGCGACGAGCTGGATCCTGTACTCACTTGCTCACATGCTCCCTCCCACAAGGGGTTGAGTGCAGGAGGCCAAGTAGACAAGGCACCCCTGCTGGGAGTCCAGCAAAGAGCCTGAGAAAAATGTTGCATCAGTTTTCACAACCTTCTGTGACGTGTCCCACATAAAGATGAAGAAAGTGAAGAACAGCGGGATGAAGGCCTTGCCCAGACGTGATAGCTCCTGACAGTGCAGTAGGACCATGGCTGCCTCAAGGGGGTCCTTCCCCACGTCCTGCCTTAGAGAACCCAAGCTTGGGTTTAGGAACTCCTAGGGGCAGTACAGTGAGGGTAGAGTAGGGTGACAAGAACCCTGACTTTCTGTGGCTCCAGCCCTCACAATTGTATGTTTGCAAGGCACTGAGGAATCCAGGGTCCATTCCCCACTGGCAGGCCTTTTGATGCGTTCTTCCAGCAAGTTTCATTCGGCAAGAAAAGCACACACTAGTGGACAGGCCAGCAGGCTAAGAGAGAATGCATCATTATCACCATAGCGTGTTATCACTCCTGCCAGCCTGCAACCAATGAAAGCACAAATACAACAAATAGGACGCCATTCTAAGAATGTCCACTTGCAGTCACAAGAATTTCCAGACCACTTCCCAACTAAACATACTCTCTAGGTCCCTTGTCCAGGAAGCTCTTGTCCCCTTTGCTTCTCCACTGTTATGAGTGACATGATGGCCATCAGCACTTCTCTGTCTACATCAGGAGCTATAAGACTCGCTGAGCACGTCTGCAACCTGGGAAACCTGCTTTGATGAACACGATGCTTCTTACCTGGGAGGACAGGCGGATACTTTGCAAGGCACCAGCCCCGTGACAGGTCGAGTCTTGGGATTGCAGAAAGATGTATTTACTTGAAACTTCAGGTCTCTGTAGCAGCCCTCTCTCACAGTCATCTGTCCTGTAGAGAAGGATGAAAAGTAGAATAAAGACTCACATACATGCCCCACAGTAAAAGGTAGATGGTGAGCTAATAAAATCTCTTTTAAAAAATCTTAGCCACACTGGTATATCTTTGTGTTAATGACCAACTGGCCAACTATTAATATTCCACTTTTCTGACCTGTCTTCATAAGTTGTAATTAGTGAGTTTCATTCATTTTAAGATGTATATATTTTCCCTCCATATTTTAACGTCTTTAAAGTCAACATTCGTTTTGCGATTGATGTCATCATACATTTGCTGAAGTGTACCTGCTTCTTTTCTACTCTTTCCATAGCTGAAAACACCATTGGATTTTCAGCAGAAACACCAATATTAAATATGCCTGTTCCACTTTTCCATTTGAGATGACAACAAGAAACAGTAATAAATCAGCAGGAAACACAGACAACAAAACAACAAGCAGTTTGTCACCAGAAAATTCAGAGAGCTAAATCTGAAAGGCTAACTTTAACAATCATGGCTTAGGTGTTGCATAGAAGGAAGTCGATGGAAATGCAAGTTTGTTTGATTCTCAGCCTCTATCTATTTAAGACTTTGTGAACATCCCTATATTTGTTCAATATTTCAATTAATTAAATTTATCTCAAAGGGACTTTAACTTAAGTGAGGTACCAGGAATAGTCAATTCACTGAGACAGAAAGTAGAATGATGGTTACCAGGATCTCGGAGGAGGGAGAATTGGGAGCTAATGTCTAATAGTCACAGAGTTTCCGTTTGAGAAGATGAAAAAATTCTGGAAATGATGCTGGTGATGGTTGTACATCAATGTGAATGTACTTAATAGTACTAAAATGTACATTCAAAAATGGTGAAAATAGCAAATTTTACATATATTTTGCCACAATAAGAAAGAGATACTTTGGGAAGCTGAGCTGGGTGGATCACAGGGTCAGGGGATAGAGGCCATCCTGACCAACTTGGTGAAACTCCATCTCTACTAAAAATACAAAAATTAGCTGGGCGTGGTAGCATGTGCCTATATTCCCAGCTACTCAGGGGTTTGAGGTAGGAGAATCGCTGGAACCAGGGAGTTGGAGGTTGCAGTGAGCCGAGATCGTGCCGCTCACTGTACTCCAGCCTGGCGGCAGAGCAAGACTCCGACAAAAAAAAAAAAAAAAAAAAAAAAAAAAATTACAGCTAAAAGACACTTTGAGGAATGATATTAAAGAGTGAATGCAGGACCAGGCATGGTGGCTCACACCTACAATCCCAGCACTTTGACAGGCTTAGCCACGTGAATCGCTTGAGTCCAGGAGTTTGAGACCAGCCCAGGCAATATGGCGAAACCCCATCTCTACAAAAAATACAAAGAATAGCCAGGCATGGTGGCATGCGCCTGTAGTCCCAGGTACTCAGGAGGCTGAGGGGAGGATCACGTGAGCCTGGAAGGCAGAAGCTGCAGTGAGCCGAAATGGTGCTTCACTGCACTCTAGCCTGGATGACAGAGGGAAACCCTGTCTCAAAAGAGTTAACGCAGTAGGGGAAAAAATAAATAGAACCAAACTAGTGTTGATTTAAAATTAACACAAAATATTTGGGAGGCCAAGGCGGGCGGATCACGAGGTCAGGAGATCGAGACCATCCTGGTTAACACAGTTAAACCCCATCTCTACTAAAAAATACAAAAAACTAGCCGGGCGAGGTGGCGGGCGCCTGTAGTCCCAGCTACTTGGGAGGCTGAGGCAGGAGAATGGCCTGAACCCAGGAGGCGGAGCTTGCAGTGAGCTGAGATCGTGCCACTGCATTCCAGCCTGGGCGACAGAGCGAGACTCTGTCTCCAAAAAAAATAAATAAATATAAATAAATAAATAAGCAAACACAAAATACATTCAGAACTAAAAGTGATTTTATCACTGCCTTTGGAAATACGGATGAAGGAGTCCTGCAGATTGGGCAGAACACCTGTTTTCACTCCTCTGCAGCCCAAGCCGTGTACAACTCAGATGGACTCAGACAACTCAGAGTTTGCTTATAAGGAAATACAACAAAGAGATTGTCTCCGAGGAGGAAAGGAGCAGACTGTAGACACCAGGCATGAAAATCTCTCATGCCAGTTCCACAGAAGTCAAACCCCTCCTGACTTAAAGAGAATTGAAAGTCTCTAAAATATACATTGAAAACAAGTTTGACATTTTGGCGTTGCTTAGTCAAAAGGAGTGGGGCCATTCAGAAGGGAAAGTCACACTCCACACATTATCAGTTTTCTCAAGTGTAAAGAGGAGGGCAGCTCTCCTAAGTTCTAAAGCAGGAGCCACTGTAGGAGCTCATGGGTCTAAGCCCCAAACCACCCATTTTTTGGGGTTTAGCCCTTTGAGCATTGATAAAGCAGAAAGAGAAGTTACATAGGACCCTCCTAGTTTTGTAAAACCAGTCATCTCTCTGCTAACTTGGCAGAATTATATATTTAACCCAGGTAAGTGCATGATGCCCCCTTAAGGTGAATTTTGCAATTATTTCTCTGATTTTAGTGATCTTTGATCGGGAATAGGTTGTTTAAAAATGACTTTGATACATATTCTAAAAATGTAAGAAAATTATCTTAACATATTGAGCCTCTTGAAAGAGAATATTTCTATGAAAGAACAAGATTTAAACCGCTACAGACTAAAAGCAAGAGGACTAAGGAGGCATCCATTGAAGATGGACCTAAATCCCTTTGGGCAACAGAAAGACAATACAAGTAAATATTTCTAGTACTCTGGTAAGTTTGCAGTTTCAACATCTGTTCTAAAAGATCAATTTAGGAAAATCAAAGATGGATTTGGGATTGGCCTTTGATTGTCCAACATCCCCCCAGGCAGGTGTAGTGGAGGTGGGGGGAGGGAGCTGCTCAGGGCAGCCTTTGAAAGGGGACGACACGGTGGGGCGAGAGTAATGCTAAAAGAAAAGAAAAACTCAGGATTCCAATTCACTACGCCAAAAGGAAAAATCAAGCTGAAAACTGAGTCATGCAAAAAGCTGCCTTTCCTTTTGTTCCTAAAAAGAAAGCTGCAGATACAAGGTTAAACACCCCCACTGGTAGCTACCGCATGTTCACCTTATCTGGTGTACAGTGCCAATTTACTGAGTGAGATGAATACTCAGTTGACGATTCCCTGCCTGCTCCTTTTCCCTTGTGACCTGTTGATTCAGTAGTGGGACCATAACCTTACTCTTTCCCCTCCAGTCCACTTCTCCCCTTTAAATATTGAAGCTTTCAAAATAAATCATCTTTGGAGAAAGGCACAAACCACAGACTGTGTTTCTGGGATTCTGTCTTCCTTTCTTCTGGCCTATCCTTAATCTCGGCAAAATAAACTTCTAAATTGACTGAGATCTGTCTCAGATACTTTTTACAGTAAACAGGGTGGATTTCTAGAATTCTGATGCTCAGCTGCCTGAACCTCGATTCAACAGATGTGTCCTTGTGTTGGAGACGAGAGTAGAAGTGGAATCTGCAGAAGCCTGAGTGGTCACAGGATCCCGCTCCATCCGTGATGCTGGACAAGGCTCGGTTGCAGCTCAGGTGGGACTCAGCGGGTCAGAGACATGTGCAGGTGTGTACAGGATTCACAGAGGTTGTGCACGATGACCCAAATCGCTGCACAGTGGAAAGGATGTCCCAGAAACATATCACTGTCAGTGTCCCTGAGATAGTAGTGGACCAGCTCTGTGAGCCAACACGTCACACTCAACACAGACACAGGTACCGAGGGGTGGGCAATGATGTGCCCCAAATGCCTCATAGTCAAGGCCTCATAACCACTTCCACCCTCAGGAGGGAAGAGCAGCACTCTGTTCTGGATCAGCTTCTGTTTTCCAGCAAATGAATGTCCTTTTAAAAATGGCATTTCCTTTTAAAAATATACATACACATGCACACATTCCTGCCACTCCCAGACTAAAAGCCCATTTTTTTTCTGTGTTTAAGCTCCGGACTTCCCAGCCTTGCCCTTCTAGCCCTGTGATGCTGTGACCCTGCCCTGCAAGCTCTTCTATGGTCCTCTGACTCCCCAGGGCCGTCCACCTGCTGTTCTCTCCACCTGGGGTGCTATGCTCTACCGCCATGCCTCTGGGCTTCCCCGGCAGGTTTCTTCTCATCCCTTTCAATCGGAGTCAAATACCCGCTTCTTTAGATTCCTTGGCTCACTGGTTCTCAAGCTTGAGTGGGTATCAGAGCACCCTGGAAGGGCTCATTCATTAAAACAAGGAGTGCCAGGCTCTGCTTCTAGATTTCAGCTGCAGCAGGTCTGTGGTTGGGTCTTAGAATTTGCATCTCTAACAAAGGCTCAATTGCTACTGCTGATGCTGGACCAAGGACTACACTTTGAGAAGCATAAGTCTGCTCTGGGCAAACTTAGAAGCCACCATTGATTTCTATTTCAGTTTACCCCAGTGTGATTAGTACACACAGCTCCTAAGACCCCTGGGATCTCTGGAATACGGAACTTTCAGTCCTCACACCCTGACCTCACCAACATCCAGAGAGGGCAAAGAGGCTTGAGACCTGGCTAATCACTGATGGCTGATGATTTAATCAATCATTCTGATGTCATTCAACCTCTTTAATGATGGAGTTCAGAGAGATTGGTAGTTGGTAAACACATCCACATGGTGGGGAGTAGCACATCCCAACTCCATGGGGTCAAAAGCCCCTGTGCTCGGGACCCTTCGAGACCTCAAGACCTACGTAACTCTTCGTCATTTGTAACCTTTGTAGTAAACCTATGATCGTAAATCAAGTGGCTTCTTGAGTTTTATGAGCCATTTTAGCAGATTAGCAAACCTGAAAGGGAAAGTTTAGCAGATTAGCAAACCTGAAGGGGAAAGCCTGTGGGAACCCCTGACTTTGTAGGCAAGTTGTGGGTACCCATGAGACCCAAGACTGGAAACTGGCATCTGAGAGGAGGACAGTCGTGGGGAATTGAGCTCTTACCCCTCTGGGGTCTGAGGCTAATTCCAGGTAGTCAGTATCAGAATTGAACTGAATTGTAGGACACCCAGCTAGCAGCATCTACAGAATTGGAGAACTGGTTGTTAGTGTGGAAAAACCCCACTGATTTGGTGTCAGAAGTGCTGTGAATAAAAACAGTTCATGTCCAGCTAGCTCAGCTTTATACACATTTGCCCTGAAAAAGGGTAGCAGTAACATCTTTTCCTTTCAAAGCATCCCAGTTGTTTGCATTACGTTGTAGTTTGCATTATGTTGCAGTTTGCATTACATCATTACATCCCTGTTTGCATTCCAGTAATGCATTACATGGTGACTCTAATTATAAGGTTCTGTTAACATTTGTGTGTCATCTGTTGGAACAGATTTCTCAGGGGCAGAGTGCATGTGTTATTCATTGTTATAATTTCAGTAGTAAGCATGGATTTGTTTGTCACTTCACTTAGTAAGTAGTTTTTGAGTAAATTCTGTTATATTCATTAACTTCTAAGCTTGGACAAGTTACTAGTGGATTAACTAATACTTATTCCCCCAAACATCATCAAAATGGGGTATATTCTTTTCTTTATATATTACTTAAGGGCAAACTGGGGCACAATTTCGATGACTGACTCATGTATCAATGCTGAGATGCAATTTGAAGATGTTTAATGAACCCACTTTCCACTCGCTAACTAGGGCTGAGAGACTATTAAATTAGAAGAAGAAACAAATGTTTGTTTTAAAATGTTCTGCAGAAAATCTTACAGACTTCCTTAAGTGTAATAGTTATGATGATCCCATTTAAATAAGAAACATACTGAATAATGATACTATTTTTCTAAAACTGTTAGAGGTCTAATGAATACAGGTGAAAATTAATCTGTTCCTCTACGTACATTTACTTTTCAAGTTTAAAGTCCATTTTTTAATTCTTAACCAAACTCTTATGGCTTTTAAGGAGGTGTGATTCTATAAATAATGGCTTCAGTTTGGTTTCCTGTTTTGAAATTAAAAACATGTGAAATTCAAACCTTTTGTTCAAGTCTGAATAAAGAATCATGCCTTTATGATCATTGATGATTCTATGCAAGGTACAGTCTCTTAACAAAGCAAATAAGGAATCTGTTTTGCTTTGAAATAGAAACAGAAGTTGACTTTATTCATGGCCTTAGATTTTTTTCTTATTGGAGACATTTGTTTGGCTTCACTCGAACTGCCTCAGTGTGGGCAAAGTCCCAGGTCCAAGTCTCAGAACTTTTACCTGTTAATTGGATAACAGGGAAGTCTGGATCTAGTAAGTCATGTGATAATTTAGTAACAATGTAGTAAAAAAAATTTAAAACTCAATGAAAAACACTGTGTTTGTCCAATGTATGTGCAAGTTTTGCCTCAGCCAGTTATTTTTTAGCTGTGACTTTAGAAACCTTTTGTTTTCCTTAATGAGACTTTACTAGCATTTTAGGCAACAACATTCCTTGTTATGTAGCACAGCAGTGCATATTGCAAGACTTTTAGCAACCCTGGATCCTGCCCACTAAATGTCAGTAACATCCCTCTCCCAATTATCATGACAACTAAAATCTGTCACGGGTTTCCAAATGCTCCTTATGAGGGACAGTAGAAGCTTCAGTTGAGAACACCTGATGGATGACAAGCACATAAGGTAAGTATATAATTAGGAAATAAAAGAGGAATGTAAAGTGTTCCTTTGAAAGTTTTAGCAATTAATAGAAATAGAGCAAAAAGAAGAGCAGGTAGCAGGTTCCAAAAAAACTTACTTAAGAAAATGATGAAAATGCTACAAAAGATAATCCATGGAATGTAGCTAAAGCAGTATTCAGAGGACAATTCATGGCCTTAAATACTTATGTCAATATATGAATAAGAATAAAAATAAGTGAATCAAATATTTTTAATTAGGATGTTAGAAATAAAGGATAGCCCAAGAAAGCAGAAAGAGGGATCTGATATAGAAACAAAAGTCAATATATTAGAAACAGAAGTCAATATGTTGAACATAATAACATACAACTTTGCATACCTTCTTCTTTCGCACTCTCCTCTGTATCACAGGTTCTAAAAATCAGGAGTACATTTTCTAACTCTCTTATCTGTGAAGCTTTCAGTTAGATCCCACCAATCAGAGGCACTAGCATGAGATTTGGAAGGTGAAAGAGAGTGAGAAGCCATATGCTCCCATCTTTGGAAGCAGTGGATGTAAGGATAGGTTTTGGCAGATGCAAAGGTCTGTGGCCATCTTCAAACCTTCCCTGGGAATCACTTGCTCCAGTGCTGGATTACCTGTAATCATCACCATTGATCTCTAAAAGTTTCTGCAACTTTCTGGCTTTTCAAAATCCAGAGTAACTCTGAGAGCTACAGATGTCTGGCCTTTACTCCTTCAATCTTTCTATTTTGTAAACAACCAATCCTCTGTATTAATTAACTTCTTGCTTGAAATACCTAGAAATGTTTCTATTTTCTTGGTGAAACTGTCACTGATTCATTGACTTCATGAAGAAAATAAATAGTAAGCACCAATATGCTAGATAAGAAATGAGAATAAGAAAATATTTACATGTAGAAGAAATGAAAATAATCTAATGGGATACTACTTCCAAATATATAAAATTAAAATTTAAATTATACATTTAAAAAGATGGTTTTCTTAATTAGAAAAACTAACTCCAGAAGGGATAAACAATCTAAGTAGTCCAATTACCACACATAATAATATAAAAGCTTACCAAAGATCTAACTCCTTCAAAAAGCAACTGATTCAGCTGCTTCAAATATATTTTACCAAATGCTAGGAGATAGTTAACACCAAAGCTATTAAATTGTTCCAGAGCATAAAAAATATGAAAGATTTCTAGCATTTATAGAAATGAATGTAGTATATTTTAGCACACAAAAGAAAACTACAGCTCAATAATACTTAGGAATATTAATGAGAAAAATACCAAATAAATTAAGAGAAGGCAAGATCAAATAGCATATTAGAAAGAAATAAATCATCAGATAATGATTCACAGCAGGAATGTAAGGATGGTTCAATGTCAAGAAAATATGTTAATATATTTCACCATTTAATGAATTAAAGGACAAACATAAACTCCATAAATGTAATAAAGTTCAGCATTTCATAAATTTACCCTCTATTTTTGATAAAAATATTAATGAAACAGACAACAGATGGATATTTACTCACATCACTGTATCTGAATATTTGTATGAGTTTGTGTGTTTATGTGTGTATGTAGGTACTTGTATGTTCATTTAAACCTAGAAGCTAGCATTATGGGAAACACTAGAAATATTACTATTAAAGTCAGAAATAAAAAAAATTAACTATTATTAGTTAAAATTATTTTGGAGATGCTGGCTGACACAATTTGACAAAATATAAAGAATATAAGGAGTATGAAAGTTATGACAAGGGGAAAGCTTATGTGGTATGATTATGTATCTAGGAAGTTCAAGAGATAGGTGTTAAGATGGATCTGATAACTGATTATTGGAAGTGGGGAAAAGAAAGGACTAGAAACAGGGAGAGCGAGATGAATGATCAGAGATTCTTGGGTAACTTGAAAAAAATCAAACCTGACTGTAAAAAGTCCAGAGAAGTATCTGAGGTAACTGGGAAACTGACCCCTGTTGCCAAGAAGGTGTGAATTCACTACAATGGGGCAAACCAAGCAAAGGTGCCCTTCAGGCCACCGTAGGTGTAGGACTGACAAAACAGAGATAGAGGCAGAGATTCATGCAAAAAGACACAAGCCCCTTCCTGGGTAGTGATGGTGGGGAAAAGCATTTGATAAGCCATCACTCTAAGGGAGAATACAAAGAAAGGAGGGCCCTGATCTTGTTAGACATCTGCATTCATGGAAATAAATAGGTCTTGGAAATCCAGAGGAAAGAAGTTTCAAGGGAGCAGTGGCCAGCTGTTGAAGGCTGCAGGGAGGCCAGCGAGGAAGGGCTGAGGAAGAGCCTATGGATGTGGTGACCAGGTGGGGTCTGGATTGAATGATCCTTGAAGATGATGTGGATTGCAGAGATGAAACTGAGGCACTGGGGATGAGTTGGTGGTCCCTTGGTGGGAACGCAAGCAGGAAGTACAGATTGCACTGATGAAAACCTTGTGAGAGGAAAATAAATCTTGGGACTTCAAAATTACTAAGCTAAAGGGAAAAGTCAAGCTGGGAACTGCTTAGGGCAAACCTGCCTCTCCTTCCGTTAAAGTCATCCCTCTGAGGCTCACCTGAGACAAACGCATATCTGATTGCTTCCTCACCCCTATTGTTTATGTAAAAATGCAGAACTGCTGAGCCAGACTTAATAGTGTATTCAGTGGAAGGCTGATCAAGGACTCTAAAGAATGCAGCCTGTTGTCTTTTATCTACTTGTAATCTGGAAGCCCCCACTTTGAGTTGTCCCGCCTTACTGGACTGTACCAATGTACGTTACACATACTGATTGATGTCTCATGTCTCTCTAAAAATGTACAAAAGTAAACTGCACTACCAACTACCTTGGACACATGTCTCAGGACTTTCTGAAGCTGTGTCATAGCAGTGTCCTTAATCTTGGCAAAACAAACTTTCTAAATTAACCAAGACCTGTCTCAGATATTTTGCATTCACAAGCTTCACATTGAAAAGCAAAGAAGGAAGAAGAGGAGTAGGAGAAAGAAGAGTTTACGATTATGGAGGCCTGAGCACATTTAAGAAAAAGGAATGGTTGGGAAGGAGAGGGAAGAATGACATTGAATGAAAAAAAGGGTATATTTGATGATAAGAAATGTGGATAATGGGATGAAGAGCACCAGTGGAGAATTTCATTTAGAGAGGAGAAGCATCCCCTCTGGGGCAAAAAGAAATGACAAGATGAGTAACAGAGGACCCTTGAGAGAAGGTGGTGGGAGCAAACTGATGCTTACATGTGGCACGGCCTTCCCTGCATAGGGGAACGGAAAGTGCCTGGTGTACACGCAGAGACCTAGGCTGATGGAGACAAAAACATATGGAACCTATTGCAGCATATTCCATCATAGGTTTGGCTTTCAATTTGCTTCTGAGGGTAAAGTGTTGACTTTAATCCTTAAAGATCAGTAGGGTTTGGGATTCTGTTAACAGAAATTGTTTTCCTCTTTTTACAAAATTACCATGATTAAAGTCATATTGCGGGGGTGGGGGGGCAGTCTGCTAATGATCCTCAGGCTTGCTTCCTGGGAGTTCTCCAGGGAAGCCTTTGTCTTCAGTTTTCTCCCCCATGCACTAAGGCATCTCCACTCACCTTTCAAAGGTCATAAAGGCTGGCCTTTCCCTATCCCAATGCCTGAGCGACAATCTTTTGATTGCCACTTTAAAATTAACTGCTGCATTCAGTGGAGTTATTGTTTTTCCTTAAAATGCAGCTTTTCCCCCAGAGAAATCATTTTCTCCTTGTGACTTCTGAATGCCAGAGATTCCAGCAATCTCTCTGGGGGCTCCCTGGAGTACAAGCCAGGAACTGGTGAGTGTCCTTTGCATATAATGTGTTTGGAAAGAAGTCCCCTGGTGAAAACACAATGGAAAGCGACTTTCCTGTGCATCCTAGACACTGAGACATAGTATTAAAAGCACCGACTACCTGGCCTCATGCCCAGGGCTTTTGATTCAGCAGGTCTGGGCTAGAGGCCCAAGAATCTGCATTTCTTAGGAGTTCCCAAGTGATGCTGATGCTGCTGGCCTGGGGTCCTATGATTCAGAGAGCATCTCAGTCACTCTTCCACAAGATTTCTTACACAGTGATCTTACCCTGGCAGGCACCCAGGTTCATGAAAGTGAAATCAGAATCTTCAGAACTCAATCTCTTTTCAGTCTCTGTGCCATAGAATTAAAAATTTCTGTGTGTGTGTCACACGCACACGTATTTGTAGTCAGGACTTCCCCAAGAGAAAAGGTTTTAGCCTTTTAGAAACCACCCCATTTGAAACACTCTCCATAAAAGTGAAGCCAATGTTTGTAATTTCTAAGGAACTTTCTTTAGAGTATGGAAGCATTATTTGTTTATAGTCTGTTGAAAGTAGGAATAACACTTGGATATATTAATAATTGCTCAAGAATGTGAGCTGCCACATTAGAAGTGGGTTGTTCATGCTCATATCTAAGGAGAAACTCTCTGCAAATGAAGGATACAGATGACATAGTACATAGAAAAAGCCGATCACTAGACCCCTCCTGAAGGGAAGGTATGCATTTGCAGAGCTGTGCATGGAGGGACAGACGGGTTGGGTGCACTAAGATGCTTAACAGTGATGTCTTTCAAGGAGGGGTGTCTCAGGAATGATTTGTGTTCTTTACTTTACATTTATTTACGACACTTGTAATGAAAAACATGCCCAAAACTTGCAAATTTCAGCCTTCATGAAGGTGGATATCCTGTCTTGCTGACACCCTGGGCAGGCTTGGCTCAAGGACACTGGGGAGGAGGCCCCGACTGCTCTGAACTTTCCTATCTGCCTGCACTCTCTCTGTCCACCACTACTCTAGCCTCTTCTTCCCCTGACTGCCCAGAGGGTTCTGCATCCAAAGAGGCCTAAGGGGTGAATGGAGGGAGGAAGGAGCCAGGGGCTACCGGGTAGCTGACATTTGGTTTTACTTTGATTCATCTTTTATATTGCTGACTGACCAGACCACAGAACTGGAGAGGCCTTAGAGGCCTCTTTAAAACACACATCTCTGCCTGTCCAGAAGTGAACATGTGCACACACGCACGCACGCACGCGCGCACACACACACACACACACACACACAGAAGAGGCAGACAGGGTGATGAACCAGTTGAAGTACCTTTCTCAGCAGAAGGCAGAATAGAAGTTAGTCCCAAACACCACCCTCTCCACCACACCATCCATCACACCAGGGTCCCGCTCCTGGATCCTGGACCCTGTCAGGGATCACACAGGTGTCACATGGTTGGGTTACTAAAGAGTAGGTTTGAGTTACGCTTAATCCAGCGCTATTGGGAAACACATGAGATCAGAAGGTCTTTGCTTGACTGGAGAACCTGAAGTCGTAGGCTGGTCAGGGACATTCAGATTTCTTCTTCCATATCTTTGATTTTGTCCCTTATTTTCTGCACGGCTCCTATCAGACCAGCTCCCCTATAGGATTTCTCCCTAAATCCTCTCTCAAACTCTTGCTTTTCTGTTGTCAGTTTGATATGAACAGGAGGCAGGGAAATACTGGGTAGAAGACGGCAGGGTCCCTGGTAAGGGTTCCACCCTCAAGCCTGGACCCACAGCCCAAAGTGAGAACTCTCCCTGTTTTCTTGCAAGAATGTTGCCTTTTGGCTTCACCTTGCCCCCTGTCTTGTGCCCATAAGAACCCCAAACCTCAGACTCAGTGGACACACACATACACAGAAGCAAGAAGCATCTGAACATCGAGAGGAGAAAAGTAGCAGGACATTGGAGACTATGGTTGGAGAGGAGTTCAGTCAGGGATGGTTGGAGAGGAGTTTGGCTGGGGACAGCCAGATTCTAGGGGAAGATTATCTTCCCACTCCATCCCCTTTCCAGTTCCCTTTCCTGCTGAGAGTCACTTCCACCACTCAGTAAAGTCCTCCACGTTCACCACCCTTCAATTTATTCCTGTGACCTGATTATTCCTGGACGCTGGACAAGAACTCAGGCACCAAGAGGACAGGGTGTAAAAGGCTGTCACCTGACCCTTCACTGAGCTGGTTAATACTTAGCAGTCTACAAATGCTAAAAGAGCACTGATTGTAACACAGGCCCTCTGGGGCTCCAGGAGTCTCAGACACCCCTTCCTGGATGGCAGAGCTACGAGAGTATTGTAACACACTTTGATGCTACTACAGGGCCCAGGCAAAGCCTGCTTCCACCACACAGGAGCCACCAGCCAGTTCCAACGTTCATTCACTCTGGTTCCTACATCCATCTGCTTGTGTGCTCCTTCTCATAAGGGATTGAGCACAGTGACTGAGTAAATAAGTCACCCCCTTCCCGGCTCTCATGCAGGGAGTCAAGGGCACTTTCTCCTCTCATATTCAGAACACTGTGCCAATCCATGTTTCCATTCTCCAGTAACAAGACATCTATTTCCTACCTATCCACCTCCCATGTAGGAAAAACTACAAGAGCTAAACCTAAGCAAAAGAAACTACACTCCAGTTCTTGCACACTCTGTTTTCAAAGGATTTTTCTTGGGTCCTTAATCAGAGACTTTTGATGACAATACACATGTAATTTGCTTGCTCAAGATCTTGGATTAGTCTACTTAGACCTAAAGTATTCAGTTCTTGTATGGGACATCAGCAAATCCTCGGCCTTCAGGCTCCAGGACTTACAGCATTCTTTTCCAGCCATCACCTCAGACTCAGACTGGAAGACACCTCTCTGGTTACCCTGTTTCTGTAGCTTGCATACGGTGAATTACGTAAGCCAATCTCTCCCAATCAATCTCTTTTTCTCTACATAGATAGACAGATAAGTAGATAGACAGATACGTCCTTTTGGTTGCTTCTCTGGAGAACGCTAATATACCAAGCCATATAAACAGTAATAGACACAAAAGTGAATTCAAATGTTTATTCCATTGACTAATTTCATATGTATGAATATTCTGAGAATGCAAAAATATGTACAGACAGCCATATGTCCAACAGTATTGAGGCTTTCCAAGGTCTATTATTATACCAGATTTTGGATGATTATGTTTTAGATTCATCTCACATGATGGAATGGAGTCTCCTTGGCCGTTTAGCTCAGGTATTACTTCTCTGGACATTTATGGAGACTCAGGTATTATTTCTCTGACTAATGGCACGTCCATGAAGCAACTTCTCAGCAGTACTTACAATCACTTATCTTTGTCAGAAAGAAAAATCACAGAGTCTATTTGAATGCCAGAATCACAGAGGCCAATTTTCTAAATGATCTATATTAATAGATAAAAGAAAGGAAGGGCATAAGCTTCAAAAGGTAATGTAAGAAACTCAGAGAGAACAATCCATTAGCTGTGGAAAGACAAACCCTGGCCATGGGGTGGTGAGTTTGATGAGCAATGTGCTTGGGCACTGCTTTCATCTTTTTACAGAAACCAACTCTGGCCAGGTCTTTGGAAACCACTTAAAAACCATCATGTTTGCCAGACCGTCTAGAAGAAGAGTCTTAAGTCTGAAAGATCATGATTTCATCAAAGAATTGCTGAGTTTTCCATAATTCGAACTATAGAATGAATTCCAGCTGTTGCCAAATGCTTTATCCTCCTTTTATAAAGAAAAAGAAAAAAAAAATCAAACCAATTCTGTAAGCAAAATTACATGGAAAACCAGACGATGTTCCACAAACGAATGCATGAGCTCTCAAAAGAAGCATGCATTGTTTCTATCACATGTGCTAGATATATTACTGATGCCTCATGCATGAGCATTACAGAACCTTGAACTTGGAAGAGGGAAGACAGCTCAAGAGAACTGGTGTATTCCTGGATGCAGTCCAAATTCTGAATGGTTCCCAGTGTATTTAAGTGCCAGGTTGGCCCGGCATGATCGCTGTGGACACATGTTATCTCAACATTTACTAGAGCTTGGAGGCTGAGGCACCTTCACATGTCTTACCAGAGGCAGATTCCCTGCTTCATAGGGAACTGGCTTCACTAGCTGATTTCCCTGACAGCCTTGACCTGTCAATGGCCAAGGGACATGCAGCCCATCTGGATATAGGTAGTAATTACCCATTTTTAAGGCTCCAAGTTTGCAGACTTAAGACCTGTGGGCAAAAGAGACCTGCACAGAGAAGGTGGAGAAGAACAGGCCATGGCCACATAGTGGGAACATGGGAAGGACCCTGGTACCCCTGATGAGTGGAGGCTTGCTGCAACTGCACAGACTCTGGCAAAGGGAAAGAATTATTCCTGCTTTTTGGGAAGATGTGGGCTTCTTTGTTTGACCCTGGAGCTCTGAATACACTTGAAGAAATGGGCCCGGGTGACATCACACAGCCCAGGCCCCTGAAGAATACACCCCACTCTCTGGAAGACAAACCTTTGTTTTTTTCTCTGCTTTTTTGGGAAGAAAGGGGTTGGTGGGGAGGTAATACATTTTGTAATTTATAGGGACTTAGATAAAGAATGAAGAACAGGAGACATTTTTAGTAGATCAGCTCAAAGGTGACCCAAGGCAGGGAAGAAGAAACCAGAATCATTTCAAGTTGAACTCTGGGACCCAACCCTTGAGCCAAAGTTTAAATATGAAAGAGACACACCCACTCTAGGATTCAGAACATTCCAGCACACAAAGTGAGGATGGGGAAGATCTCATCTGAAGCAGTTCCTGTGAAAAAGATCTAGAAATGTTAGCCAATCAGATGGGCAATAGGAACCAAAACCCACTACTGCTCTTTAAAGCCATCTCACAGCAATGGAACTCAGAGGAAGACAGGCGTCCCAACTGCAGCTGAGCTGAGGCTCTTCCTGTGCACAGGCCTGGAGATCTCTCTGAATTCTCACAGTTCTTGGAACGCAACAGAGTCTACCATCTTGCATTGTCAGACATGGGCATATGGGTAACTCCTTGCTCCAGACTGCAAGTGATTTTGAGGACAGAACCAAGTATATACCATCTGTCCTTATACAGTCCGAACTCAGCATAGTGGCTCACACATTTAAGAAAAAATTGCTGGATTGAAGTACTCGATTCCCCAATTAAGATGCACAAATGTAAGATACCTCAACTAGCTATGACACTAAAGAGGTACTAAATAGTTTTCATGCAAAGCAACACCTACTTTGGCATTTCATTGTTCAATTCAGATAGAGAAGAAATCAAGCAAAGGTCTCTTGTATTTCCCCAGGTGGCTTTAAGATGTTTAGGGTTCAGATCCAAACACGTAAGCATTTGCTGACTGATGATCAATGAATGAATGGATAAATGGATAGTTTGATATCAACAAAGTAAGGCAAGTTTGCAAGTGATTTCAATCATTTTTTTCAAATTTAATCCCTAAATGAATTAAAGCTTAAGTCCTAGAAATATCTGTGGATGGTGAAGAGAATATTATTGAAAAAAATGTAAGAGAGGATGGTTTTCAAGCCAGTTTTAAGATCTGTCTGAGAAATTTTTGTTGTGAATTGGATGAATATTTCCATTTGAATAAAAATGCATCATCCCCAGACATTACAGCATACAAGTTGGACAATTTAAGACATAGGTAAAATTTTAATAAGTATTTTTATTTGGAAATAAATCAGAGGTTGGAGATTAGTGATTTGGAATACATTGAGCCTAGTGAATTGTAGATACTGACTTTAAAAGAGGACAGCATATATAATTTTGAGAAAAAGCTGATGTTTTGACAAGGTAAACAAAAGTCTAGTGAAGTCATTACCACATCAAAAAGTCTCCCTCTCAGAGACAGACACAATAGGATAAACTGGTTCTGAGCAATGTTGTTGGCATGCGGTTTCCTTATTTGAGTTTCATACCCCATTACCGATGTCCCAGATACCCACTGAGTGTCCAGTTAGGGCACAACGAACCAGGAACATTGAAATTAAAAAATGCAATTATGTCATAAAAGTGAGAGGAGAGAAAAAAGAAACAGAAGAAGCTGTCAAAAGGGAGATAAAAGGCATTACTTGGCTGTGTGAAAACCTTACTTCCTACAGAGAGATGGACCCATTGTAAGAGATAAGGAAATGAGATCTCTTTAAATCAAAAAGAATTATCCGTCCTCTTTTGATGCGAAGTAGTGTTTCTGGACTGAAGCAAGAGGTGGGGGAAATTTTCCAGCTATTTTCTTCCCATTCATGAATTCCATAATTGCCCCTTGTAGACTCTTAAATTCTCAAAGAGAGAGCTAAGAAAAAGATGATTTAAAAGTTTCAAATTCAGAACATTGGAAAGTCTATGCAAGTAGAAGCCTTAAAATTTCTAAAATATGCAGATAAGATGAAAATGGCATCTATACGTTCCCTTTTCCTTTGGGAATCAGGTCAAGAATTTTCAGGTGATGCACTGACCTAATCTTCTAAGAAATGAGAACAATAATCAAAGGTTATTATATCACGCTCACTGGCAAAGTTAATTATTCTCTCACAAAATTGAAAAACTGAGAATGAGACTCATATTGGATTTTCACCCTCCAATATCAATCATCCAAGCAGTTAAAATATGCTATTGTCAGATACCACAGAATTTAAATAATCTGATTTAACTTTTGAAATTTAGAAGGCTCCAACAGGATACAACTAATGAAGCATTTAATACACTCAAAGTAAGTGAGCATTTAGTTCTAAAGGATCTATGTCATCAGATATCATCAACTCCTGAAATCCTAAAGTTCAGCAAGGCAGAGACAGTAAATTCTGATAAACTGCTTAATCAAAATAACCACTTAAAATTAAGTAATGAAGTCTTGGGATATAAAAGCCCTTGTCTCATAAGCAGTCACTGTAATTAACATTCAGTGAATAAACTATCTTAGTTAAGACTATTGGGGGAAATTTTACAAGTCCCCCAAACATAGATCAAGGGAAAATTGAATACGAGAACTGAAGAAGATCAGCTTTCACCCTGAATGGCCATGAAACGTGAGCACCGCCTACGTGTGAGGTCGCCTCCTCATTGCTGATATTTCAATCTAATGTTCAATGGACTGCAACGCCCATTGCCAGGTAGAAGCTGTATTAGGAAAGGAAGACAGGAAGTCAGAGAACACGTTATGCTTCCCTGGCAGAATCATCTTTGTTAAAGAATGTGAACATCAGTAACAAGCTAAGTAGCAGTTTGGCTGTGGTTGGGTGACATAAGAATGGGAATCAGTAAACCTGTTTGAACCAAGTTACCTGCTAATGATAATAAGGATTGCTTCCAGGCATTGATATTCATACAGTCTTTACACTTCACAGACATGAAACGTGTCAGGCCTCTGCGCCCAAGCAAGCTAAGCCATCATATCCCCAGTGACCTGGACGTATACATCCAGATGGCCTAAAGCAACTGAAGATCCACAGAAGTGAAAATAGCTTAACTGATGACATTCCACCATTGTGATTTGTTTCTACGCCACCCTAACTGATCAATGTTCTTTATAATCTCCCCCACCCTTAAGAAGTTTCTTTGTAATTCTCCCCACCCTTAAGAAAGTACTTTGTGAGATCCACCCCCTACCCCCAAAACATTGCTCTTAACTCCACCACCTATCCCAAAACCTATAAGAACTCATGATAATCCCACCACCCTTGCTGACTCTCTTTTCGGACTCAGCTCACCTGCACCCAGGTGAAAGAAACAGCTTTGTTGCTCAACAAAGCCTGTTTGGGGGTCTCTTCACACGGACACGTGAAACAAAAGGCTGGTTCAAAATTTCTAAGGAGCATGGCCTGATGAAGACAAGACTTGAATCTGATATGGCTGCCCCAAACCTGTGGTCATTCTACCCTTACCCTGTCAAAGGTTTTGACAAGATAATATATGTGAAAGCACATAGTAGGTGCTCAATACATGGCAATAATGTGTTTCTTACTTTCATCTTGGTTGTGTAGAAAGTAATTCTGGGGATACTAGGGAAGGAAAGAGAGAGAACAGGAGAGAAAGGCTGTGGTTTTATGCATCTACAAAAACAGAGGAGGATTGACTATAGTTCAAACCCTGCAGTATACAATTTGCAAGTGTTCCTCTTACTAATCATACAAACGTGGCCAGTGACAGGGTGCCTTGATTAAGTTCTGAGTCTCTGTCCTATGAAGAGGTCAGGTTTTTACCAGGAAGACGGTAGAGCATCATCCTATAGGAGGTGGGAAAGTACAGACATCCTAAACTCCATCCAGCTGTTGAATTGAGAATCCCTGTTTTCCACTGAAATTGAAAACAAACAAAACTCACTGGCTCTATAATGCAGCTCTTTAGAAAAGTGATTTGGGAATAGATTTTGGGTTGATTTCCCCCAGAAACTCTCTATTCCTTAGGGATAGTTAGATGAGTTGCAAATACACTAATCATTCATTCAGTGTTTCAGGATACTGAGATGAGTAGCCTGGCAGTAGCTGAGAAAACTAAGAGTTCCTCTGAATGCTTGATGCTCAAAGGAAAGACACCAGTGAATCTGGTAGACTGAAACAGAATCATCGACTGGCCATTCTCTATAGATGTTTCCATGGAATTCATCATACATTTTTTACCAAATGAAAATATACAAGAAAGAGTTCAAAAATTCATACTTTCCTTACACAAATATGAAGTTTTCTGATTCTATTGTTATCCTAACCAATTATCATTTATTAGAAGATCCTAAATAGGAAGAGGTAAAATCAAGTGCATTCAACATAATCCACAAAAACATGGGTATGATTGTAAGATCAGAAGGAAAAGGAAGGAAAAATACATATGGTTAGGAATGTTCCATGTCACACAGAGAGAAGAGCATACAATGTCCTTCTGTTCCACTATTTCCCAAATAAAGTAAACTGGTGGCTGACTTGGGCCATATCACTAGTGTGAGATTTCCTTCATATTTCTCTCTGGTCACTATTAGAGCAACGTGCTTGCTATCCTTCTGTGTAGAAGGTAGTCATGTTTTTCCTAAGACAGTATTTCATTCAGAGTCATTAGCTTTGCTAGCATCCATAATTTAACTATTTCATCCTTAGTTCATACTGGGGAGAAAGAACATATGTCAAGCACATAGTGTTAACTTTTAGGACTATTTAAGTTTTTTGTTAATCTCTCAGTTTTCCTTTAGTTTCTTCATCTTATTTATTTACAGCAACTATTGAGAACATACCCATTTATTTTTATTTATTTTTGTTCATTCATTACCTTATTACTTTATGCCAGTTCTCATTTATGAATCATTTTCTTTTACTTAAACATAATATTGTCAAATTAACTTATTAGTTATTAAAACCTGGATTGCAAAAAGCTGAAATCCATTTGGCCAGATGGAAACTTGTGTATTTTATAAATATCAGACAGAATTTACTATGTTGTTTTAAGCTTGCAAATATTTACTCATTACTATTTATATCAGACAGTCAGTACATATTGGCTCTAGCTAAAAACTTTCTTTAAGTGCAATTAGCTTTGCTGATTTAAATGTGAGCTTCCATTGTTTATGGTATGAAGACGACAAGGCACTCAATTGACACGTGCAGTTCTTTTTGACATGTTTTTTCTTGATGTTTTCATTGCAACTTTCAAAATATTCTTTTATTTTCTGGGCAAATCTGACTATACAACTTGTAGGCAAAGCTCTTTCCAGGAAACATTTTGAACAAGATTAGTTAGATCAAAAAACCCACTTTAGGACAATGTATTTTCCATGCAAGTGTCTGTTTCTCACCATCAACATGATGTATCTCATAATTACAGTGACTTTCATTCGACTCATCTAAATTAACAAAATCATAAATTAGATGGAAAGGAGGAACCAATGCATCTGTTGACTTCCTCAGAGTCACACACTGAAGCAGATAAATTGGAAAAGGCAGCTCAGGCTGACAAGCGACACTCAGGACCACCACTCCCCACCTTGGGAATGTCACTGCTACCGGCAGGGAGAAGCCCCGGGCTACTCATTAGGACTCAAGAAAGGCCGGTGCAATGTACCCCATGGCTGAAGGCTCATGTGCTGCCTCCAGGAGCAGCATTAGAAGGGACCTACCCCCTCCGCAGGACACGGAGCACTCAGAGCGCACGATGGCCCAAGTGTAGCTGGGCTGGGCAGGGGGTTGCTTCTCGGCCCCTAAGCGAGGCATGGAGTATTCCCAGGCAACACCTGGGTTCTTTCCCTGAAACAGCAGCTACAAAATAAGAAAGGGGAAAAATAAAACAAATTAATGCAAAACCAGCAAATACATGCTGACGTGCTTTAGACTACTTAAAATAACAATCAATCAACAAAAAGTTTATTATGATGATAAATTCAGACTATCATCCAAACTTTACATAAAATTTTTGAACAAGAATAACCCTCCCATCTAGATTCAAGCTCATCTAAAAAATGTCTAGACTGTACCCTTCTCCTTACAGTTAGTGTATGTCTACATGTAAAACTTCAAACACTTTTGCAGCTTAGAAAAAGCATTTTTAGGTTATCATTTTTTAATTGTTACATAATAGATACACATATATTGGGGGTACATGTGATAATCTGATACAGCCTAACAAGAGCATTTGACTATCTCCCTTGGTGTTTCTTTGGGATCCTCTGCAAATCCCCGCATCTGAGTAAATCAGAAAGAGAGACCTACAAAGCGTCATCACACTTCCTGGTGAGTTCAAATAACCCAGGACATTTCAACAGCAATAGGTATGATCCATGCCTGACCAAAGTTAAGTTAGAGCACTTTCTACTGGGAGAGATGAAGGAGACTTTTGCCTACTGGCAGGTACCCGTTAAGTCCGCAGGAAAAGGTGTTTTATTAGTAAAGGAGATCACTGAGTCACAGTTTAGGGCATGGAATGGGTTTGGACTCTACATTTCCTAGCTTGAAACCCAATCATATGGACCAGCCACCATTCCTCTCATAAATGTATTAGATCCTTGAATTTTGATTGGAAGATTTTTCTAGAAAACTCACCATAACCTGTTGACATAAATCCCATGCCTGCACCTGAGAGTCATGGCATCCTGATATGATGCCCATGTAGACCAAGATCCTCACCCTCCCCTGAGTACCCTGGCCCCATGCTCCATCCTCTGCCTGATGACACATCTCCAGTCTCAGTGGTGCTGATGTTGTGGGACAGGTATAAGCCCAGGACAGGGGGTTGCACTGCAAGGTCATTGAGATACTCTCCAGCCCTGACATTCTGATCCTCTGCAACTCTTCTTCCATTAAGAACAGTTTCCTAACAAGCCCCACTTATTTTCAACTCGGAGGCATCTCTCTTTCTCTCTGATTGTTCAAGCTAAAAGCCTTAGATGGTGGGAGACATGATCAAGGAAAGAATTCAAGATAAATATGTTTATAAAGGGGTAGAATGAAAGAGTTCAGGGGCGGGACAGGAGAGGGAAGTAGGACCTGTGCAGATGCAGCAGTTGCTTCACCTAAACCACACCCCGACTGCCAGGGGAGGCATCTCCCAGGAAGACACAAGAGGATGAGATAGGGCGGCCAGCCCCAGGGAATAGGTGGGGGTATCCAGGTGGCTGTACCTCCATAGCAAGGTGTAGGTCGATGGGGCAACTTTTGAACCAAGAACCTTCTTTCAACTGTGCACAGAAATATAACAAGGTGGGGAGTTAGAACATCCACTGCCCACCACTGCCATCTGCACAGTTGCATGTGATAGATGGTGTTGTCAGAATCTGACTATATTTTGCGAGCCTCCGCATTCACGAGTAAACAGAACTGCTCGGTTCAGGAGGTGACCCACCCACTGGACACTGGGTTGATGTGACGGCAGAGCTGTGGCCAGCCAAGATCAATGCTGTGACACAGGCAGGTCATCACACAGCAAGGGGCTTCGCCTCTGGGCTCTCTTCTCCTGTTGCCACAGAACACAGCAGAAATGCTGATCCCACCCCAGACACAGGCGAAGTCAGAGCCCACCTCCCTCCCTCAACAGTGGCCACTTCTCACAGCCGTCGAGCATATAGGACAGAAGAAGGCTTCTGCAAACATCTACTGCTAAAACCCCCAAATGGGAACACAGGTGAGCACTTAAATACAAATGTAATCATACACCAAAATGTGAATGATGATAAAAACAAGTCTGCTGCCCCATTCCAGCTACGAATGGATCACTCTTTTTTATAACTGTTTACATTCTTCTTAAAATTATGCCAACAGCCATGAATTTCCACAAATACCAGAACACCCCCAAAATCTAAGCCCCAAAACCAAGAGGCTGGACTTTACCTCCACAATCAGTGTTTCGTTGGTTGGTCCAGCAGCGATTAAGTTCTCGGGCTCATTAGAGGACCGTCTGTAGTCGAAAATAGTGCCTGAAAATTTGTACCGGCCGGGCCAGTCCACGGTCCAGTGCCCATTCAAGTAGTACCTTCTGAGGGCATTGCACACAGAAATGTAGGAGGTAGAGACATTCATTTCATAGATGCGGATACTCCGGGCTCCAGAAGGAATGGTGACCATGTGATAATACTCTAGATAAAGGAAATGGGGAAGATACAGCTTGTCATTCCATAGGGCAGAATCTCTAAGCAACCTCAGTCCTCAGTAAACGAAACCTGAGAATCCACATTTGGAACTGGGGGAAGATGCGTTCTGGTGACCAGTCACCTTAGAACTATACCCGACTGCTTTTTATTAATTGGAGCAGAGCTCCTGTGATGTTCACTCTTCTTAAGAACAATTTTATTTCAAATAACTTAGCAAACACTTCCAATCAAAGCAAGAGGCTCGAGAAGCCAAGCGCTAGCTGAGGCAGGAAGTGAGGCAGTGGAAGGTAGGCCTGCTATTTTCACTGTCGCCTCAAGCTCCTCTGCTAGGAAGCCTCAGTTACAATCTTCTTTGCCCAAGGCTTGCAGGTAGCTCTAAAATACTCACGGTTGGTGTGGTGGTGCTTGGAGTAGAGACCCCTGTGAATCGTGCAGGCCGAGTTATTCCCCTTACACACCCCACAGACATCTTCAACAGCATCAGATCCAAGGACATTGTCACATCCAACTCTCTGGAGGGCCCACGAGGTCACATGTCATTCATGAAAGAAAGGACAACACAGCAATACTGTCACGAATCTCACGCGAGAAACCTCCTCCCCACTAGAGTTGAAAATTTCACCAACGTAGGGTAGTTAACAAATATTTATTGGATACCTAATATGTGCACAGCGGGGCTACCGTGTCACCCTTCAAAAATGTAGGAAGCTTTTAAAATGTGAATCGTTACCTGTCCTCTTTAGTATTGTTACACAAGTGGCCCTAAATTAAATCTGTAGGTTGTCATGTTGGAGTGATGGGTGAATTTCAGACTGACCTAAAGGGCTTAGTACAATGACAAGCAATGTGTCTACACAAGGTTCTAACAAAATATGCCATTGTGGGCTTTAATTGTCTCATGCAATGACAGAGAAGGAGCAGATGACACACAGAAATTCTCCTCAGTAGTAATTACATAAAGGGCATGTTTATTCACTTCCTTAGAATTTTAGGAGCTCTTTAAAATTTCTCTGATGTTCGTTTGTATTACACTTTCTAACAAAGAGAATAGGCTCTATATGCCAAAAAAAAAAAAAAAAAAAAAAAAATCCACTCAGAAGCAAAATAACTACAATTCTTGGCTTGAAATCCACAGGGCCAGATGCATTTCAGAACTTAGAGTGTTTTTTTTTAATTTCAGAAAGGTAATAGATGTTATGCATGAAATGCATATGAGAATCCCACAAGGGCCTAGGTGGCATCCCATAATTAACTCATGAATGTTTCTATAGTAAAGCCCTACATATTTATGGTAAGTGAGATAAATAAAACCAATCAATAGTCTCATATCAGTTCAGGAAAGGCTTTGCCACCAAACAAATTCAGGTACCCCCGCCATTTTCACAGCTTTTTGGATTTCAGAGTTACAAATAAGGGATTATGACACTATATCATTAAGAATCCTAAACACAATAAAATAATGAACACATCAATTAACAATTAGACAAAATTGAGGACTGTACAGCTGAGGTACAATGAAAGAGATCTTAATGGAATCATCCAGCCTAACCCTCATGTATTAAAAATGATTACACTAAGGATCTCAGTAGATGACTGAACTTTACCATGGTCGATAATTTAGGGGAAGTGAGAACTAGAAAACATGTTTTTGGACTCCACAAGATATGCAGATTGAATAACTTCTTCATTTGAAACCCCATTGTCTACATGCAATGTGTTTGATCTGCTAACACCTTTGCTTGGTTTATAATAACATTTTTTCCACCCCTTCCCTCTGCCAGTCAAGGTAAGGGTAACATCAGTCACTTATGTTCATTTAGCCACCGACACTTCTCCAGCTTGTCTCCTGCATCCCTGTCCGCTCACCCTCCTCAGCGAATGTGTAGCTGCTGTATGTTGCTGAGGCCTCTGTCCGAGCTGCAAAGTGGCCCAGGCTCTCACCCAGCCCTGCTTCACTGACTCTCCACACTACTGCCCACAAACTGCAACCAAATCCTGTGGCTCCACTGTTCCCAGACTCAATACCTGCTCTATGTACATGGACACAGGATCCCCATCCAGCCTTGGAGATGGCCTTGAAGACTCTCTTCTCATCCCAACCCTTCCCACAGCTTCCCCCAGACCCCACTTTCCCTCTGGGCATTCTGATGACTGAATCAGCTGCTAGCAACCCATGCATCTGGCACCACCACGTCCCCTCTCTATTTTCCTGACATCCCTCTTCCAACTCATCCTTTCAGATCTAGCTTGGATGTGGATGTTGCCTTCTCCTAGGAGCCCAACAAATGTCCCAGACCCACATCTAAGACAGAATGGGCCCCTCCCTCTCGTTATGCTCTGCACACACTTCCACTGCTGCAAAGCAGCGTGTCATCAATGTGTTCTTCTGGCTTTCTCCCCACTGGGCTGTGACTTAGAGGGAAAGGCTTGTCTTATATGTCTGGTCTTTCTAGCCTCTACGGGATGCCTGACACAAAGCAGACTGTCTGGAATCATTTGTTGAATGAATGAAGGATCATGATTACCTCACATATCCCATCTATACAAACATTACGGCTATCCTCCGAGCATGGAGTCCCATCTTTGACTTTATTTGACAAAGAAAAGAAGAAATCAAATCCTTCTGCGATACAGTAGAGTTTGCATAAGTCCTGATCTTAAAAAGAAATACACACACAAACACAAATAAGAAAAATACTTAAGCTCTGATCATTTTTGCTCTGAATTTTAGATAGACTTTCTTT
The DNA here is from genome assembly GCF_037993035.2 of Macaca fascicularis. Classification (NCBI taxonomy): domain Eukaryota; kingdom Metazoa; phylum Chordata; class Mammalia; order Primates; family Cercopithecidae; genus Macaca; species Macaca fascicularis. The sequence continues at coordinate 5,583,193 of NC_088380.1, read as the reverse complement.
CTTCCCCCATAAAATAATTCCCACACAATAATACATTACAATGGCATTTTTAAAGGTTGGCTCATTATGTCTTGTTTTGTTTCTTTAAATTTATTTATTGCTTCACTATTAAGTTTTACTCTATAGTGTCCTTTAAGACCTTTGATTTTTATACAGTGTTTGGCACATAGTAGGCATTCAATAAATATTTGTTGGCTACAACATTAATGCTTTACTGTTTCACTAGTATCATTAACTACTATCTTGTAGACATGCAAAAAAAAACCACTACCATTTTGTAGTAATACACAAAATTCTTACAGATAAAATGTAATAAAAGAATCAAAAACATCACTGAATTTCTTAATGCATTTGGTAAAACACATGAAAAATTAAACAAATAAAAAGAATAACTTAGATGAAATCTCTTGAGAACAATGTTTTCTACAAATATATTGTTTTAAAATATTGGTACCAAGAGAAATAGGAAGTTTACTTCCTTCCTAAATAATCCATTTGAAGGTTTTTTGGTTTATATTTAATATGAACTTTTTTTTGAAACCATTTTGCCTCTTTTGTTCTCTTCTTAGTAAAAAAGGAGACAATTAATGATGAACATTTTGTCTGTCTTAGAAATATTTATAGGCCTGAGATTCATCTACAAGTATTTTCCTTATCATTCAAGATAAGAGGCACAACTGAATAATTCTAAGAATCAAATTTAGTGTGTGCTTCCATGATGAATGAGTTTATTCACTAAAGATTGGCAGTCAGGAGGAACGCACGCACGTGTTTGAATCATGATTTCAAAGTTCATTCTACCTTTCTCTCTCCCTAGCGGCCTGTATCACACTGGCTTCATTTGTACAGATTTAGGAGTAAAGGGACAACTAAACGTGCTTCGGGGAAATTGCTTGTAATTTCCTTTCAGAATTTTCTAACTGCATGAACCTGACACTGTGAAAACACTGTATACACTGAGATGATGAACGTGAATGTCAGATGGGACATCCCACTTGTCTATGTCCAAAGGGCTTCTGTCATTTTTTCAGGCAATGTTCCCAGTTTCAAGCAATAAGATGATTAGGTTTTCTTTGAATTTCTCCTTAATTATGCCACTTGAGCCACTGACCTTAAGTTATTTTAATCACGGAAACACACTATTTCTTTCCCAGTGGGGAGTAAAGTCTTATACATGCCACAAATAAACTTCTTGGTTTATAGTTATAGATCAATACTTTCTGAACATAGTATGCTTCAAAATTACTCCATTTTCTAAAATATACTGAAATTTCTCTTTCATTCTTTGACAATTATAAGTATTCAATGGGTAACTGGCTTATAGCAACAACTACTGTAATTCTTAATTCAAAAACATACAGATTCAATTTCCACACAGGAGCTATCTTGTATTTTTTTAATCACTTCTTTGATGAGTTTCATTGTACTATGCACACCCTTTCTATGTGGTGTGTTGATTTCTGACCTCATAGCTGGTCAAGTTTAGATAAGAGGTCATGACAGTGGGGTTGGCAAAATAAAACTAACCTCCAGAAGAGAACATGTGACCCTCACCTCCCAGAGCGACATCTGGTTTATTTGTGCACCACACTGTCAATCATATACTTCTTTAGAAAGTAAAGGTGGTAAAGCATAAGGCTTATTACCCGAAAGCAGTTTGAGATTTACCTTCCACCTGAGTGTAAGGCTTCCACTTGTAGTGTCGCCCTCTGAATCGTCTGCTGTTGTGCTCGGCACACTGAGCGGCGCGGAAGTCAACACTGTCCCGGGGACATTTCTGACTGTTGCAGAGCTTCAGAGTGCGAGTGGAGCCCTCGCAAAACTTCCCTCCATGCGACGGCCTAGAATGTGTATTTTGAAGTCAGAATTTTCATATTTGAGTAGCTACCTACATTATTTCAAATTAGGCTTACTGGAGAGATGAAGCTAAGAGTGTTAGAGCGGGTACTTAGGGAAAGTGGATTTCTTTTTTTTTTGAGACACCCTCACTCTGTTGCCCAGGCTGGAGTGCAGTGGCACAATCTCGGCTCACTGCAACCTCCACCTCCTGGGTTCAAGTGATTCTCCTGCCTCAGCCTCTCGAGTAGCTGGGACTACAGGCATGTGCCACCATGCCCAGCTAATTTTTGTATTTTTAGTGGAGACAAGGTTTCACCATGTTGGCCAGGATGGTCTCGATCTCTTGACTCCATGATCCACCTGCCTCAGCCTCCCAAACAGCTGGGATTACAGGTGGGATCCACTGCGCCCAGCTGGAAAAGTGGATTTCCAAGTGGTCAAGAACACATTCTTGCACACGAATGGTAAGGTTGTGCTCCCTTTTCCATTGAGTGAATCCTTTACAAGACCAGATAATGAAAATGTGGTACATATACACCATGGAATACTATGCAGCCATAAAAAAGGAAGAGATCATGTTGTTTGCAGGAACGTGGAAGGAGCCTGGAGGCTATTACCCTTAATAAACGAATGCAGGGACAGAAAACCAAATACTACATGTTCTCACTTATAAGGCAGAGCTGAATGATGAGAACACAAGGACATATAAAGCGGAACAACACATGCTGAGGCCTGTTGGAAGGTGGAGGGTGGGAGGAAGAAGAGGACTACAAAAAATAACTAATGAATACTAGGTTTAATCCCTGGGCAATGAAATAATCTGCACAACACACACCCATGACACAAGTTTACCTATGTAACAAACCTGTACTCTATCCCTGAATTTAAAATGAAAGTTAAATTTAAAAACTAAAAAATCAAAGCCTCTTTACTTCCCCACATTGGTGATGCTTCTCACGTTCATTCTTACTTCTTAGAGAAGCTGGAAATTAAACCACTTGCTGTGAAGGGAAATATATTTGATGGAAAACTAAAAATTTGTTTTTTTCTGCATACAAAAATTGTTCTTATTGATCTTATTTATTTGTGTTCTATACACTTTTCTTACGACTTATTTGTTTTAATCAGATCCTTGGTATGTCAAGTAAATGTGGTTAAAATCCAATTCCTGAATGTTACTGTTGGTGCTGTTATTTTTTGCTGTGGTCAGGTAGTTAGAAGCATCTTAAGTTATAGCACAGAGAGGCAATTAAGAAATGCTTGAGTGAAATACCTTTCCTACTCAGTGCTTCTTACAATCATATGCATAGCACAGACTTACTATTAAGAGCTGAGACCAGGCATGATGGCTCATGCCCATGATCCCAGCACTTTGGGAAGTCAAGGCGGGTGGATTACCTGAGGTCAGGAGTTCGAGACCAGACTGACCAACATGGTAAAATCATGTCTCTACTAAAAATACAAAAATTAGCAGGGCAGGTGGTGGCACCTGTAGTCCCAGCTACTCGGGAGGCTGAGGCAGGAGAATAGCTTGAACCCAGGAGGCAGAGGTTGCTGTGAGCCAAGATCACACCACTGTACTCTAGCTAGGACGACAGAGCAAGACTCCATCTCAAAAAAAAAAAAAAAAAAAAAAAAGAGAGAGAGAGAGAGCTGAGACACAGGCATACTGCTTGGAGGGTTGATGGCATGGAAATTGTCGTTTGTGCGGAAGGAGGTCAAGGCATACTTACTTGGGGTTGGTGCAGAGGCGACTCCGATGAGACACTCCCCCTCCGCAGGTCCTGGAGCATGGGGACCAAGAAGACCAGTCTGACCAGTGGCCATGGGTGGGCTTGGGGCCTTCATCACCATATTTCACACACTGTCCTCCCCGGCACCACTAAAATTTTCAACATAAATAAGTTGACTTGACTCAGACAGATAGGTAGATGGGTTCATCTCACCACTGCTATAAGGCTGAGTAGTGGGAAATTTTGCAAACTATGCAGATGTTAGCCTCCCTACCCTCAAGTAGCACCTAATATAAATACAGTACATTCAATGTTGTTTTTTTCCTTTCCAAACCTAGCATCCTCCTATAAATTTATATACAGGGAAGATGAATAGAAAAATCATTTTCAAATGTCTGCTTTCCTGGAAACTTAACACATTTAATGAAGGAGTGTTATCTGAATACTCAGTCTCACTGTTTAACTCCCAAGTCAGCGAACTCTGACCTGTCCTGAAAACAAGGTGCTTTTCACATCTCATGTTCAGAACAGAGAGAGTCTCAGGTAGGAAAGCACAGCTGGGGGCTCCGCATGGCTCAACACCTTGTCATTTCAGGCCAGTGCTCTGTGCTTTCACCCCAAAGCACCTGGGCTCAGAGCCTTGGGACGATTAACCGATGCCACGTTAGAGGTCACGCAGCTTCCAGGGCGATGAAGCAATCCTTGTGGAATTTCATCTCTCCCCACGAAGGCTGGAGATGCTATCTGTTCCCCTTTCTCCAGAGAAGTGCTCATTCGTTTTAATTCATGCTAAATTCCACGTAGCAAATTCACTGCACCACATATCAGCGCTATGCACTATTTAACATGGTGTTCAACAGTGGTGGTTCCCTGGGTGGTTTGGTGTGGACTTCTAAGATCTTAAAGGTCCAGACTGTCTGTTGGGAGGAAGAAGGAAGATGTTTGTCCCTTGTCCTGGCCCCGGTGGAGTAAGAAGAACTTGGCCTGTGGGCTGGGGAGACCTGAAGTCAAGTCCCTTTTTACCTCCAAGTTTAGAGCCACTAGATTTGTACTGAGAGAGAGAGAGGAAAAAAAAGAAAGGCTACTTCCATAGGAGGAAAGTAATACTTCTATTATTAAATGATATATTAGGGTAACACATATCAAGACACTGATATTTGACCAGTGTTGCCACATACTATGGCAGTTCAAATGGCTCCATTTAATGCTATTTAAGTAAGAACAATTCAATTTAAAAACAAGAAATTCTGAGGAGTAAAGCCTCATCCATTCAATTTGTCAATTTTTTTCTTTAAGCAAAACAACATCATCTCTTCCATCCCTACCTGCCCTCGCCCCAGGTGTAGAACAAAGTCCACTGTCTTAGGCTCAAGGAGAAGCCCATTGCCGGGAATAGGCTCCTACTCTTAGACAGCCTCCAACAGGCGTGGGGACAGGAGGGAGGTTGCACTGGTTGTGCAGAGAGGAAGGAGCTGCCAGGTGTGTACTACTTGTCATTGTTGTTTATTTTTTTCCCTTTCTTAAAACCGTCTGGTCATAGCTTTCTAATGCAGGAGACATGAAACATGAAAACAGAATTTCAATAGGTTAAATAACTCTGAAAATATTTCTGGGAAAATCTGTCTTGGTTCGAAGATGAACAGGATTTGAAGCCCCAGAATGAGGTCAGGTTAGTGGAAGACAGGAGTGCTGTCTCGAAAGCAGGATGTTTATCAAAGAACCACTGTTTTTTACCAGGAATCTGTGAGCAAACTCAATGTACATCATAACATCGTTGTTGATTTACTTTGCTGTTGTTACTTGGCAAAGTTCACAGACTCAGAAAGGGGTACTGGCATGGTAATAGCTTTCACTCTTCTGTTTTTGTAAAAAGCTTATTTTTTAATGAAAGATTTACAGATACACACAAGTAGAGGAAATAGCACAGGAGTCCTTGAAATCTGCAGTCCTGCCTCAACATTTATTAACTCATGTCCGGTCTCATTTCACCTAAATGCCCGTCCACTTTCTCTCTCCCAACACTGACTCCCAGACTTGAAACCATTTCTTCAAAGCTCTTTCACGAAGGGTTCCCCAAATTAAGAACATTAAAAAACATAACCACAACACCATTGTCATACCTAGAAACCTACAATCAGTCCTTAATATCATCAAATGTCTAGTAAGTGTTCAAAATTCCAATTTGGTGTTTTTTTATTTTTCTTTCAGTTAACATAGAATCACAATCAAAACACAGTTCATTTATTGCATTCAGCCGACATGCTTCTCATGTCTCTCTCCACATTCGAACTCTCCTTTGATGTTTTCTTTTTCCTGAATTCATGTGATAAAGGAATGGATCTGTTTGTTGGGAGTTTCCCATACTCTTGATCTTGCTGGCTGCGTCTTGGGTTCCCTAGATCTGCTGCAATCAGGCAATTGGATCCAAGGCATTGGTAAGGTTCAGAGTTGGATTTTTGGCAAGACTGAACCATTGAGGCTTTATGTATATGCACACAGAATGCCTGGTAAGGCCTCGAGCGTTGGTGTTAGGATGCTTCAGTATTCAGGGAATATAGGCTGACTGGCAAAGGTCCCCAGCTTCCCAACTAATACTTTTAGCAGCCATTAACAATCATTTCCTAGATCCTTTACATCTTTGAGTGTTGCAAGACTAATGATATTCTAAATCTTTTCTTTTTCATGATTGTCTGGATTACTTCTTTTAAGAAAAAGCAACCTTCATCAAATACCTTGGTACCCTGAGTTTGAGATTGTACAGGAAAACCATGATGCTTTTCTCTAAATGATAAAGAAAAATATGCTAATGTCATATGTTTCTTTTGGAAATGTTGCTTGAGCTTCCTCTTGACAGGAGCCAGACATCTTTGGAAGGCTTCTAGCTTTCTGACTCAGTGAGGTATCCCAGGCTCATCTTGTACATTCCTTGTGTGGGGAACGGGTGCTTGGTGTTAAAAAAAGTCAACACTCACCGAGACAAAGGATCTCTTAGCAAGGCTAGTTTACTTTCTGCAGAAAGGGTACACTTGCCAGCAGTTTTGCCACCAGAGTACACCGAACAAAGGATACAGGGTCATTTATAACCTGACACATCCACCCTACTGCAGTGTCTGGTTTCCATTGGCTGGAATGGGATCTCACATTCTCTATTTGTCCCAATTGGTTAGCACCTTAGAACTTCTTAAAAGAGGCAAAGGCAGAGGAGAACAAAGGAAGGAGGAAGTAACTGTGGAATGCTGAGAAAGGTAAAAGCACCTTCAAATAAGGAAGAGGAACAGGCTATGGGCTAATGCTTGCTTGGACCAGTATAAGCATGACAGGGCAAATATTTGGCTAAAATGTGGGAGCTAAGAACACAGAGTACATTGATTTCTTTATTATGGCTAGCAGATATCTAAGAATGTTAGCGCGGGTCTTTGAATAAATTGTGCTTCTAAGGGAAGTTACTATTTATTCCTAATTAGATGGGGAGAGAAGTCTCTTTGAAGAGGAACTTCTACTGCACTTTTTACACTTGTTATAGGCCTGGAATCATCCATTTACATAAGAAGTTCTGGCTCCTTTTATTGAGAAAACTAGATTAAAAGGTTGTAGCCTCTTTAAAAATTTTAATTTTAATTTTTTCTTTACATTTTAATTTAATCTTTAAAAATTTTAATTTTAAAGAAAAAATACTTCATTAGTTCTTAGAAATGTATTAATTTTAAATTTATGACTATAAATGGTACTTAACTTCTTTGATTTTATATATGTATCTCTTTTATATATTAAAAATCTTGATTCTTAACAACATAAGCACATTTAGTACTTCCTTTATCCTAGCAAAATAAATCCATCAACAATAACGTGATTACTGAAAACAGTTTAAAATTATTTGTAGCATTTTTTTCTCCACTGAATCTATCCCATTTGGAATGCACAGACTAATTACTGGAGTTTAAAGTCTCTTGAAATAATTCCTCTGTTAGGATTCTGGTTAAGCCAACAACTTGATACATTAGGTCAAAATGTTTCATTCTGCCTTTGATGTTTAGGGATTATTTAATAGCATTTTAAGTTATCTAAAATAATTACAAGCTTTTCAGCATTTAGGGTTTATTCTTTTTAATGTAAGCAAATAGCTATTGATTAGTATTTACTTTTCTTTGATAAATGACAGCATATTACTCAGATGTTTTTCCATCCTACTTTTCCACTTAATTTGTTCTGTACCTCATTCCACAGAAGTACATAGACACGACCCTCATCACATTTTTACAGATACATAATATTCCACAGGGTGTTTATCCAACTAGTCCTCTATCGATGGTCATTTGCAGTATTCCAGTTTTTTACTGTGATAATGACTGTTGCAATTCCTTGTATTAGGCTGATGCAAAATTAATTGCAGTTTTTGCAATCAAAAGTAATGAGAAAGGAAATAGCAAAATATGCATGTATTAAGTCGATGCAAAAGTAACTTCGGTTTTTACATCTTTTGCTATTTCTGTTAGAGTATACTTAAATGATTTTCCTAATTTTAAAAAGTATTAAAACAAAAAAACTTTGAGAATCTGATGAGAAAGCACTATATCTTCTGCTAAGGGGGTTGTGGGAAATATAGGTGCATGTAGACACACACACACACACAATATTAGATCTAATTTTAGGCAGATAATAGATGGGTGAAGCCATCAGGTCAAGATTAAGAATGCTATGTTAAATATACATATAGATTTCCACTGAAATACCAATTAGGTTTCTTAGGACTGACTTTATCACAGTTTTGTGTCTTATTGACAGATACTGTGACTTATGAAAAAGGCTTTATCTCAGATAGGAAGATGCCACAACAAAGTGCCTATGCCTGTGGTGATTGCTGCTCACAAAATAAGCACGTCACACTTAAACGCAGCAGATGCAGGGGAGCAGTGTATCGAAGCAGAAAAAACAGCACTGAGTCATCAAACGGGCATCACAGATGAGCTCTGCGAGCTGTGTGACCTGGGGAAGGCACCCATGTGCTCTGAGCCCCGTGTCCTCTTCTGAAATTAGGGATGATAGAAACTACCAGAATGAGTTCAGAGGGAGGGTTCAATGTAAGGACTAGGCCAAGTGCCTAGCACTGGACCTGATGGAATCACATAGTGAGAGCTGGTTTGATTTCACAAGAGGGGTCCTCAGTGACCGAAGAGCTAGAATCCTTCAGGCACGCATCTCAACTGTGGCCCCTGCCCCTTGCCCTGGATTTCTCCTGGGGTGATCACAGAGGAACCCAGGGCCTTTCCCAAAAGAGCTCTAGAATGTCCAGTGGGGACTGCACTAGGCTACCTGTAGGGCTGCTTTGAGGATGAAATATACACAATGCACTAAGTTTAGCATTTGGCATTAAAAATGAAATAAATATCAGTCTATGTTACCACCTCATACAACCACTGTGGAGCCTCAGCAGCATCCTTAGTAGCAGAGAGAGGAGACGGGGTCCCATCAAGAAGAACAACATTGGGATACTGACCGCTGGCCGCACACACATCTAAACTGATAAACCACAGGGGCACATGCAAACCAATGACAATGACACACAGACACACGACTAATATCAAAAGGGACTGTTTACGTGAGACTTGGATGTCTAACATGGTTTGGCTGTGTCCCTACCCAAATCTCATCTTGACTTGTAGCTACAATTCCCATGCATCATGGGAGGGACCCGGTAGGAGGTAATTGAATCATGGGGGTGGGTCCTTCCCATGGTGGTCTCATGATAGCGAATAAGTCTCATGAGATCTGATAGTTTTATACATGAGAGTTCCCCTACACAAGCTCCCTCCCGCCTGCCGCCATGTAAGATATAACTTTGCTTCTCCTTTGCCTTCTACCATGATTGTGAGGCCTCCCCAGTCATGTAGAATTGTGAGTCCATAAACCTCTTTCCTTTATAAATTATCCAGCCTCAAGTATGTCTTTGTTAGCAGCCTGAGAAAATACAATGTATGAAAGGAAAATAAAATCTCGGAACTTCACACTCACTATACCAAAAGGAAAAGTTAAGCTTGAGAACTGTGTCGTGCAAAAACCACCTCCCATTTTGTTTCTAGGGAGCTGCGAAGATGGAAGGCCACGTGTCTCCACGGGCAGCCTCCCTCACAAATTACTCACAAGGAAATTCTTTGTGGGCCTCCAAATCTTTACCCCAAAACAGAGCTCTGTTGAATTTCACCATGACCATATGAATTAATGAATTAATTTCACCATGACCATATGAATTAATGAATTAATTTCACCATGATCATGTGAATTAATTATCTTCACAGATACAGGACAAAGACAAGACTAAAACTCACTTCTCCACCCACCCCAGACAAATGCATATTTGCCTGCTTCCTTGACTCTGTTTTCTTTATCCTCACAAATCCTCAATCTCCACTCACATGTAAAATGTGGATTCAGTGAGTGTTGACTGAAGCTTCAAAAGAATGTACCTGCTGGCCTCATTTGCCTACTCTCCCCTCTTTTCTTCTTTCCTGCTTTCCTTGCTTCTCTTTCCTTTGTTTTTGTTTTTGTTTTTTCTTGTTTTTGCTTTTGTTTTTGTTTTTGTTTTTTGAGACCAACTCTCCTTCTGTTGCCCAAGCTGGATTGCAGTGGCACGATCTTGGCTCACTGCAACCTCCATCTCTGGCTTCAAGTGATTCTCCTGCCTCAGCCTCCCGAGTAACTGGGACTACAGGCACCTGCCACCGGGCCCAGCTATTTTTTGTACTTTTAGTAGAGACAGTGTTTCACCATGTTGGCCAGGATGGTCTCGATCTGTTTACCTCATGATCCGCCCGTCTCAGCTTCCCAAAGTGCTGGGATTACAGGTGTGAGCCACCAGGCCTGGCCTCTTTCCTCTTTAAATATTGAAGTCATCAAAGTCCTCTTTGGAAAGAGCAGGAGTCACAGGTGCCCCTGTGATTTTTGTCCCACCTTCTCCTAGAGCACATCCTCAACTTTGGAAAAGTAAACCTCTACATTCATTGAGATTTGCCTCAGTTATTTGCTTTGACTTACAGAGTCCCACATTGGCCACTGAACAACCAAGTACCCTGGACAGAACACTTTATTGCTTTGGACCATGGTTCAGCTGTGTAATTTATAGGAACCTACTCTATGTCAATATAGCCTTTTTTTTTTTTTTTCAGTAAAAAGGAAAAAGCTATATTTGAAATACAAGGGAAAATAATGTCAAATATCAATGGAAATTAATTTAATGGTGCTTTTGAGATAAATAAAATGTAACCAGAACATACAGGTTATTTTGAAAGAGCATCATAACTACATTACCTGGGAAAAAGTAGCACCTGACCACAAACACAGCAGGATGCCTGGAGAACCACCTCCTGTTTCGTGCAGGCAATAGCTCAAGGGCAACGTCAAAAAGGCTGTTGGTCTTTTAAGAAATAGGCATAATTTTTCAAATGACCACCTGAGGAATCCATTTTAATCAATGACAGAAGAAAAGTCATGATTATCTGCAGCATAACATTCAAGTAAATTACCTGATGTCCTTTGACAATTAGAACTTCCACGCCATATCTCATTATACTCATTTTCTTTCAAGAAACTGAAAGCATTGCTATTACATTACGTATTACGGATTAAATCAACTGTATCACTGGATCACTAGCACAATTCAATGAATTAGAAGAATTCAATGATCAATCTCATGCCCTTTGAGGAACTGAAAAAAAAGCATATTAGCAATGTGCCCAGAATGAATGGTGGCAGGGGGCTATTCTCAAGAAGTTTATCTTATTTCTGTTCATTTCTTCAGTTGGCACTGCAATAATTTAACCTGAAAACATGTGTTAGCGTTGTTGTCAACATTTTAAAACCTTTCTGCCTGTAGTCACATTTGAATATGTGTAAGATGTGATGTATTTTCTTTGGTATTTAAACATAATAGAACAATGGTATTTAGGCATGTTCAAATACTGTACTAGATCAATGCCTAAATATCATTTCATATTCACTAATGCCACTAAAAACCTCAGATACATAAAAAGCAAAAATACTTATAGTGATAATTTGGGTCCAGGATCTTTCTTTCTTCATCAATAGTCTTTTACATTTAAAAAATGCAATTACAAGTTAAATCAAAAGAATTAAAATATTATTATGGAGTATTATGCTAATCTTTTAAAGTTTTAATAATGAAATTGTCATTCTTTACCATTTAGTAATAAACTTGTTATCCTGTATATTTCTTTTTTTTTTTTTCCGACTTTTATTTTAGGTTCAGGGGTACATGTACAGATTTGTTACATGGGGAGGGTACATGTCACTAAAGTTTGGCGCTTGAATAACTTCATCACCCGTGCAGCGAGTATAATATGGGATACTTTTTCAACTCTTGCCCCCTCCCACCATCCCCCCTCAAGTAGTCCCCGGGGCATATGGTTCCCATCTTTGTGTCCATGTGTACTCAGTGTTTAGCTCCTGCTTATAAGTAGCAACATGCAGTATTTGGTTTACTGTTCCCGCATTAGTTTGCCTAGGGTAATGAACGGCCTCCAACTGCATCCACATTGCTGCAACATCTTGTATACTTCTTCTTTTCTCTACTATAGCGCCCTCTCTTCTCACAGGGGCAACAATAGGTGAAAATGATGTGCTCCAGGGTCTTCAAACTGATGTTCTGTGACTTTCACAGCACTGTTTAATGCTGTTCCTTTTCATGATAAATGGTCATCAATGGCTTAACGTTTCCCTTCAATAGACTGAATCTGTCATCATCTATTGTCTGATTTCTGTGTCTATGAATTCCAGGTAGCTCATCAATTTTATTTTCACAAAAGTGAGAAAAGGATTCCTCTTCACATTATCAATATAAAATAAACACAGTGTTTGATAGGAGCATGGGTATGCATATGTATATGAGAAATACATGTTTTAAAAATACCTATGCAAGAGGAGTAAAGATGCATGGGTTGAAAGACTAGCATCTGAAGACGATGCTATACCTATAGTTAGCTTCTTACCATGTCATGCCCACAAATAGTGCCTTCTGCTGCTGGCATAAATTTAGTCTCACATTTCCTTCCAATACGATGGCACCACAGGGCTTTACAGATGTCCTAAAGAAATTTTTTAAAAGGTCATTAGGATTACATCATATTGTCCATTCATCTACAATAAAAATATCACTGAGAGATTTAAGGTGAAAACAACAGATATAATTTACAAGCAAATGCCTACTTAGCAATATGATAGCATATAATAGAGTGAGGAGTAAGGAGACTCATGTTCTAGACTTGGTTCAAATTAATTCCATCTCTTATACTTTATTTGTTTTATTTATATATTATCTATTTAACAAAATTATGTTTTCTAAATTAAAATGTAAAATATGCTTAATTCAGACACTGCAGAAAACTATGAAAAGTTAAAAAACCTAAACTTAATATTTCATAATGTATCCTTCTCAATCCCACCTTCCATGAATCTCTCCAAGTCTGAATTCTTATTTTTAAATTAAGAATGTTTAGGATGCTTGTTAGCTTGTCCATCCGTCCATCTGTCCATCTATTTATCCATCCATCCATCCATCCATTAATCCATCCATCCATCCATCCAACCATTTCACCATGCATCTACCATCCCCAAATCTGTGATTAAAGCTTAAAATATGTGAGGCATCTTGCCAGGCAAGAGGTTCCATTGTGAATATGACCCTCTTTGCTTCTTGGTTTTCATAGGGTAAAGAAGGAATTTGCCGTAAATCACCAATTAGCACATACAGAAAGAGATGCCCCAGTGATAAAGATTTATAAACTATAAAAGACTCTCCAAGTGCAAGGAATTGTTTTTACTGAGTTCAAAGGAATGTCTCAATGAAGGGCAAACAGTAGGACTTGTGAAATGATGGAACCTTCTGGAATGCTGGTGGTAGACTCAACTAGACATGTTGAAAACATTTCTTAAATTGTCTGCACAACTGTTCAGAATATTTAAACAAGTGCTGCATTATTCCCCAATAAATTACATGGCTGCCTCTACTGGGTGATTCATGTTATGAGGAAAATGCAGGCAGTGAAGCACATCAACGTAGTGCAGCTGGGAAGATGGCACTTTGCTGCATGGTGATCTCACTCCATATTTCAATCATGTGAAAAGAAGGTTTTCTGCATTGTGTGAGTCATCTCATGAAGGGTTTTAACACTAGTTCTTAAATCTCCTGCATGTATTTCATTATATACTTAGAAGTTAAGGTATTTATTAAAGACACAGCTTCATATTTTCCCTGGCTGTATCTCCTTCACTAATAAACCAGATTTCGGAGCTTGAAATATTAACAAGTAAACGTTCAGTGTTTTAATTCAGATATCAATTGCTTTCATATTGTGCTATGGTTTAAAATCTCATATGGTTACAATCACTGTGCAATTAAATGTCATGATCTTTTGCGTCCCCTGGGATCCTCGCCCTTGTGGTGTGTTGTGTTGACAGCCAGGGCTTTGCCTGGCTGAGGTCTTTGTCAGCAGGGAACAGACAGTGATGCTCCTATGGCTGCTCCCATGAAGACTGCTGCTGAGCACCCTGGTTTGCTCTCCTTCAGACAGGCTTTAATTATGTTCATTAGTATATGGTGTCAGGGGCCTCTGTTCTTGGCCAGAATGGTGTTTAGAGATAAAAAGTGTATGCAGAAACCAAGGAATCCATGAATTCAAGGGCCCTGAATGTAATTCTCCAAATAGACAACTGGACAGTTCTATTTGCTTGCAGGAATGACAACTTGATAGAATGCCAGGATAAAAATAAACTTCCTTAAAACCACAGCCTGTGCACACCGGCTCGATGTCTGGGTGGCAATATGATAGGTCAGAACCAGAGCTAGGGAGAGAGGTGGGGCAGCCCCTGGGTGGCTCACAGAGACCTCCTGGACTGACGGGGCATAGAAACCTCCTGCTTCAGGAGGCTGAGCACGCATACCTAAGGAATGAATGAATGAGTGTGAAAGCAGATTCCTTCATACTGAATGAATGAATGAATGAATGTGAAAGCAGAAGCTGCTCGTGTGGTTGGGTGATCTGGGAGATGGCCACAATGGTCTAGTAGAGTTTGGGATTCCTAGGCAGACAAGCAGATCCAGTGTAGATTTTGCAGGCAGATCTGGGCAGGCAGGACCCCTGAGTCCTCAGTGTGCACATGAGGATAACAACATCGAATCGTCGACTTGTCCTGGGGGCCAAATGCTGTGGTTATAGGTAATGTGTTCGCCTCAGGGCCTGGCACCCAAAGTAAAGGCACGAAGGCACTTCACATTTCCTTTCTCACTTTAAGGGCTCGAGGAGACAATGGCACAGGTCTCCATCTGCGTTCAGGGCTCTGCCGTGTGACTACTGTGACCTTAGGGAGTTAGGGTCCTCATTCACAGGGCTGTTTCTAAGACTACTCAAGATAATACAAGGTAAATTGTGTTTTAAAATGTTAAAATTTTTTTACTACGTTCCTTATCATTATCTGGTACAGTGCTTGCTACTCATCTTTCAATAAATGCTTTCTGGGCACATTGAATATGTACTCATTTGCTCCTGTAAAAACCAGTGACAGAGGACCAGGAAAACTTTACGTACAATAACATTAGCAAGAATCAGGAAACTGTGATCATAAAAAGCCAAAGATGACTTAAGATGAACACGATTCAGACTACCATTCAGAGTAATTTCAGAATATTCTTATGTTGTAGTTTTGGGGGAGCATTTTGCAGAATAAATACTGATGAAGATACTGTTAAAGGGATGGGCTTTCAACTTTTTAAAGTATAAAGCCTTCAAATATAGGATGCTGGTGACAGCTCACTGCCAAATCATGTGGCTCTCTAATTCAGTCTGTGACTCGGCTCATGCCATCTCTGTTTTTCAGCCTCATTTTGGAGCCTGCTCAATCCCCAACTCCAGTCCTCAAGGCTGGAATAAATCACAAAGTTAGAAGAAACTTGAAAATCACATAACCTATGGTATTGTCTTTCGACATTTAAAACATCATTTGGGACCTTGATATCCTATAGATGTACTTCCCTGCCATTTAATAAACATGACACTCTGTCCCAGACAAACAAATAAAAACTATAGTGTCTTAAAGAGTTGTGATGACAAAATAAAAATAGTGTACATTCTCACTCACATATGGAAGTGAAAAAATGGATTTCATAATGGTGGAATGATGGTTACCAGAGGCTGAGAAGTGTAGTGGAGGGGGATGGGAGGAATAAAGAAGAGTTGGTTAGTGGGTTCAAAAATACAGTTAGATAAAAGGAATAACACCTAATGTTTAGTAGGACCATAGGGTGACGATAGTTAACAATTTATTGTATATTTCAAAATAACTAGAAGAGTGTGATGTTCCTTACACAAAGAAATGATGAACATTTAAGGTAAGGATATTCCAGTTTCTCCGCTTTGAACATTACACATTATATGCCTGTACTGATATGGGAGGTGGCAGGGAGGTGCTGATTAGAAAAGGCAGGGTCCCTGGAGAGGACTCCACCCTCAGACCTGTGCCCACAGACCTAAGTGAGAACAGACACTCCTGTTTTCATGCCCAAATGTGACATTTTCCAAGACTACTCTGGCCTGCCATGCCCCTGATCCTGTGCCCACAGAAACCTGAGATCTTAATGGGCACACACAGTGGCTGAACGTGGTCAAGAAAAGCAGAGGAACAGACCAGCAGACACCAGCAGACTGGCAGACCAGTGACGGCGGAAAGATGAATGACGCAGCAAAGGAAGAGAGGAGGGATGTCTGGATGCTAAGGGGAATTCAGCTGGGGGCAGCCAGAGAAGGGTCTGGCCACTGGGCAGCCTGACTCCTGGGGAAGACCATCTTCCCACTCCATCCTGCTCTTCCGGTTCCCCAACTATCTTGCTGAGAGCCACCTCCATCACTCAATAAAACCTCGCACTCATCTTCGAGGCCACGGGGGTGACCCAATTTTTCCAGTACACTGGGAGAGAGCTTGGGATACAGAAAGCTGTCACACTGGTCCGCTGCCCTTGGAATAAGGCAGAGGGTTTATCGAGCTGGTTAACACAAGTCGTCCACAGATGGCGAAGCTGAAGGAGAGCACGTAACACATGCCTACTTGGGCTTTGGGAGTTCTGGGAGTTGCAGACACCACTCCTAGAGGCGGCCATGGGACCGAAGCCCAAGAGTGCTCCCCATAGTCTCTGTACCTGCCTGTCTGCATGCTCCCCCTAGGGGTTTGAGCAGAGGGGTGCAGAGGAGTGAGCCACAACCCTGTTGCGTGTCCTGCAAGAAGGAAAAGGGAACTCTTCTGTTTTAGTATCAATGTATTACAAGTACCCCATAAATATGTGCAACAATTATGTATCCATAAACATTAAATAGAAAAAGTTTTAAAAAAAAGTAAACTACAAATGAACAGCCAAAAACCAATTGTTCCCTCCAACTTTATCAGTTTGACTTAACTGCTAACTTCATGGTACATAACATACCATGATTTTATTAAAGCACTATTGTTGTAGGTCATTATATCCTTAATGAAACTTCAGAGTCTTCTTGGAACAAAGATCCTATTAAACATGGTTCTAGAGTCCAGGCAGTTGGAATGTAAGACTTGCTGGGTGTTGGGGGAACTCCCAGTTTAACAGCAGTACCTAAGATGCTGAGGTGATCAAATTTCAAAGCAATTCTGGTGACTTATGTTTCAGATTGCAGGGTCAGGCCACCGAAGCAACACTGACAAAGCATGATAGGTACACGATGAAGACAACATGTTTTTAATAACAAATACCTAACTTGGATAGAAAAGAGCCAAACCTATGCAGAGTATTCACTCTTGCTTTATCTTTGCAGCTAAGGTACACTACCTTTAACGAAGCCTCTCTCTTTTCATTCTAGTCCATAATTTAAGAGTTATGTTCACAAAGACCAATTTCAGTAATATAAACTTGGTTAAGGTTTATCATCACAACATAACACCCCAGGTAAAACCAACATTTTCCGATGGCTGGGCTGAAACCGTATTGTGGTGCTTCAATATTGTGAATGGCACACCACCAGATTCACTTCCTCAAATTGTCTGTACCACATTCTTCAACTCGAGATGGATTACGGACTTAAACCTAAGACCTGAAACTATAAAAATTCTAGAACATAACATTGGACAAACCCTTCAGGCATTGGCTAGGAAAGAATTTCATGACCAAGAAGCCAAAAGCAAATGCAATAAAAACAAAGATAAATAGCTGGGACCTAATTAAACTAAAGAGCTTTCGCGTGGCAAAAGGAATAGTCAGCAGAGTAAACAGACAACCCACAGAGTGAGAGAAAATCTTCACAATCTATACATCTGACAAAGGACTAATATCCAGAATCTACAATGAACTCAAACAAATCAGTAAGAAAAAAATACACAATCCCATTAAAAAAATGGGCTAAGGACATAAATAGATAGTTCTCAAAAGAAGATATACAAATGGCCGAAACGTGAAAAACTACTCAACATCACTAATGATCAGGGAAATGCAAATAAAAACCACAACGCAATACCACCTTACTCCTGCAAGAATGGCCATAACCAAAAAATCAAAAAACAGTAGATGTTTGTGTGGATGCAGTGAACAGGGAACACTTCTATACTGCTAGTGGGAATGTAAACTAGTACAGCCACTATGGAAAAAAGTGTGGAGATTCCTCAAAGAACTAAAAGTAGAACTACCATTTGATCCAGCAATTCCACTACTGAGTATCTGCCCAGAGGAAAAGAAGCCATTATTCAAAAAGATACTTGCACACGCATGTTTATAGCAGCACAATTTACAATTGCAAAATTGTGAAACCAACCCAAATGGCCATCAATCAACAAGTGGATCAAGAAACCGTGGTGTATATACATGATGGAATACTACTCAGCCATAAAAAGGAATCAATTAACAGCATTTGCAGTGAGCCAGATGAGATTGGAGACTATGGTTCCAAGTGAAGTAGCTCAGGAATGGAAAACCAAATATTGTATGTTCTCACTGATACGTGGGAGCAAAGCTATGATAACACAAAGGCCTAGGAATGATACAATGAACTTTGGGGACTTGGGGGGAAGAGTGGGAGTGGGGCCGAGAGATAAAAGGCTACAAATATGGTGCAGTGTACACTGCTCGGGTTATAGGTGCACCAAAATCCTACAAATCACCACTAAAGAACTTACTCATGTAACCAAATACCACCTGTACCCCAATAACTTATGGAAAAAAAGAATGCAGTTACAATCGATGTTACAGTCAGATATACAGTGCATTGTCATTATTTTTCAAGTAGTGAGATGCTTTTATTACTAATCCTGATTATTACTCCACATCAGTGGACAGAAAAATCCATTGTCATATATGTGCCCTGTATTATATGTAAGTATGTAAACATACATATACACCAAATATACATTCACATATACAAAAAAAGGATGCATACGCATTTACATTGTCTATTCACTTTTCAAACTAAATAGTGTTAGGTATTTAAAACAGATTTATCCCTTCCTAAAATATCATCCATCCATCATCTAGATTAGTATATTTCTGAGTGAGTCTACTGTGCCCAGGGCTGGTCTGGGCACTGGGTCATTTGCTTCTTATTGTTATTTCTTGTTTTATATCCTCCCACTAAGAAACTTCCTGATCTCTACATTATGTCTGAACAAAATAGGCCCTTTTAAATAACAATTCAGCAGGTGCTTATTTAAAAAAATAAGTTTTACAGTTTAAATTGTTCTGAGATGTTTCAATTCACATAGAAAATAAAAAAAATCTCTTAACTGCCACGCCATATGTAATTTTGAGATTTGATGACTGAGAGTTACTGGCCACACAAATAGCTTTTAATTTTTAAAAGAAAATACAAAGCTGGGTGCGGTGGCTCACAGCTGTAATCCCAGCACTTTGGGAGGCCAAGGCAGGCGAACTGCTTGAGGTCAGGAATTCAAGACTAGCCTGGCCGACATGGTGAAACACTGTCTCAACAAAAAATTAGCTGGGCATGCTGGCATGTGCCTGTAATCCTAGCTACTCAGGAGGCTGAGGCTTGAGCCTGGGAGGCAGAGGTTGCAGTAAGCTGAGAGCTGGGATGGTGCTACTACACTCCAACCTGGGTGATAGAGCAAGACTCCATCAAAATAAATAATAAATAAATAAATAAATAAATAAACACATAAAGTTTGTGTTAAAGAACATGTTATATCATAAGGAATGATCTGACATGATGTGATTTTAATGGATGTATTGTTTGTTTAATTTTAAAAGATACTTTACTTCTAGTGTCCACTGTAAAGTAACTGGTATCAAATTCACTTTTCTGCAAAACAAAACAAAACTGCCACAAAACTATGAAATTATATACACCACATATATGGACCAATTGTTTTAGGTCTTGACAATAGTCAACACAGTACTGTGATGCTCAAGAGAAGGAAAACACGTAGGAGAATGCCACATTTGCCCACCTCTCTTCCTGGGAGCACTTTGCAGACCCTTGCTGTGGGGAGGTGCATCACAGGGGGATGATAGCAGTCTCACTGATTGGAGGATGCAGAGGTCAGAGTTGAGGCCTGTTCAGTAGCTAATTGAGAGTCGGCTCATATGGAAAAATGTTACATTGGGCTGGGGGTCCCAGGTGTCTGTCTTAGGATTTGCTACAGGTCCTAATGGTAAGGGGTGAGCAGCTGCCACATAGGAGGATATTCCGGGTGGCCTAGCAGAGGACCACAGCTGCAGGCTGAAAGCTGATGAGGGCTTCAAGACAGGATGCCTAGGGCTGGGAGAAACTAGAGTTTTGGCTCACACAGAGTAGAGAGACCTCAATGAGCATCCTGGGCATTCAGTGGAAAGCCCAGAAGTCCATGCCTCATGGAGAAGAACCACACACGAGAGTACCGGCTACACCACAGGGCCCAGAGAAAACAGAAAGAGATGAGCCCTAATGAAGAATAAAACAAAGTCTTCGGGGATCAAAAGGACTCACCTTATATGTAATAACATAATATAATAGAAATACCTATAACATAAAATAATATACTATTCAAGAAAAAGTAGAGATAATAAATGAATAAATGGGAAAATGCAGAACATAAACAGAAACTATAAAAAATGGAATTCTGGAACTAAACTTACAATAAGCCAAAGGTATATTTCACTGATTTATCTAAACACTTTTCATCCTCAAAACCGAGGATGAATTCTCGACATTTTCAGATAAAGAAAACTGAAGATAATTCGCGGTTAGCAGCTACATGCTAGAATAAATACTAAAGGAAGTTCTTTAGGCCTTAGGGAAACGATATCACTTTGAAACAGACCTATAGGAAAACAGAGATACTAAACAGTAAATATAAAAGATGGTCTAATTTCTTGTCTTATTTAAAAGCAGCTATTTTAAAACAAAAACTACAACATTGCATTTTGTGGCATTTAATTTGCAGGGAAATGAAATACATGTCAATGACTGAAAAAGAGGGAGGCGTGGACTTATTTGTTGTAAGGACCTTGCATTTTGCAGAAAGTAGGCACAACGTTAATTCTACCTAGGCTCTAAGGATGCATGCTGTCATCTCTAAAGCAACCACTATAAATTAACATAAGGAAGTACAGTTAAAAAGCAAGTCAAGGTAAAATACTAAATTAAAAAAATAGTTTAATCTAAAAGAAGGCAGAAGAAAGAGAACAGAGAAACAAAACAGAAATGAGACTAATAGAAAACAAATAGCAAAATGGTAGATTTAAATCTACTATATAATTTTTACATTAAATATAAAGAGATTAAACATGCTGGTGAAAGGTCAGAGACTGTTCAAATGAACAGAAAAGCAATACTAGGCAAAAGGATGTTTACAGCAGACACATTTTATACAAACACACACATCAATTGAAAGTAAAAGAATGGAAAAAGTGATCATGCAAAGAGAAATCCCAAGTGAGCTGATGTGGCTATATTAATATCAGATAAGTAGAATTCAAGCAAAGTAATATTACCCAACAATAAAGGAGGGTATTTTACAATGTGAAAAGAGTCAGAAGACATAGCCATTCTAAATGTATCTGCACCTAATTGTGAAACTTCAAAATATATAAAACAGAAACTAATAGCACTAACATGAGAAATAGAAACATATGTAATCATTGCTGGAGATTTTAACACTCATCTTTGTGAAATTGATGGAACAAGTAGGAAATATGATGGATGATGCAGAAGGTGTAAGAAATATTATTTTAAAAATAGTTGTTTCTTGAATATTCTACCCAACCACTGCAGAATTTATATTCAAATCTCCACAGAATGTTCACCAACATAGATCATATGCTAAGCTATGAAATATGTGTCAATACATTTCAAAAGAATATGCAGAGTATATTCTCTTAACAAAATTATGAAATTAGAAATCAAAACTAATAAGCTATCTGGAGAATTATTTGGCAATTAAATAATATTTAATATATTTCTACATAATATGTTGGTTAATGAAGAAGTTACTAGTTAAATTAGAAGATATGCTTAATAATATTAAAAACCCAATATGTAAACATTTTCAGAATACAGCAAATGTGCTTAGAAAGACATGAATAGCTTTACATATATTAAATGGTTATATTAGGAAAATAAGAAAGTTTTAAAGTCAATGATTCAAGCTGCTACTTCAAAGAGCACGAAAAAGACATGCATACTCAGCCTTGGAATATAATAAAGACAAAACAGAACTTAGTGAAATAGAAAAGAATCCAACAAACAAATTTTAAAAATTAACATTAAGGCCAATATTGATGTTTTTGAAAGGATTAATATGATAAACTCCTAACTAGACTGATAAGAAAAAAAAGATTTTAAAATACATATTATCATTACGAGGAATGAAAGAGGATATATCATTATAGATCTTACAGTAATTAAAGGAATTCATAGTCATTTGTTGAAAAAATATCTCCTTTAATGTCACTTTTAATGATTTCTTTACTTTTTCCAATGAATTTGATCAGTCTAGCTAGGAGGGTCTTCTGAATAACGCTTTATCTCTTAGTGTAGTTGAATCAGTAATTACAAAAACCTTTTCATACACAGAACTCACTGGTGAATTCTAATCAACATTTAAGGAAGAAACAACACCAACCTTTTTCAAACTCTTTAAGAAAACAGAAGAGGAGGGGATACTGTCAACTGATTTTATTAGGTCAGCACAACTCTGATAATCAATTCTTGAAAAGAAATTATGAGAAAGAATTTTCCCAATAATATCAATCAAGAACACAAATGTAAAAATCATGAGCAAATATTAGCAAATCAACTCAGCAGATTATAGAAATGAACAATAGATCACAACCTAGTGAGGTCATCCCAGGAATGCAGATTGACTTAACATTCAAAGTCCAATGGAAAAAACTAAAGATCAATCAATGTAATTCACCACAGTAACAGAACAAAGGAGGAAACAATATAACTATATCAATAGATGTAGGAAAAAATTTGACAAAATTCAACACAATTGTGTGATAAAATCTCTGAACGAATTGGGATTAGAGATGAACTTCCTCAGTGTGATAAGGGGTATCTGTATAAAAACCAACAGCTAACATCACACTTATTCATGGTGAAATATTATACAATTTACTTTTAATATTAATATACGGAGCAAGGTAATTATAATGTTCAAGAGCAGGCAACATTTAGCAATTATGATAGAAATGAGAATAATTGTTACTTACTGGAGTCAGGGAGGGGTTGAAAGAGGGGCACAGGGAAGGTTCTGGCTTTATGTAAATAAAACGTGTCTTGATTAAGATGCCAGTAACATAGGAGAATACATTTGTTAACATTCAGATTGCACATGTAAAATGAGTGTGTTTCTCTGCATGTAAATATTTCCTCAAGAATAAAAATGCACCTTGCATTTAACTTTTCATTGCCTATGTTTTCCAAATGACACCAGGGCACCATGAATGACACAGTCTGTGGTCACAAAGCTAACTACCATGGAAACCAGAAGCATGATCTAGAAGATCCTACCTTTGGGAAAAAAAAAAAAAAAAAAACATTAATTTTTTGTCCATTTTCCTTAACAAACAAAGAAGAGTAACACTGAAAAAAAAATTTCTTAGGGAATTCACATCTTCTGCCCACAAGAAAAGGCACTATTGAGAATGGCTGCTGCTGCTGCTGACGGATTTACAGCTCTTGTTCCAGTCTGGGACTCCCCAGCCGAGGAGATAAGGATCCAGTTCTGGCACAGAGCTGGAATTGAACTCTGGGGGAGCTCTGCTTGACTTTAGAAGAAAGAAGATTATCACGTTAGATTTAAGTTGGGAGTATTCCCAATGCATTTTGAAATGTGTGGAAGTTTCTGGAGGACTATATTTTTTTCTAATTTCTTCTTGATTTTATTAGAAACTAGAATAAAAGAAACCTTAAAAATAGTTACTTTTATTTAATTTATGGGTAGCTTTTCCTGTGTTTGATAGAGCAGGTTCCTAAATCTCAATTTTCCCTTTCTAGCAAGAGCATATGTCTCTGTGTTACATGAGGAATTTCTGTTAGTAAATCACTCTGGTAAAGTTCCTGGGGTTGACGGAGTAGATACTACCTTCTATGAGAGACAACTCTATAAATACCTTGTTTGAGGGAAATTTATTAATCAGTAGCCCTAGGTAGGCTGCTGCTTTATAATAAAATATGCTTATATTGGGAGAGAGGAGGGGGACTTTGTTTTTATAAAACCATTTTTAAAAATGCAGAGTATTAATTTGCCAACTTACACTGACTAAACGTTATTGCTGAACTCCCACATGATAAATCAGAAAGAAAGATCCAACCTAACAGGCCAAGTCGGCTCTCAAATGAAAATTGATACCCACAACAGTATCTCCTGTCATCTTCTTTGCCAGTGAAACATGTGTTCCCTGTTATACAGGACCAGCCTTAACATACAGGATTTGACATTTGGTAGGTACCCAATAAATGTAGAATACATCAACATCAGTTACACTAAATAAAACAGTCTTATGAATCATGTTGCGTTGAGCATGTGCCAATAATCACTTGCCTTTTTAAAGTCCAGCATGCAGAGCTTGGCTTTCTCTCCGAACTGCCACTTGCACTGTGTGTTTGCATCATATAATTCTCCTGGCAATTTCTCAGGATACTTATATTCCTTCACAGGCTTTGGTTGATCAGCAAGGCAGATAGCTTGAGCAGTGCTGAAACAAAGAGGAGATGAGCTACTAGTAACTGCCCACAGAGTAACCAAAGGACATACAACTAATTATGCCCTTTTACCCCATGCAATTTTACAGCATATATTGTGTATACCAAGAGGAGAACTTTTTGTCTCCTGAGGTACAATATAATGTTTATCTTAATTATATGTAAATACAGAGACTTCAATTTCTGAAATTATTTATTATACATTGTACTTGTTCCAGAAAGATGATTTGTACTTATTAAATTTCTTAAACTTATGAGGAAAAGTGCAACTGAATAATTACAGCCAGTTTTCAATGTGAGAAGCTCTTATGATGGACACCTTTTATGCACGTTTCTTGCCAGAATCAACCAAAAGATGGGCATTATAAAAATAAAGCACAGTTTTTCCAAAGACTGGAATTTTCTTTCTTTCTTTGCTTTTTATTCTTTTTCCCTCTAGGGTAAGGGACACCTGTATATTATCTTCCAGATTCTAGAGGTTCTTCATGGAACACTGGATTTCCACCAGCAATGCTCTATGTTCAGGATGATTTCTGATGACCCCCAACTCAAGCAGAAAATTAACCTTGCTAAAATTCATTGGTAGATGGCTAAAGACCAACTAATAATTTCTTTTTCCATAAATAGATTATCCTCTTCTCTGCCAGGATGTTCTTTGGTATAATTTATGCATTTGGTGAAGAGTATTTAAATATTTTTGTGTTTTCAAATAGCAACTAAATCCCTCCTATAAATTTCAATAGGCCCTTCCCCGAGAAAACCAAAAAACAAAAACCTATAATCACAATATAATAAACAATGGCAGATCATCCTCCAAAATTGGCTCTGCATGGTTGTCCACCTTGATTGGAAGATTTCTGGCTCATTTCTAGGACCCCAGTCCCACGTTCCACTGCTTCAGAGCTCAGGACTCTGTGCATAAAAAGCAACAAATAGCCCAGATGGGTTCTCTGTGAATTACACCAGAGACTAGGGAAGAAATTACACTAATTCTCTACAATCTCTTCCAATAAATCAGAGCAAAGGGAATATTTCCTAAATTATAAGATGAGGTCAGCATTATCCTAATATCAAAACCAGACAAACATGTCACAAGAAAAGAAAGTTTTTCTTATCTCTCATAAACATAGATACAAAAATTCTCAACAAAATGTTAGCAAATTGAATCCAACAATGCATGAGAAGAACTATACACTATGACCAAGTGGGATTAATCCTAGGTCTGCAAGGCCTGTTCAATATTCAAAAGTCAATTAATGTAACCTATTACATCAATAGTCTAAAGAAGAAAAAACACATGATCATATCAATAGATGAAGAAAAAAACCATTTGATAAAATTTAACACTTATTCATGATAAAAAAAATTCCAGCAAACTAGGAATAGAGGAGAATTTCCATCTACAAAAAATATACAGTTAACATTATAATTAATGGTGAGAAACTTAAAGCTTCTCCACTAAAATCAGGAACAAATAAGAATGACTCCTCTCACCACTCCTTTTCAACACTGTAATGGAAGTACTATCTAGTGTAATAAAGCAAGAAAATTACATAAAAGGTATACAGATTGGAAAAGAACAAATAAAACTATCTTTGTTCATAGACGACATGATTGTCTATGTAGAAATTTGAAAGAATCCACCAAGAAATTTCTGGAACTAATAAGTTATGGTAAAGTTGCAGGATAAAAGGCTACAAAAGTCAATTGCTTTTCTACATGCCAGTGACAACCATGACAACCGAACAGAATTCATTGAAAATTAAAAACATGTCATTTATATTAGCACCCCAAAAATGAAATAGATATAAATCCAGCAAAATATGTACAACACCTACATGAGAAAAATCTACAAAACTCTGATGAAATAAATCAAAGAAAAAACTATAGAGAGGTATTTCAGGTCCATAGATCGGAAGACTCAATCTTGTCAGGAGATTAGTTCTTCCCATTTTAATCTACAGCTTTGGTGCAATGCCAATCAAAATTAAAGGAAGTTGTTTTAAGGATATAAACAAACTGATTCTAAAGCTTATATAGAGAGGCAAAACACTTAAAATAACCAGAGCAATACTGAAGGAAGAGAACAAAGACTGACAACACCCACCTTCAAGACTTACTATAAAGTTACAAGGAATGGACAAATAGATCAGTGGAACAGTATAGAAAGGCCAATAATACACCCACATACACATAGTCAACTAATCTTTGACAAAGGAGCAAAGGCAATGGAATGGAGAAAAGATAGCCTTTTAAACTGGTCATACTGAAACAACTGGGCATCTAAACGCAAAAAAATTAATCTGCCAGGCACAGTGGCTCACACCTGTAATCTTAGCACTTAGGGAGGCCAAGGACGGTGGATCAGTTGAGGTCGGGAGTTCAAGGCCAGCCTGGCCAACATGATGAATTTCTGTCTCTACTAAAAATACAAAAATACTAGCCAGGCATGGTGGTGTGCATCTGTAATCCCAGCTACTCAGGAGGCTGAAGCAGGAGAATCACTTGAATCCGGAAGGCAGAGGTCACAGTGAGCCGAGATCACACCACTGCACTCCAGCCTGGGCAACAGAGTGAGACTCCATTTCAAAAAACAAAATAAGATAAATAAATAAATTTTAAAAATGCATGTAAATGCAGACCTTATACTCCATACAAAAACTAACTCACAATGGATCATAGAGCTAAATATAAAATGCACAACTATAGAACTCCTAGAAAATAACATAGGAGAAAATCTGGGTGACCTTGGATATGACAATGGCATTTTTGATACATCAAAGGCACAACCAATGAAAGAAATAATGACAAGCTGTACTTCATTAAAATAAAAAATGTCTGCTCTGTGAAATAAATGTCAAGAAAATGAGAAGACAAGACACGGAGTGGGAGAATATATTTGTAGAAGACATAGCCAATAAAGGACTGTTACACAAAACATACAAATAACACTTACAATCCAAGAATAAGAAAACAATAAAAATAACAAAAAGAATAACAAAAAGTGGACAAAAATCTGAACAGACACCTAATCAAAGAACAGATATAGATGGCAAATAAGCATATAAAAAGATCTCAACATCATATGTCGTTAAGGAATTGCAAACTCAAACATCAATGAGACACCACTACACACCTCTTAGAATAGAGAAAATCCAAAACACTGACAATGTCAAACGCTGACGAGAACATGGAGAAACAGGAACTCTCATTTACCTCCAGTGAGAATGCAAAATGATCCAGCCACCAAAAGTGTGGGTGCAGAAAGGAAAATAACAATAAGAATAACAAAAAGTGGACAAAAATCTGAACAGACACCTAATCAAAGAACAGATATAGATGGCAAATAAGCATATAAAAAGATCTCAACATCATATGTCATTAGGGAATTGCAAACTCAAACATCAATGAGATACCACTACACACCTCTTAGAATAGAGAAAATCCAAAACACTGACAATGTCAAACGCTGATGAGAACATGGAGAAACAGGAACTCTCATTTACCTCCAGTGAGAATGCAAAATGGTCCAGCCACCAAAAGCGTGGGTGCAGAAAGGAAAATCCTTTCAGCCATTTTAAAAACAATCGACCACAATAACCATATGGATAAAATG
Source organism: Macaca fascicularis (assembly GCF_037993035.2). Classification (NCBI taxonomy): domain Eukaryota; kingdom Metazoa; phylum Chordata; class Mammalia; order Primates; family Cercopithecidae; genus Macaca; species Macaca fascicularis. Next base: position 5,554,784 of record NC_088380.1, on the reverse strand, counting down.
AGTGTTGACTTTTTTCCATGCCATATACAAAAATTAAGTGGTCTACATATGATAAGCAAACAATAAAACTTGTAGGAGATCATGTGGAAGAAGACCTTTGCAACTTTGGGACGAGTAGAGGTTTTTTTGTTTTTTTGTTTTTTTTTTTTTTTTTTTTTTTCTAGCAGAGTACAAAAGCACCAACCCTAAAGACATATCAATAATTTGGACTCCATTAAAAAAATAAAAATTTCTATTTAGCAAAGCCACCATTAAAAGTGTAAATAAAATGTCACAGAGTCAGAGAAGATTTTACAATACATATATGTCAGAATGGGACAAAATGTTTATATTCAGAATGTATACAATACTCTCATCAAGAGAGAAGAAAAACAACAGGGTCTCTTTATTTTACATGCACAAAAGATTTTAGCGCTTTACTAAGAAGGTTACTCAAGTGGCCATTAAACATATAAAATGTATTCAGTCTTATTAATTAATACATTGATATGAAATTTCACACTACCAGATACCTAAAATGAAAAATATCAACATGACCAAGTGTTGGGAAGGATTTGAAACCATTTTGAAAATTTCACAAACACTTCTGGGAGTGTAACTTCACACAGTCACTTAGGAAAGCTGATTAGTACTGTCTATTGCACCTGTGCATATATATTTATGACTCTGAAAATTCCATTACTATATATACTCAGAGACATATATGCAAACCAAGAGAATATTCACAGTGCTGTTCCTTGTACTAGCCAAAAATTGGAAACTCAAATGTCTATTACAAATTGAATAAGTTTTAGTATATTTATATATTTAGTATGTAAGTTATATGCAACACACTAAGTAGACTAATGCTATATTTAGATGCAGGAACAAGGATGAATCTCACAACTGCACAATGGTGCATAACTCCTGATTCCAATATACAGTGTTCCATGTCAGGAGTTAAAGAGCTTGAGAGATCTTTTAGTTATATCCCATCATTTTTCAGTTAAGAAGACTGGGGCCCTCAGAAAAGGCTATATTACCCGTCAAGGTCAAGACCTTCCCAGACATGGGTGAGCAAGACATGACCTGATTCCCTCGGTCCTTCTCTCCTCTGCAGGAAAGTGCCTACCCTCCAGTCTTAGAGTCACACTAGCACTGCAGACACAACAACTAGCCATGACCTAAGATGAGCCTTGTATCTCAGAGCAGGATGTGAATTGAAATGTATTATTTTCATTGTGTGCAAAAACACGCTTAATGGGCTCTCAGGTCAGATCTCATTTCCTTTCAACAGAAGTAGTAGGGGGTATGGCGCCACTTACACTCCCAGTTCCCTGTGATGTTGGTCACCATTCTCATGCTTTGATGTGTTCAGATTCATATGGTCAGAGAGCTGGCATTTTCACGGATCTGCAGAGCGTGACTTAAATTTTTAAAAAGTAAACTGAAGATGAGTCCCTGTTGTCATGAAATTTTAAATAATGAGCTCAAATTTCCCTAAGTCACAGGCCTTCGGGATGCAGACATGAGTAATGTGATGAGGTCTGTGTCTGTTAATGGAAAATGACAAATGACTTTATTGACTCGGTTGATGAATTCACTCCAAAAAAGTATCAAGCCTTCATAACTCTACCAAGAATAGAGAAAAGTTGTGCTGAAAACTTCAGGCCAATTGAGTTCCCTTATATTTTTTTTTTCCACTATCAAATGCTAGACTACTAATAACGAGAACAGATTCATCTTAAAAGGTAGCCATTTATCCTTACTCATTGTTGGGATCATAGCCAAAGAGCTACCTAATTGGTGGAGAATATAACAGTATTTTGATTACTTGGAAATCAGAAAGTCAGCAAACAATCAAACAAGACAGTCTCAGATTCATTAAGTCAGTGAAAAAGTCAAGATTTAACACACTGTAGAAGTGTCCAATTTGCAACTGGTTTTCGAGTAAAATGAACCTTAATAGTGAACTTGACAACAAGAGACTTTCTTGGAAAATTTCACCATTCAAGAAAACAAATTTGTAAGCACGTAAAACCTTACCTATTTATTTATACTCATGTGGTCAGAAAAAATTAGTAAAGTCCCTGAAAATAAATGTTTATCATTGAAATGCTACAGAAGCGTTTTGCTGGATTCACACAAAAACACATCAGCACACTTCAACTTATAGTTCAGGTGTTCCAGTATCATAGAATGAAAATGGCTTTTAATTTCAGTATCTTAATAATCACTCTTAGGACTGTATTATATCTTCAAGATGACAATCTATTTTCAATGTCCTCAAAATAATTACTCTCCGAGCATGTAATTATCTTCTTTCCATGAGTCTGCCTATATTTTTTTGGCAGTTTCAAAACTTTTCTTGGACTTTCATTATGCTGGTTCTCACTGCACACCCAAATTATAATCCACTGATTTTTTAAGTTGTCAGAGGATATTTCAAAGTAGAAAAAGTGTTACTGTATCTTCCTCATAACCATTAAGATGAAAAAGAGGGTTAAAAAATTCTGAATCTAGAAAATTATAGAAAGGATCTGGAATATAGAAAACTCCAAATTTTCCTCGTTAACGCAAATAAAAGCATGCTGAGCCTAAAGTGAATAATCTTCCTTGTTTCCCAAAGTAGAATTTCTACACACACACAGAGAAAAATGTGAACAGCTGCAAGAAACAGCTAAAAACAATGTTAACAATCCCCAGCTTGACTCTGAGAATACCATGCAGGGAAAAACAAATGCTAAATGTACTCCTATACATCATGTCAGTTGTAGAATAGCTTTAACATTGTCTTTTTTGGTAATATAAATTTTTTTTTTAAATGATCAAGTATATATTCCCAGAATATGGGTTTATATTACCAAGATACACATGTTGTCCAAACTATTGCCACTTATCCTGGGTGGCATAAACTATGAAACACAGTTGTTCCTTAATGTGTTAACATACCTTGACTTCGTCCTTGGAGTAGGAACACCAAAAAGGACCAAGCTAGAGGAACACAGCCCCTGGAGGCTGATGATCAAGATTCTGGCTGGGAAGATGGGAAGCCAGGATCCCTAGAGAATGAGGGAAGAGGCAGCCATAGGGGCAACCCAGCCCCAGGTGAGCCCTGGGGCAACAGGCCACCAGAAAGTAAGCTGGAGTAAAATCAACAGAAGTACTGGTGTGATCCTACTCAAATAGTGTCCTAGAAATAAGAAGACTTAATTTGTGCAACAGAAAAAAAAAAAAAGAGCTGTATTAATTAAATAAATGAATAAAAAAGGAAGAAAGAAAACAAAAGAAAAAGTAGGACACAAAGAAGTAGGTCAGTGAAAGGAACCAGAGAGGCCAGTTGAACACTGAAGAATCTACAGGATCTAATAGGGTAGGGGAACTTTGCTCTTAGTTCTCAGTTTGGAATAACTAGCTCCTAGTTTTGACTGAAAAGACATGTACTTTACAAAGACTCGGAAGGCAGATAATCTGGTTTCCTAGCCTGGGGACTTCTTGGGTGCTGCCAAGTTATTTTTTTCTTCCGCCAAATCTGGTAGAATCTCCGTGGAGATTATTTCATTGGTCATGCAAACAACTAAACTCATCTTACTGTATACATTAAATATGTGTCTTTTTGTGTATTAATTTTAGCTCATTAAAGCTGTTACTTAAAAAAACCTTTGCTTTTGTTGGAAGTATTAGTAGTTGTCCTACTTTTTAATAATAGAAATATAATTCCTTTCTTGTCAAATTTCAAACTTTCCTATCACAACTAGCTAGTTCCTTAGAATCTATACATTTGTGTCCTTCTCTGTTCTTCATTTTTAAATTTTTATTTGCTTCTCCTCCTCATCTAACTTTCAACTTTACTAGTAATCTTATGATTTCTTGTGAAATCTCCTCCAAATTCTTAAGGTGGTTGTGTTTGTTAATGTTTCCCTAGAACACTCCCTTGAATTAAGAATAATTAAGAATAAAGAATGCTTTCTTTGATGAATCTCAAAAATACAATTTTCAAAAACATTGTGAATGAATTTAATTGAGGACTAAACATGACAGCCCATTTCCCTTCAGTATTTTCAAGCATTCGTGTATTTTGAAAATAAGGAAACATTTTTGTGTATCTCCTCTACTAGAATCAGTGAACTACTGTGAGTCAGTATGTTTGTTAAGAGCAAACACAGTCCTTCTATGTGTCTGGCAAAATAAATTTCTGGCTAATGAATAAATATATCCTCCATCCTGAATAAGAGTAGGTCTCGGCCGGGCGCCCTGGCTCAAGCTTGTAATCCCAGCACTTTGGGAGGCCTAGACGGGTGGATCACGAGGTCAGGAGATCGAGACCATCCTGGCTAGCACGGTGAAACCCCGTCTGTATTAAAAAAAAAAAAATACAAAAAACTAGCCGGGCGAGGTGGCGGGCGCCTGTAGTCCCAGCTACTCGGGAGGCTGAGGCAGGAGAATGGCGTGAACCCAGGAGGCGGAGCTTGCAGTGAGCCGAGATCGCGCCACTGCACTCCAGCCTGGGCAACAGAGCGAGACTCAGTCGCAAAAAAAAAAAAAAAAAAAAAAAAAAAAAAGAGTAGGTCTCGCTGCTAGGACCAAAGAAACAGTATTCCTTAAACAGCAAAGGTGCAAATCAGTGTGTCTTCAATGAGGAGCAAAAACATCAAGCCACAATTTCTCCCTGGCACTGCTGTTCAATCTGAGAAGCTGTGTTCAGAAGTGAAGAAGAGGAGTGTTGAGTTTAGGTGGATCCAGCATGTGGCATCCACTCAAAGCTCATGAATGGAGATCCAGCATGTGCCCTGCCTCCGCTGTTTCTCACAGATCAGTCATCTTCGAGACATAAAAGCTGCTTTCTAAACACTCTCAATCATCTTTTTAGTATCTGAAACAAATGATTTTGTTAGTACTTAAAGATTTAAAAAAAAACAATAATAAAGGCTATGATTGCAACAGAGTTGCTTTTCCTCTGCTGGCTGCATCCATTGTCCTTGAGATAAATACAGAGAGATCACCTCTAGGGTCCAGAACGCTGGGTTCTACTCACAATTTGGCCACTGACCAGCTGGTCCCTCCAGGTTTCAGTTACTTTTCTGCAAAAGGATTTGGGGTTCATCATGTGGCACAGATGACTCTCTCTCACCTAAGCACATGGGTAGAGGACATTTCTCAATGCCCTCTGCACTTCTGGGCGGTCATATGAGTTCCTCCAGGAACACCACCCTTGTCCCGCACACCTTCCTGTGCTCTCTCTGTCCTCAGTCCCCAGATGGCTGCAGTGGGGAACTAGGTCCTGGAAGAGGAAAGGTCACAGGATGGAAGAAACCTGGGTCTCTGAAGGACTGTGTGGAGCAGAGACATTCCAATCCACACTAGACTGTAATGTCAGAAATAAAGTTTTGGCTTAAGATTTAAACCAAACTTCAAACTCAAAGCCAAAGAGATTCAGGGAATAGTGTATAAACTAGCAGTTCTAAGAATGTTTCATAAAGTTCCTCATTTCTCTGAAATTTTAAAATCTACTATTTTTCAAGGGTCAAACCCTACCTCCATAATGTTTTATCTCCTAAATAAGTGTTTAGAGAAAATTTCTAAAAATATTATTGACAATTACAGATTAGAGCTAGGTTAAAGTTTATATACTCAAGTTTCTTCACCTAATGAGGAATGCATTTAGTAGAAAAAGAAAGAGAGAGAGAAAGGAAAAAAAAGAAAGGAAGAAAAAAATGGAAGGAAGAAAGGAGAAGAAAGAAAAAACTAAACAGAAGGAAGAAAAACCAAAAAAAAGCTATGCTTTATTATTGTGTATACAGCTGTGTACATGTATGATCTTTCTATTCACTTCCTGAAGATTCCTAGTTACAGAAGTGAGAATAGTAAAACTTAAATGTTAGTGACAAATATTTTGGTGAGTGTCTTATGGCTCCCTTTTAGTCTCAAGCCACTGATTCCCTTTGAATCAATGTTGGATTAAGCCAGCAGGCCTCCATACTCTAAGGAGATTTTTAGCAAACTCTTAGGTCAACTGAATGTCTCAAGACACCTTTGAAGGGAACCACATCAGGAAGCACAGCCTGGGGCTGCTTGCACAGGATCTGGCGGACCAGGCAGTGAGCATCAAAGGCACTGAAAGATCACAAGACCAGCTCAAAGAGTTCCTACCTTAGAAATTTGTGTAGATACTGGCGGCTGCAGGGAGACCAGGAGAAGACCCCATTGCGTCCTGCCAACGTAGGGGACATGATGTTGCCCTCGGACTTTTTGCACATGTTCCCTTCTCCATCATGAATCATGCCAAAGCTATGAGAGAGAGAGAGAGATGTTTCTTTCAGGAAAAAAAAAAAAAAAAAAAAAAAAAACCAGTTTAAATTATCTAATACCCTCTAACAATTACAAGTCAAGACTGTGAGACTCCCTCACCCCTGTATGCTAGGCAGGCAAAAATAAAAGCCACAACAGCCAACTGGTTGAGAATATTCATGTGTTCAAAGACAGTTTCTGAAGAATGGACCATCCACCAAATTGCCTGAGAGTGTACACCAATATCAAAGCAGAGTAAATGTCCAGATGCCTGAGTTTTGAATGGGGTGGAGGAACTTGGGATCCTCTTGATTAGGCTAACACTGCTCAATGTTGCTTCTTTTTCTCCACACTCTTTTCTGCTCAGCAGGATCGTTAGAGTTTCCATGGGTGTTTGTTGGAAATATAGATGCCAGACTTCTACCCAGGAACTGTTGACTCAGAAAAGAGAGATCCAGGCGTCTGAGCTTTCCAAACAAGCTCCCCAGGTGAGTTTGATGCTCACTGCAATTTGGGAACTACAAACAGCTACTGCAACTCACGTGGGCTGACATTCTGTCTCTAGCCCCACCTGGGGATGTTCCAGCTCAAACTATTAGGCCTGCACTACTGGAGGCTGTGATGGATGGGCAGCGCTTGACCTGCATCCCTCTGTCTATTTGGAGAGAGTAGCTCCACGGAAACCCAACAGATGACTATGGCTGAATGTATCTGTGGGTGTCGTTTGAAGCAGCATGGGTTACTTTTATGTGAAAACCACACCACTTTGGAGATCCACACCTGGCTTAGAGTACAGGTACATCTCAAGCTACAGCAGCTATAGGAACCCTTAATAGGGGCCATCAGAGGTGTTCAGAGCCCATGATGCCAATCAACACTCACTTAATAACACCTGAGAAAATGGAGCTGTGCACCTGGGAGAATCACATTTTCCAGGGCTGCTACCTCCCTCACCAGCAGGTCTGCTTCTTCTTCTTAACCAGTGAAAGCTGTAGGAGAGCCCTGAGTGCACTCAAGGCTCATTTCAATGATCCCATTTTCAATTATCCTAGAAGAACACAACATACTTCCTTGGGAGATGTTATAGCTCCGAAGACCTCCCATTAAGGTAAATACATTCTGTCAGAGCTAAGCCACTATTGCCATTAACGTCTGCCACCTAGTCATTGTATGGATTCCCTGAGCACAGGGTCCCATTGGTAAGATGCAGAGAAAAGGAGGAAGGCAAGAGAGAGGGAAAGCAAAGAAGGACATGGTGGTTTCTAGTTATGGGGGACATTATGCTGCCAAGAATTCCATAAGGAGTGGACAGAAGGCAGCAGGGACAGGAAGACACCAATGTAGGGGAAAGTCAGCTCCAAACGGTGTCAAGAGAATCTGTACTTGTTACCTAGGCTGAAGACACATTTGTCTATTTAACTGCGTTGCTTAGAGCTATTTAGTAATATATTACTAGAAAATAATCAACATTTATAAGCACTCACCATTTTACAGCTGTTATGGTAGGCTTGTAACCTATATTCTAATTTAAAACTCAACACAGTTCTATAAGGTGGCTTTAATATGAAGACAGCAAGACCGAGGACTGGAGAGAGACTCCATCCAGGGTTGCAGAGTCAAGGCTGAAGCCTGGACACTTTGGTGTCAGGGCCTAGCCAGGATTCATGTAATAGTGTAACCTGAATGTGATTGAAGACTGTATCCAAGGAAATCTGGCGTGCAAACACTGCTGAATTTCTGCAAAATTCCTGATCAGTACCAAGGATGATGTAGATGTAGTCATTTTAGCCTCCACCCATTCTCTGAAGTTCTATTAAAGGCAATTAATCAAGGCCAGAGGAACCGCATGGCAGAGGAAATGTGTCATGGCTGTGAAAAAGATTCAGGCTGAAATCCCAAATGGCAGGCTGCCTTAGGGAGAAAAGGGGGAACACAAAATACCAAACTACCCTCCCCTGTCTGGCCCTTGAGCTGCTAATAATGAAGACACATTATGGTCCAGAAATTGCCCTTGAGAAATTTGCTACCGCGTCTACCTATCTTTCTAAGGAATTCAAAATCCACAATGTCCCAAGTCTGGGGAAATCTTGGTCTTCAACTTTTACATTTAAAGTATTTTCAATGATTTTTTTCTAGTATCAAGTCTCAAACTCTGATGCATCAACATCTGAGAGATACACAGCACAATGTAGCTACCCAAGCCTGCAGTGGTATAGTTCTAATTTTGTAGGTTGAGGGTTAGGACCTGGCTTTTGGGCATATTCTAACACACCCACAGGTGATTCTGATGTCCACCAAAATCTCAGCACCACTATTTCACAATTTGTGTCTCCAATCAGTACAATGCCCACATTTGTAATGCAATGAATGCCAGCAGATCAGCATAAAAGTAGCACACAGTGATCGCATTTAATACCAACATTAATAAAATCACAGAAGAATGAATAGAACACATTTTGAGATAAGGTTGCTATTTGGCAACAAAGAAATATAACTATATTCAAATTATGCAGACCAGAGAATGTATCTTGCTCCTGTGCACCATAGTACTTTAAAATGGTTATCATCCCATTTGCTAAAATCGTAAATATATTTTATCTTTTTCTCCCTTACTAGTTCATAAGTTTCTAAAAGACAGAGACTCCTCTTAACTAACCCACTGCCAGTGGACTTGACGGTACATAACAGGTCTCTATTCATGTTTGTTGAGTGAAGAAACGACAACCTTTCCAGCTATAACATACCCAGACATAAACCTAATTTCAGATTAAATTGAATTTGGGAATTGTATTTCAATGTCATGCTTTTATTGTGTTCTACAATATTTTTGAGTGATTCAATTACTCTTGGGAAGTGTTTGTTTATTATTAATGACATACTGAGAATGCTGAACAGCCAACCAAGTGTTCATAGAAGCTGTATCACTTATTTCAGGCTGTTCAGGCAGTAGTGGTTAAGGACATGAGACATTCTTTAAAGAAACCATGGGCCAATGTTATCTGGATGTCAAAGTCTACCCTTGGCATAATGATGGCAACCACAGGTAGGACTGAACTGCCCCGAGCCCTGACGCAGGCTTCATGCAGGCGTGTGGAGAAGCACAGCTCATCCTCCATGACAGGCAGAAGGCTGAGCTGAAGACAGCAGTCGTGGGGAACTGAGGGACATGGTCAGGGAACATAATGGGAGAGAGCATGGACTGTGGAGGTGGAGGGACCTCAGTCAGGGTCTTGGCTCTGTCATTCACAAGTTGCTTGATATTGGGCAAATTACTTGACCTCTTCCAAGCCTTGGTTTCGTTATATATAAAATGGGATAGTAAAACCTTCCTAATGAACTGTACAGAATGCCTGGGACTGTGCACATCACAAGGAAAATTCAAAACTTCTATTCCCTTCTATGATCCAAATGGGGTCTTGGTCAAGTCACATAACACCTAAGTGCCATTCATGGTGGGTATGCGTGTGTGCACGCACGTGTATGGGAAGGTCTGGCCAAATGTCAACGGATTTCTAATACTTGTTGGACACAGAAACAGAAAAGAAATCCTAAGAGGAAAGACAACCAATGTAAATGGTAAGAAGTGATGCTCTGACCTACCACAGCTCCCCAGAGAGCAGCCTAACAATCCTCAGTCCAGATGATGGTTAGAGGGGCTGGCTTTCTCCAATATTCTTCAAGTCTTTGAAAATCACCATGTGCCTGCCAGGTGCACTGGAAGATGCTCCAGACTGATGACAGAGCACAGCCACAAACGGGGTGGAGGCACTTGTCATCATCAAATACTGAAAAGGGCATCGCTAGTGACTGTGGGTGAGCTGAATGGTATTTTCAGGTTAACTAGTAGTGACACCAATAGTGACACCAATGCTGCTTTTTTTGTTTTGTTTTTGAGATGGAGTCTGTCTCTGTCACCCAGGCTAGAGTGTGGTGGCATGATCTCGGCTCACTACAACTTCCACCTCCCGAGTTCAAGCAATTCTCTGCCTCAGTCTCCCAAGTAGCTGGGATTACAGGCACCTGCCACCACACCTGGCTAATTTTTGTATTTTTTAGTAGAGATGGGGTTTCACCATCTTGGCCAGGCTGGTCTTGAACTCCTGACATCATGATCCACCCACCTTGGCCTCCCAAAGTGCTGGGATTCACAGGAGTGAGCCACCATGCCCAGCCCAATGCTGCTTCTTTTAAAAAGGCCTCCCTGATCGTCCCTGTGTGGTCTCTTGTAATACCAACAGCTCTCATTACTTGATCTCTTGCGTGGCATATCTATTTAATCTTTTCTCTTAAACTTTCAAAGGGCGTAGATCACAAGTCTTTTTATAGACTCCTACACAATGCCTTGCTCTCGGAATGCAAACTGTGCCCATAAACTAGGGAAAATGCAAGAGACAGACTGATGAATAATGAATACTTTTGAACACAGTTAACACATTTGTTTTAATAGAGCCTTAATGGTCTCAAATGATAATGCAACTTAGCTATTTAAGCCTATTTTATATAAGTGGAATGTATACAGCTCAAACAATGCAACCTAAATTACACTTGCATATATGAACTACGGAGCAAATAGTGCTCTATTGATTTTGCAGATGGGAAACGTAGGTGAGAGCTGTTAAGGGGACATTCCCTGGTCACCACCAGCCTGCGGTAGCACTGTGCTGATCCAGAATCTGAATCCCAGAGCCCCACCCATCAAATGACATGACTTCCCTTAGCAAATGGGAATTTTTCAGATGGATTCATGCACAGATGACATATTCTCCCAAAGGCGCAGTTCAGGCCTTGGTGTATCTGTGCCAGTGCTTCAGCACCTGCATTAGCAAACCACATGTCCTGTGTCAAGTGATTTAACATAACCAGGAAACTCTCCTTTTACCACCAGCTTAATACAAATCCCAATTCAATCTGTTGTACTACAGGAGAATACATATCTCAGTGCTGGTTCCAGTCTCTGCTCCTCTCTTTCCAACACAAATCCAAACACCTGTTCTTAGTAATTTCTATTTTTAGGTCACATTCCCCAGAATAAACTACATGACATTTTGAGATTAAAAAAACAAATGGAATTTAGGAGCACAGATTGGATGGACACTAACTAAAATCTTTATTTGAGTTAAAGATTAGAAACCTATGGCTTGCAGGCATGCAGAAGTACTCCTCCATCCCAAATAATGTCCTCTGAATGTCAACAGCACTGAAAAAGTAAAATTTACCTTTGAAGCAGGATGTTTTACATGTTTTTTACAGTAAAAGTCATAATAAATACAGAATTGCTTTTTAATTCTTGAATTACAGAACTCAAAAATTTGACTCTGCTTGGAGCTCATTGATAAAAGCAGACTGCTGATGCTCTGATGTTTGTTCCATGCATCAAACTTACCATTCCCTCTTCCAAAAATTAAACTCACTAAATAAATGAACTGAACAAATGTGTTTATCTTCAGTTCAGTTCAACTAAGATACATGGAGTTTTATTATTGAGTCTTACACATCACAAGCTTTCTCATTTGAAGTGGTGGTCACAGCTAACAACTCATTTGAAATGTTTACTCCTCACGTGTTGCTTGCTCATGCCCTGCATCACTCATTCCCCTACTCCATTCATACACATTTGCTGAATATTCCACACAGTCTCCCCTAAGTTAGCGAGGGCAACAGAGGGACTGTCCCCAGTGGTCTCCATGGTTTGAGCTGTACGTGAAATTGCTCGGCGAATTTTACAAAAAGTGCTCCACAAAAAGCAGATATTACTATTGTCATTACCATTACTACCGTTACTATTAGTACCAATCATTTTGGCATTTAGCACATGATAAATACAATATATTTCCTATTTTCTCAACATGGGCAGAAGGGTTTTCGCTGACAAGCTCCAGGTTCTCTGTTCTAGAGAACTTGAAGAAGTCAGGTGTTCAAGAAAGATCTGATACTTTCTGGCGGTTAATCCTGTATTAGCAACGGGACTCTCCTTCATCCACATGTAGGGCTTATTTTTCTATGTTTTATAAACGGTCTCATTCTGTCACCCGGGCTGGAGTAGAGTGGTGCAATCTCAACTGACTGCAGCCTCAGCTTCCTGGGGTCAGGAGATTCTCCCACCTCAGCCTCCCAAGTAGCTGGGACTACACAGATGCACACTACCATGCCTGGCTAATTTTTAAAATTTATTGTAGAAATGGGGTCTTACTATGTTGCCCAGACTGGTCTTGAACTCCTGGGCTCAAGTGATCCTCCCACCTCGGCCTTCCGAAGTGCTGGGTTTACAGGTGTGAGCCACCGTGCCCAACTGAGCTTCTTTCTTTATTCACATCTAGATTCTGACCTTCCAGGAAAAAACATTTTTTTTCTTGTTTGGAGAAAATCTTTTTCCAACTACATCCAATTTGAGTGAGGAAAGGAAATAGTAATAACTGACTTCTAAGAAAAATAAATGCCAACATCGATACTTGTTTGGCACTGAAGACCCACTGAGGGCCTTGTGTTGGATGCCTCGAGTTTAACTTAGCTAAGTTCACCACCTGCAACGGCTGGCACTGCCAATGCCCATATCTCAACTGCTTATCAAACGTTCACTGGCTCAGCCCTCAGTGACTTAAATATTTCTTGCCTTGATTGTTTAATTAAATTCAGGTATGGTTCAGAGGACAGCAAGAGCTTCATGTTGTTACAATAATGAGGGTTTTTGAAGTTTTAACTCTAGCAGACTATTAAAAATACAACTATGATTCAGCTGAAAGCTTTATAAAGTGAAGGTGTAATTTTCTAAGCAATGAAATAGTCAATCATTACCTGCAATGATGAAGGGATCAGTAATAAGATATGAAGCTTCATTTTTCAGGTCATCAGTTTGCACACAGCCAAAGCGTGCAGAACCTTCGCATTAAACACAAGCGCATGTGTATACACACGCACACATACACGTACACACACACACACACACACACTGCTTTGAACAAGTCTGAGGCCTCAGTCCATTTTCCAATAATGGATGAGTTAGCTTTGCAAAACCACAAATGACAAACACTTGCCTTGGTTTTCCTTTTGCCAATAAAATCAGGTTGAAATTTTAAAAAAATAAAAACTTACAATTCCTGGTTGTAAATTTTTCTAGGAGAAATTTCAAGTATTGTTTCAGCATAGCAGGAAAATATTTGCATTCCAGCTGGTGGTTCTGGTATTAATCAGGGTGATTGCAGGAAGTCTCCAGCTGCTTGGGCAGCAAGTGGGCCCTTGAATTTTTTATTTAATAGATGGCACTTCAAGGTAAAGCAGCTCACAGAATTTTTAGCCCCAGAAATTGTATTAAGAATAATAGTTTCCACAAATAATTGCTAGAAATTGTTCACTCTACAATTGTAAGCATTTCATGTAAGGTGAAAACACTAATGACCCACTGCCCATTGCTGAGGCCACCAACCTAGGACTGGCTTCTGTGTTGAGCCCCCAGGCTGGTGGGGCTCCCTGAGACTTTTATTTCAGAACCATTAACGGTGCAGTCAGAGGTGGAGTAACAGAGGCAAATCAGTTCCTAGAGGCCTGCCCGATCTCTTATCAGTACCCATGCTTCCAAACTCTGCTTGGAGTACCAATGAAAAATAGCATCTCTATAAATTGTAAATATATATACACAAACACACACACACACACACACACACACACACATACATACATACAAGAACACAAACACGAGGGTAACAACAGGAAGCAATGGGAGGGTTGACACTGTTCTTCATCATTTAGAGTCCCCTGTTAGCACCCAACCACGGAATGAGATCAGCCCACCAGACCAAGTTCAAAACACAGGACAGAGGAATAGGGGCAGATAGAGCTATCCTCAATCTTAGGCACAGGTGTACACAGGAGTGTCAGAGAAAGACCCAGGGACATGGAAACTTGTACATTGCTGTGGCTTTAAAATGTGCATAGCCTAAGCAACATGGTGAAACCCCATCTCTCCAGAAATTACAAAAATTAGCCAAGCATGGTGGTGCATGCCTATAGTTCCATCTACTTGGGAGGTTGAGGTGGGAGGATTGCTTGAGCCCAGGAAGCAGATATTGCAATGAGCTGAGGTCATGCCACTGCACTCCAGGCTGATTGACAGAGTGAACCTGTCTCAAAATAAGTAAATAAATAAAAATAAAATTTGCATGATGTGGCACATAGAAACAGAAATCCTAAGTGACAGCATTTTATAACTGTCAATGGCATTCTCGTTGGATATATGTGAATTCCCTTCATGGACTTGATGTGATAAGTCAATATTTCTATGGAAATCATCCAGTAAGGAAAACACATGGGACGTCATCCTCCCATGGAGATGCACTTACTTGTGTCCAGACTCATGGGCAATGGTGAAGGCCAGTCCAAGACCTGTGTCTTCATTAATCGTGCAGCTGCGATATTTACTACACATTCCACTTATGGGTGCAAATCCTATGAAGGACAAAGATCAAAAGAATACAGAGCAGTGTTGTAATAAAATAAAGCATGGTATATTTATTTTCTTCCCCTTAATGAAATTTAGTTCTTGTGTTCATATGGGGAAATATGTAATGGGAAGCACTTAGATAACCATATAAAGGGCATTTGATAACGTAGGGGAAGGGATTCCATTCCAGGGAGCCCAAAGACTCTCTGTATTGTGGAACACAATTCATGGTTCTATGTAATGTTCCTGGTGCAGGCTCTAACTGGGGCAAAACAGAGAGGGGAATCTATTGCAGATGGAGGAAAGTCTTTGCCTTATTCTAAACATCTATGTTCCCAAAAGACCAAGTGAAAAAGTGCTGTAGAGAACGGGTGTGCTGGGCGGTCCCCAAGACCACCCCCGGCTTTAATGATTCACATCTGTCATAATGAGCATTTGTCCCACTCACAGTTATTATTTAATATTGCAAAAGGATACAGGAAAAAATCAGCCAAGGGAAAACACATGGGCAGAAGTCAGGAGAAAAACAGGCACACACATCTAGGGGTCCTTTCCCCGCAGAGTCACACAGGATGTGCTCTCTTCCTCAGCAACGAGTAGTGACAGTGACGGTGAATGTTGTCCACCAGCGTCACTCATTAGAAACTCGGGGTCCAGGGTTTTCTCTGGGAGCTGGTCACATAGGCACCCACTGCCTGAAGTGTGCCAGAATTCTAGACCCTCAGAAGGCAACCACACTGTACACACAACGTAGGCACAATGAGCCACTGGTTGGAGGTAGGGCAGTGGGAGCCATCCTACAACCTGAGTTCTCAGAGGCCAGTCAAGAGCCAACGGGGTAAGCAGACCTGTCTAAGGACAAGCAGCCAGGACACCACGTTAACTTGTTTTTGTACAATAAGACTAACTGCTGTTAAATTGGGTTTTATCTAAAAGTTTTTATAAATAAAACCCCTTCCTCCCTAAGAACTTGGGAAGAAATGGAGAGTTAGAAGAAATGTTCAGCAGAGTCCTGGTCAGTAGCACAGTGTTTCACACAGACCATCTGGAAAAATCCCAAAGTGCTGCCTCTAAGTCACACCCAGCCCTGTAAATGTCTGAAACACTGCTAAGATTGAGACACAGACAGAGAAGTGAAAAAAATAGGGAATATAATATGGTCATAGTAACTCCACAAATACACATCAATGTACTATTTCCACTAGATAATGAGAAAGCCTTCGATCTACCCACCCCATCCTCACAAACAGTAGAAGAAACAGAAAAAAAAAATACATTTATTATGTTAGAAGAGATAGGAACTCTGAAATCTGTGAGAGACATTCACTTGCTCAATAATCACTCTTGATGAATGCAAACACACTTCTATGTTTGGCTACAGTTTGTACAGGGAAGTGGGTCTTTACACCTTCACTAAGAAGCTGCTACTGCTTATTAACAAGGAACAAGGGCAAAAATACTCAACACTGTGCCACGGCCAGGGGTGCCCATTCCACACATGGTCCTCACACTCTGCTGGAGGTTCTCACCCAAAGTGTCACAGGGCTCATTCTTCCAGGAACATATATCCAGGCCAGTCAGTAAGATGGCGTGGTCATGACGAGTCCCATCTTTCCCCATCAATCCAGACTGCCACTGGCAGAAGCTACTTAAGGTGTGGTCTGCGTGATGACTTATCACCAGCCCTGGCTGTGCAAGAGACAAGGACCAAGGACCCCATGATAATGGAGAGAAAACATGTTATAATGCATTGGCATCACAGCAAACTATCATTGACCTGGATTTCAAATACATGGCTGGATCTGGATGGCATATAAGTTAATGCAGGTATTTTATGTATTCTATAAAACCTGTACAGATCCAGTGTACACATTTATGGACGTTTCTCTAGTTCCATACATAAACAATTGAAATGTATCTGGCCGATCCTGAATGCATGTTCAATGACCCAAGAAAGATTACTTCTGCGCATGAACTTTTTGTATTCAAAAATCTTTAAAAAACACTTTTCAAAATTAAGTAAAGCCACAGAATCATGTATACCTGGCTTTGCACATACATATACAAAAACACGTCTAGACAGCAATACGTTTATCTCATAACCAAATTAAGCAAGTGGGATTTCCAATAAATAAGTCTTTTAATATTTATTATTACAGTGTTCAATGAAATATATTTTCTTCAAAGGCAGTATATTTCTGAGAGGAGGTAGGTCAGTTGGTAAAGCTTTATTTCTGGAAAATAAACTGCAACTAAAAGGAGACTTTGCAAGCCATGTTCAACTTCCTCTGTCTCTATCAAGTTCGGATAACACAACAATGAAGTAACAGGGTGTAGAACATTGGAACTCTTGGGAACGGAAGAATTTGAGACATAGAAGAACATGCATCAGAGCAGGCTGCACCAAGGTTTTTGAATCTTATTCACCGGCATGCTCTAGTTTCCTATGGCTGGTTGGACAACACCAGGTTTAATTACCTCAACTTCAGGACACTGGCTTGTTTAAAGCTTTCACTGTTAGAATGTTGTATTGAAATTTTTTCTCTCAGTCACTGAATATGTTTTCTGCTGAAATGTTTATTTTGTTTTTCCAGAAAGTCAAATATACCCAAGTTAAATGCTACACATAAACACGGGGGCATGCCTTGCGTTCTTTAGCAGGTGATTTCCAGGAAAACTGCATTAATTAAAGTTAACACAGGTGTACGATCAAACGATAACCTCGCTTATTCTTTGCAGCTTGGATGAATTCCAAGGTGAAAATGTTTTAATACAAGGAATAATTAACCTGTCACCTGAGAAGCCCGGCATGTTCAGCAGCCCCCTCCCCAACTGCGCACTCACACAAAAGACAATGAGGTCGTATCTTCCCTGACTAGTCAGACTAGAAATAGCCCGTCCACACATGCCCCCACCCTGCACAGAAAAAGAGCAGCATCCCAGGACTTTAACATCGAAGGTGTCTTAGATCTTATGAATGATCTCAGGTTTCATCTAAAAAATTCTTTGTTTTATAAATAAGAAAACTGTGGCTAAAAGGAGACTCTGAAAATGTCAGCAAGGGTGGAGCTGAGGCTGGGCACTTGGCTCCTGTCCAGCACCCACTCTTCTTCACCCAGTCAATGATTAGCTTGGGGAAAAATGGAAGTGAGAGCCTTTTGTGCCTATAATGCCTCCCCATTACTTATGCCGCGAGGTGTTCATGTCCATCCTCACTGTGAAGGGACCACCTCTATGCATTTACAGGGGTCACAAATGAAGGCAAAGGATCTTTAACCCACTGCTACCAAGATCCAGCGTAATCTGGGTTTTTAAAGCATGCAGTGAGGGAAACGCACTTGAGAGTCCATAGAAATCTTAATAAAAATAAAAATATCAGACTGCAAATGGTGGCAAATGGTGAGGGTTAAGAGCTGGGAGATAATCGAATAAAAAGCAGAAACGGCTCATTGCCACTGGCATCCTGAAAGCTCATGATGGCTAAGATATATTGTGTGCTATGTATTCGTAGTGTGTGTCCCACCTATATGCTGAAGGCAGCTTTTACATGCCATTTTCTTACAGGCCAATTAAAGGATAATTTCTTACCACTTTTGCACAAAATAAACCCCACAAAAACTCCAAGAAAAGTTTAAAAGAATTGAAAAGACACTCATTTGCAGTAAAACACAAAATATTAAATACTTGTTGCCCTCGAGAGAGAAGAACCCATAGAACAATTATATTAAAGAAAAACGCATTATTTTGCCTTTACTTTTCTGGGAGTAGAAAGAGTAGATAGTTTCAAAGATGAACTACCTGTTCATCCTCTAGAAGAATCAGACCTACAATTGCAATGTTGATGTTTCCTCCTATTGTTCCATCTTTGAATAAAGCAGATACCTGAAAAGGACAGGAAATCCATGTTAGCCCCATAAATGGCATTTCCCCCCCTACTTACTAATGGGCCTAGAATCCAAAGCTCTTGTTCTTCAATGACAGAGCAATGTTAATTTTCTTTTTTTTTTTTTTTTTTTTTTTTTGAGACGGAGTCTCGCTCTGTTGCCCAGGCTGGAGTGCGGTGGCACAATCTCGGCTCACTGCAAGCTCCGCTCCGCCTCCCGGGTTCACGCCATTCTCCTGCCTCAGCTTCCCAAGTAGCTGGGACTACAGGCGCACGCCACCATGCCCGGCTAATTTTTTTGTAATTTTAGTAGAGACGGGGTTTCACCATGTTAGCCAGGATGGTCTCGAACTCCTGACCTCGTGATCCACCTGCCTCGGCCTCCCAAAGTGCTGGGATTACAGGCTTGAGCCACCGCGCCCGGCCAATTTTCTTGTATTTTAAGCAGACAGATATATTAATCATATCCCTGTAAAAAGCCAAAGCTTCAGGTGGGAGTGGGGTCCACCTCTTACTGTTAAACACCTATGAAAGGATCACAAGACTGTGGGTTGGTAAGTGTTCCTCTTAGAATATAAAGAGGAATTTTAAGCTAATCATGATGACTACAGAAACCAATCACTTCTCAAGCTCTTCTGGCAAGGAATTCCACAAGTGCAAGGGAAACTCGTGCACTTACGGGATTCCAAGAGGATACAAGAAAGAGAAGGAAAAAATCATGGTAATGAGATGATGAGAGAAAGACACAAACATTAGAGGTGATAGATCATGGAAGTGGAAATTAATGACCAGAGTGGCATTTGGGGTGGTGAGCAGGAACAGCACGACTACAATGGAATGCAACCTGAAGTGATTTGGCACTGAGCTGTGGAAATATTGGAAAAGCTCTACAGAAGAGTGGCAAACACTTCCACACATCAGAGCAGTTTGCTGAGGACAACAGGGCAATGCTTCGACCCCGTGCGGTGGGAAGGTGGCTCTATTTCACTGCCTCCTCGGCTTCCTGGGAGACCAGAAACCGAGGGGTTCAGTCTACCAAAAATGACACTAGCCATAGTAATCATATGACATCATGGAAAGATGGGCACATTCAGGGGTACTCTGTTTATTGAGGCAGAAGAATGTAAAGACATACTTTTAAAATATTGTCATTAAAACTATTCTTAAAAACACACTTTGGTGACCCAAGATTTTGTCTTCTCTTACTTAGATTTCACGTACATGAAATGAGGCTTAGTATACCTCTCATCACTCTTCAGTGATTAATACAGCTGACAATTTGAGACACAAACACATTTAACCTGAGATGATATTCTAAAAGGTTGCACTTTCCCCCTGTTTTTATAGATAAAATAATTTATATTTAGCATTTGAACATTAATATTTCTAAAAAGTTGGGCATTTCTATAGAGCCATCTAAAATCACACATCTAATGCTGATAATCAGATTTACTGCACTACAGCATCCCCTTAGAGATTTCCAGTAAATATTTCCAGTAAATAGACACTAGTAAGCCCAAAACATCTCATAGGCTTACAGAGGCTTATTGAGAGGGTCAAATGATTTTTTCCTACTGAATTAGTCTATGAAGTTCTGAAAATGGCTCTTTTCATTGGAGCATGGAAAACTAAATGAGTTATCACCAGTAAAATATTTCTCATATATGAAACATCAATCCACAGGTAACAAGTAAATCCACATGTTTCTTATATGAAACATCAATACACACACACACACACACACACACACACACACACACCCCATGAAGTGCAATGACACAGATGGCCTCAACTGGAAGGACGATCCTACCATGTTGAGTATCGTGAGCACGTAGGTCGTGATATTTTCATGGCCATGGTTTTGCATCATCTTTTTGTCGACCACCACCAAGGTCTCCACATTCAGTTCTTCATTTCTATGGGACCTCAGAAGAGAGCGCTTATGCCGTAAGCAAGACTTATACTCATCTGGCAAGATGAAGAGGTCTTCCTTGGGAGGCTGGGGCATGTCTATGGAGGGACATATGGAGGGCAAATGAAAGCACAAGTCACACACAAAATCAGAGCCATAACTCAACATAGAGAAATTTGGTCTCAAAAATGAACGCTTATGATAAAAACCACATAACCTTTAAAACCTTGTGATGCAGAAGCTTGTATTAAAGTAGCACCCTAAATTTAAGTAAAATTCATGTAGTCTAGGCGTCATGGAAATCGTGGCTGTATTTCCCTTTATATAATTTCATCCTAATTTAAAACAACAAGAAAGGGCACTCTGACTCTGACTCCTAGCATCTGGTAGCAAAAGGGTTCAAAAACTTTGAGCATAGGGATTTGTAGAACAGATTCCTCTGCAAAGACAAAGCAATGGAACAAATAATTACAAGAACACGAGCTGGCTGGCTTGCACTGTTTTCCTACTTGAAGACTTTTAATGACTTGACAATGTTTAAAGTTGATTTCAATGTCTGGACACATAACTAGCTTGTCTACACTGTTTCCAGTGGATTATAAAATGCTTGAGGCAGCTCCACTTCACTGAAGAGCTTAATTTCCTAGAAAGTACCATAAATATTTATGTAATTTGATTAGAAGACAAAGCATACACTTTTCTCTTGAAGTAATCCCTTTAAAAATATTTTTGGCATGTATAATCGTTAGGTTAACACTACATTGAAAACAATTAGGTTTAGTTAATGCCTCAGAAAATGTGGTTAAAATTGTTTCGTGTGAAAGTGGACTTCAAAAAGCCCAGATATTTAGGTGGCGTGCACACAAAATCTATGCAGACTGTATTCGAGGAGCATACTGTAAGCAGATGCTATTTTGTTTGACTAGTGCATCCAACACATTTTATTTTCCTTTGCTAACATACTTCCAAAACTAAATAAAGCTTTTGGAGAATAATAATGATACCAGCTAATGTTTATTGAGCACTCATCATTTGCCATTAATGTTTATGCAATGCCCACAGGTGTGAGCCCCACCCTAGGCGACGTCTCTGGGTAACTCGTGCAGTCTGTACCTTAGCCTGAGCACGGGGTTCTAAGAATGAGGTCGTGAAGGCAGAGGAGAGGAACATGACTTGCTCACACCCCTTCCTTCGAAAGGGTTGGAAATGGCTATCAGATTTGGACAGTGTGGTCCTAGAGCTCTTGTTCTTAATTACCACTGGTGGAAAAATGTCCTTAGGATGAAAACAACATGTTAGCACAGGACCCAGCAGCTGCAGGTCCTCAGTATTGGGGGCAGGGGTCAGAAACTCCGTGGGGTGGTGATCTCATGGGCCTTGGCTCTGAAAACCCCTCAGCAAAGGACTGCCCCTTACTATGGAGCTTGCAACATTGTCCCCAGAACACACAGGCCTCAGCTGCACACCCACCATCACCTGAAGGGCAGCCAGTCCACTAATCAGCCTGAGGTCCAACCTCACTATTGGTTTTCAGCAAATCAACCTGCCTCTGTTTGCCCTTTTCCACCGAAAAATGCCTGAGTGAACACAGAAAAGGCTCCCATTTTCGGAACAGGAGACTCTAACAGGAAAGAACCATTGTAAGCGTGAATTCTACCAAGACAGAAGAGCAGGACTGCCCTGAGTTCAAGGGAAAGTCCAAAAGCCTCAGGGACAACATGGAAATATCAATGCACAGATGGCACAGGGCCCTGACGATGTGCCCATGCACAGGTGACACAAGGCCTTGAGGTGCATCACGCGTAGGTGACACAGTGTCCTGGGGGGTGCATCTGTGCATTGGTGACATGGGGCCCTGGGGGTACAGTGCATTCACGCACAGGTGACACGAGGACCTGACCTGGGGGTGCATCCATGAACAGGTGACACAGGGCCCTGAAGATGCACGCACCAGTGGGAAGAACTGCTGTCAATTCTGTTGATTCTGCTCACTTTTCCGGGGACTGGGCTGGTCACATGGCCCCTGGCCACTCGAGGCCCAGGAGTGCAGTACCGTCACCAGCATAGCCCAGAGGGGACAGAAATATGTGGCAAACTGAACAGCAGGATATCAATCACCAATGTTCTCCACCTACAAGAGGCATTTCGTTGAGCTTTCTTTCTCTAGTTTTATTATGAAGACCATGGGAACTTTTTTAAACTTTTCAAATACAAACTGTATTATAGAGTTTAGTATCCTTTTTAAAATAACTGCCTTTCACTTACCACCACTATTACGATTCTGAAATGTCTCTCAAGGCAACATACACTACACACACACACACACATACACACACTCACATGCCTATGCACACATGCCCAGATGTGGACACCACTGAGGGTCATCTCTACCGCCTTGCACACACAGCTGTGCCTAAGCTGTGCCACCAGCCTGAGTGATGGTGACCACCTTAAGAGAGGAATGAAAGGATCACAGTCCTCTCACAATGGTCTGCATTGCTTGTTGTTTTCAAGGTCCACTGCAGCATCTGCTTAAGAGCCTGGTGTGTGGTCTGTCAAAGCGGTTAAGACGGCCCTGCTCTCTCTCCTGCTGAGATTCAGGTGTGTGGGCCACTTTATCTCCTTGGTATATGGAATGTGTCCTGCTCTGACCACACCCACACCATGAGCCCTGGCAGCAGAGTCCTGGCTCTGACCTTGTGGATGCCTCCAGCATGCATCTGGGTCCTGACCTGCCAGTCAAGGCAGCCTCGGGCAGCTGTTGCTGATATGCACACCCTTTTCAAACACTCACCCAACCTCAGGATTCCCAACTCTCTCAGCCTCCTGCTCACCTCCCTTCGTTCTCAGCATGGTTCTTCCTGCTACCTCCCCTACACCTGAGCCCACTAAGCTCATCTGGGTGTGACGTTTTCAAGTCATCTGAATGCAGCATATGACTTTTGGGGGTAGGAGGAAATGGGTTTGGAGGACGCAAAGGCACTGACGGCTTAACAAGCACTAATTCTGTTGTTGTAGGTGCCAAGAGATTTTTGTTCATTCACTCATTCAATGAGATTCACTAAGTACTTGCAACAGGTCTGCCTCTATTCAGGGTGCTGAGTAGAGCAGTCATAGAAACCAACCAAGCAGGAAACGATGGGCTGGGGGGAGCAGGGGCTGTCCAGAGGCTCCTGGGGAAGGTTCACCCAGTGATGTTTGAGGAGAGAGCTCAAGGAAGTGAGGCACATCCCACAAAGTACCCCACTTCGATTCCTGAATTTCTGAGAGGTTTCTACATAAAATGTAAATAACAAGTCATTTCCTAAATGGTCATGACAAAAAAGACTTTGATAAAACCTCGGTGATAAATTGTAGGTATATTATGTCACACTTAGTCTGCCCTTTTGATGTGGTAATGTATATAAGTAGGCATATAAATGAATTGCCTCAGCAGGAAAACTATGTGGACTTGAATAAATCGAAACCTCAAAAATATAGAAGGACTGAGTAGTGATGCCAGGGTTCTTTTGAAGATGTCTGGTAGATTCTTTACTTCTGCACACTGTGTCATTTAATCTGCCCAGGAAAGAGTTCTTAAAAAACATCATTTACCATTATCCATCCATCTGCTATGGAGAGACGTCCCGTGCTGAACTTACAGATAAGGGACTCTCTCTGGAATCATTGCTTCAGTTTAGCAACGACAGATCAATAGATTTCACCTCGTGGCAGACACGCTTTGAAGAAAATGTACAAGGTTCCATCAGCTTACATAAATGTCAGAATCACTAAATACACGCAAAGATTCGCCCTTACATACATTTCTTGCGTCTTCCACAGAAATGCTGTTTTTGTGGCAGTCCCAGGTGAAGGTCACTGCTGTGCAGGGGTTGATGCGCCAGTTCCCACGTCCTGGAGGTCACCAGGACCTCACTGGCCCCAGGAGCATGGGGCTCTGTGGATCTCTTATACAGTATGTGGGATGGGGAGCTGCCCTGGGCAGCGCTGCCGAGTTTCCACAAGAGGTGTGAAGGAAGTGGCTTTAGGAAGTAATCTGCCTCTTCTGTTCGTATCATGCCTGACTGGAAAAAATAAAAGGAAAGACAGAAAACACAATTAGACTTTCTGTTTCAAGCCAGGGCCGATTCTCCAGGCACCGCATTTGTTATTATTCTCTCGGAAGCATGCTCTTCCCTCCAGTGAGAGCGAACACTGGAAAGGTTCAGAGACCCCGGCTGAGAGTTAGCAATGGGAAAGGCCTCACACACAGCCTGAGCTCTCTGGCTCTGCAGCCCTGCAGAAAGGCCGGCGTGGAGCTGCTCCAGGACTGGACTCCAGGAATGAGAAAGGGACAGAGGGTGCACAGCATACCAAAGTCAGTTAATTTACACCAAAAGTAATGACGGTGCAAGAAAGAACACCTGCACACTTAAATATTAAATATTCATGTTGGTGAGGGGTCTCAGATAAAGCAACAAAAATTAGAATCCTAATAGGGTAATGTGCAAAACTCTGTTAAAGCAAATTTGAAAACAAAGCCAATGTTACACTTTCTAGAAAAGTGTAACTTAACAAAATTAATCCTGAGGAAAGCATAAAAAAATTTTCTTGGGGAATCTGGAAGGTTTTTCTAAGCAAGATATTAAAAGGAAATAGGAAAGCAGTGATTTTATAAAAATACTAAAAATGTCTGTAGAGCAAAAAGACTAAACGCAATGTTCAAAATCGTGGAGACAAAATCGACAGATTGCTTTTTTATCTTTTAGGGTGACAAATATTTTTAAGATCTTGGTAGCACGATTGTTGGTGAGCCTGAGGACAAACAGGCAATCTTGCATTCTGGGAAATGTAAACTGAGGCCCCACTTGGGGGGCAGCCCCAGGGCCAGCCCATATATCTGTGCACTACAGACATTAGGAGTTAAAGTGCACAGTTCAACTCCAGGGGTTAACTTTTGGGAATTCTCGCCAAATATTTCTTGTAAGAATTTCTTAAATGTCTGTGAACCAGGTGTGAATGTGTATGGCAGCATTGTTTATAATAGCAAAACAGCAAAAACAAAACTAAAAATAATAAAAGCAGGAAACAATTTAAATGGTTACCAGTAAATTCAGGATCAATTTTTAAAGTCCATTTATTTAATTGGAGGTTATATAACTACTAAAAATTGGAGTTATGTACTGATGATAATTATAATTAAACATGTTTTTTAGTTCCTGAAGCTGAGGCCCACGTTTTTTATATACTACCTATTGATTACTCATCAATAGGTAAGTTCTGTAAGGTATCAGTGTCCCCGTTTTATGGGTGAAGAAATAGAGATGTAGAATGATTCAGTAATGTTTTCAAGGTCAACTGGCTAGGAAATATAGTGTAAGAATTCGAATGAAATCAGAGTACATTCAGAACTTGTAAGTTTAAGGTTTATACTACGGGGTTTCCAAAAGGTATTAATCTGTTAAAAGTGTATAATAGAGTATATAGTGTGCTCTCAATTATGTTCATTTTAAAAGTTGTGTATCTACACTTAAAGAATTCTCTTGGATGACTGAAGATAAATTCAAGTCAAATTGGATGGTGGAACAACAACCATCTTGAGGGGAAAAGCCTCTTCAGGAGGAGAAAGTTGAGTAGGAGGGATGCAAAAGGAAAATTATACTTCATTTTTATAGCTCTGCATTACTCAAGTTCAAGTCTGTGCATTCCTTCTTTTAAAATAAAGTCAATGGCATTGCTGGATCATTGGATTATAAATGAATTTTTAAATTCCTAATAAATGTTATTATATATTGCTCTAATTTTATAATGCAATCAACTCCTATGGTACCCATCAGGGTACCATTTAGAGCTCTCAAACACTGAACTATTAGTATTACTATTGTGCCGATTTTTTCAGTGATTTTACAAATCTGGTGCTGCACACTGACTGAGACACTCACTAGGTATTCTCAGCTGCTGACCCACGGCTTCCAATGTCCATTCTAAATTTGTCTCTGATGTGGGAAGCTTGTGTCTGATTCTTACTTGGAGTTGTGGGGAGACTTCCCTTGCATTAATGTCCATGTAGTGAAGCCCTGTGTGGGGCTGGGCTGTCCTAGGTGAGTCTGGGCATTTGTACAGTGTGAACTGCAGGCACGGAGGAGCATTTCCTAGACCTTGAGAAAATGCCAAACACAACTCTCAAGGAAAATAGGGTTTGGGGTGGGAGACATAAAAGAAAGAGAAGAGCAGGTTTATCAAATATAGGGAGAGGAAGCATTGGCTGAAATGTTACCACTGGGGGTGAGGGGAGGCAAGACCAAGGTAAGCTTGGTAGACTATCAGTGAAGCCATCAGCACCACCATGGGAGGTAGATCTCCTGGGGCCCAAATACCACATAGCCATGGGAAAGTGAAATTCTTGGAATTTATGCCCAGGATTGAGGGAGGGGGCAGAGGCAGTCTTTCCTGCAGTGCTATTCATGAATGACTTTGGAACCTTCTTGGCCTTCTAGAACTTCGGGAACTAAACGAAGACACGACAACACTTTACCTTTTGCAGTTCTACCGGGGAATGCCAAGTGTGAAATAAATTAAATAATGGTTAGAGCCAATTAGGTTTCAACCTTTTTGCATTTTAACTAACTGAGAAGCGTAAGCAGTCATCGATGTGTTCAACCTTGTATAACGCTACCCAATTCGTTTCTCCATTACCTAAGGTAACCAGTTTAGGTATTAAATCAAAAAAGAAGAAAAATTCATGCATGGCTTAAAACAATAACAGCACTTTTTGATATGCAAACAATTGCTCACTTTTCAAACCACCCCTCAGAAGATGATTGGCTCTTTAAGAACCTAGAATAGACGTGATTCAGTATCCCCCGTGCAGGTTGCAGCAGACTGATAGAAGGCAATGGCCGGGTGAATTGGACACTGCAGAATTTATCATCCCATTCTCATACTTATTAGCTGTGTGACTTTGGATGATTTACTCAGCCTTTCTGTGCTGTTCTGTCATCTAGGATGCAGATATAAGAACAGCTACTTGTCACGAGTTTGTAAGACTTAACATTCTTAAAGTATATGATTTAGTGAACATTCAAACAAGATTTGCTGAATTAATAAAACGAAGGATGTAAAATATCATACTTTACCCTGATGATCTTTGCTCTCCTTCTGATAATTCAGAGAGCCCCTGAGGAATTTTTCACTCTGCAGTTGGAGATCCCTCTGAAGCCCTGAGTGTTGGTGCACCCAGCACCACAATCATCTCAAACACAATTTTGTTTCTGACTTGCTGCTTTGCTTTTTACACTCTTTCTGGCTTCCTGGCCTACACACTTGTGATCTAAGACAGCTGTTTCCTATTCAGAACGATCTCCTCCTTTCCCCTAGGCTCAAGGCTACATTCTGGGTGGCCCAGGCTAAGAGGACCAGATCCCCAGGCAAAGGTGTCCGACTGCAGTTGGCAGATTTTTGAATTTTCCTTAACAAAGTCGTTAAGCATTATACTTATTTCATTAATAATTTAGTCTGAGTCACAATATTCAGTATTTAAATAGTCTCCAATTTCATTAAATACATAGAGCATAGTAACTGATAAGACTGATATTTTGATATCCCTTGATAAACAACAGATAAAAATACAAAAAAAGTTACTTCATTAGCTTGTTGCATTATTAGTTTGCAAGCTATTCTAAAAGATAAGGTAAATTGCAGAAGATTAATGTTTTCTTCTTATCAGAATGAAGAATATTTGTTTGGAAACTCAAAATGTCTAGGGGAACCTGCCTGTAGCTCACAGTAACCACTGGAATGTCAGGCGGGTGGATTATTAACCAGGCTTCAGAAAAGGCCAAGTCCTTCAGGCTTTGCAGAGGACAGGCTTTGTTCTCACAGGGCCTGCCTCTCTCATGATCAATTCTGGAAATCATTTTACATTAGAAAACTCACCAAACACTTATGTTGCCTTCATAAGAAATGAACGAATATGTGCTGTGTTACTGCTGGGAAAAGCTAGTTCTGAGCAATGTAAGTAAAGAAAATATTGAAGCTTGGCAGTAGGATGTTTACTGTAGGCTATTTGTTGTCATCCATAATTAAAAGTTGGTAGATTTGTATTAATTGTGATTTGTTGAGATTCATAGAAACTGCTCATTAAAGTTTTCATGAATCAAAAAAAAAAAAAAAATAGAAATTAAGAAGAAGTGAATAAATGCCCAATCACTGAGGTTATCTCTACTGCAGTGAGAGAGACTCCCAGTGAACCAGTTCTAAGCGTGTCTCAGGTGACACCCTGTGCCCTATTCATGAGAGCTACCTATCAATAAACACAGTAAAGAAGAGAAAGAGGCATTATGAGAAAGAGTCATTTTCATTTTCAAGTGATTTCATTTTTACTCTCCTCCATCTTTTCTCCTGAAGTGTCATTTGTTTTGGGAATATTCTATGCATTCTAGGTCTTCTTAGTGATATTTCAGAAACGTTAGACAGTTTCAACTTTTGTCAAACTTTAATCCAAGTGAAGCTTTGCTTTTCATTTTCTTCCAATCTCAGAACCAAATAGGAACCTACACCGAAAGCCGCAGTGCGTCTTGTTGTGTGATTATATGTGATATCTTGAAAACAAAAATTTGGCTAAAATTTTCTAAGAAGTTTAAATAAACCAAAAAGCTTCCTTTTTCTCCAAGAAATTTTGTATGTTTCTTTTTGCTCCTCTCTCCACTGCACCTGACTTAGGCACTGGGCTCACTCAACCTTTCTGTCTTCAAGGACAATGGGGCTGATACGCCGGTCACAAGAATCACACATCGTCCTAAACCCAAAGAAGTCCAGGCTTCATAATTTCAGTCATTTGCTCAGCTGTAAACTTGGTCCCTGGTCACTTTCCAGTTGCTTATATATAGACTCAAACTACTAACGTTTTGACACTGGACACTCTGACAAAGTTTCTGGTTAAAGCTGAATCTTGTCAGTGATGAGTTATTCCCATCATCCTAATCCATCAGAGAGGCCTCAGTCCTTGGTTTCTTACAAAGCCCAGTTCCTCCTACAGTGACATCAGCACACATTTGTAAAACATGAATATCTGTTGTTTGTGCATGAGGAGGAGAGGGGGTAAGGGTGAGGCAGGGCTGGATGAAGGAGAAGCAGGACTGGGAAGGAGTCATGTGGAAGTTGACTGGATAAAGGCATAGATGGAATTGTTGAGTTCTACCTGGATCTTGTGGCCTGGCTAAACTGGACCAGTGTAATAACCATCCCAGCAGCAGAAGTGTGACTTGGGTGAAGTGCCAACTGTCTACATGCCCCACAAATACTGTCTCAGATGGCCAACCTGCCTCCCATCCATGGTTTCTGCACAGCTGGGCACACCTGAATCATCAGCCAATCAGATTTTGATGAATTCTATGGCAGCAAGAAGGCTAGAGAAAGCAGACTATAATTTAATAGTATAATTTAAGAATGCACTATCATTATCCTTGGTTATTCCAAATTATCACGGACTGTGGATTTACTCAAAACCATTCCTGTATCTATATGGCCCTTGTTCACTAGGAGAAGCAGTGATTTTTTTCGTATGTTAAAATCTCATCACTGAAGCCTCAAGGGTACAACACTGAGAACATTCACATTTCTGGCCTTGTTCTTAGAGCATGAAGAGCTCTCATATTTTTAGTATTTAATACTCATATAATTCACCTGGACATTAATTAAATTTACCAAGATTTCTTGCCAAACTCTACAAGCTAATCTTCATAGTGATATAACTTTTGATTAGAGCTTAGATGAAAATGATATTTGTGACTTCCTCCATCCCTGGCTGAAGAAGGAATCTGGAGTGAAAGGTGATCCTCTGTTAGGGGTAAATACTTTTTACCCATGTCTTAGGGTTTTCTAAGAAGGGAAGGACACAGGCGCACAGGACTTCTCAAACCCAACGTGCAAGAAGGAAACTTTTCAGTGGGAGAGAGGACGTTCTCAGCATTGTCCTTGCCTGTGGTGTCAAGGGGAGGGTCAGGTGGAGGCAGCCAGCTGTGAGTGAGGAATAGCACAAGCCTGCTGAGAAGCCAATATTAAGAAGGCAGAGCCAGATGGCCAAACAGAAGCTTCCACCAAACCTAGAATAATATATGCAGAGAAAATATCCCTAAAACGTGAAGGAGAAATAAAGACTTCTAAACAAACAAAAGCTGAGGTATTTAATCAACACCAGACCTGTCATCCAAGAAATGATAAAGAGATTTCTTCAATATGAAAGAAAAGGACATTAGTGAGCAATAGAGAAATCATGTGAAGGTAGAAAACTCACTAGAAATAGTAAATACACAGAAAAACACAGGATTTTATAATACCGTAATTACGTTTGTAAGTCAGTTATATCTTGAGTAGAAAGACTACAGCATCATCAAAATAATAACTATAGCATCAAAAATAATAACTACAGCAACTTTTTGAGACATGATACAGTAAGATACAAGTAAAAGCAACAAAAAGTTAAATGCAGGAGGACAGAGTTAAAGCACAGAATTTTTATTAGTTTTCTCTTTGCTTGTTTCTTAGTTTGTTTATGCAATCCTGATAAGCAGTCATCAGTTAAAAGTAATGAGTTATCCTGTAATCCCAGCACTTTGGGAGGCTGAGGTAGGCGGATCATGAGGTCAGGAGATCGAGACCATCCTGGCTAACATGGTGAAATCCCATCTCTACTAAAAATACAAAAAATTAGCTGGGTGTGGTGGCGGGCACCTGTAGTCTCAGTTACTCAGGAGGCTGAGGCAGGAGAATGGCGTGAACCCAGGAGGCAGAGCTTGCAGTGAGCCAAGATCACGCCACTGCACTCCAGCCTGGGGGACAGAGTGAGACCCCATCTCAAAAAAAAAAAAAAAAGTAATGAGTTATTAAGATATTATTTGCAATCTCATAGTAACCTGAAATAATAAAAAAAAGATACACAAACAGTAAAAAGCAAGAAATTAAAACATACCACAGAGAAAATAACTTTCACTAAAAGGAAGACAAGAAGGAAAGAAATAAAAAGCCACAAAAAAACCCATAAAACAAATGACAAAATAGCAGGAGTAAGTCCTTACTTATCAATAACAAAATTGAATGTAAATAGACTAAACTCTTCAGTCAAAAGACATAGAGTGGCTGAATGGATTAAGAGAAAAAAACAAGACCCAATGACCTGTTGCCTACAAGTAATTTCACCTATAGGCATACATAGACTAAAAATAAAGTAATAGAAAAAGATATTCCATGCAGATGGGAAGGAAAAGGGCTGGAGTCCTAAACTTATATAAGACAAAATAGATTTCAAGACCAAAACTACAAAAAGAGACAATGAAGGTCATTATATGTTGATAAGAGGGTCAGTTCAGCAAGAGGATATAACAATTGTAAATATATATGCACTCAATATCGCAGCATCCAGATATAAAAAGCAAATTGTTATTAGAGCTAACAGATAAATAGATCCCAATGAAAAAACAGCTGGAGATTTCAACGCCCATTATCAAGACAGAAAATCACCAAGGACACATTAGAATTAATCTGCATTATAGACTAAATGAACCTAACGATATTTACATAACATTTTATCCAATAGTTGCAGAATACACATTTTTCTCCTCAGCACATGAATAATTCTCAAGAATAGACCATATGTTAGGCCACAAAAAGATCTTAAAAAATTTTAAAAACCCTGAACTTCTATCAAGTATTTTCTCTAACCACAATGAAATAAAACTAGAAATCAGTAACAAGAGGAATTTTGGAAACTATACAAACACATGGAGATTAAATAATATGCTCCTGAATGACCAGTGGGTCAATGAAGAAATTAAGAAGAAAATTAAAAATTTATTTAAAAAATGATAACAAAAATACACCATACCAAAATTTATGGGATAAGGCAAAAATATACTAAAAGAAAAGCTTATAGGTATAACTGCCTACATCAATAAAGTAGAAAAACTTCTAATAAACAACCTATTGGTGCATCTTAAAGAACTAGAAAAGCAAGAGCAAACAAAACCAAAAGTTAATAGAAGAGAAAAAATAAATATCAGAGTAGAAATAGATGAAAGTAAAACAAGAAAACAACAAAAAGAACAACAAAATGAGAAGTTGGTTTTTTGAAAAGTTAAACAAAATTGGCGAACCTTTAGCTAGACTAAGAAAAAAAAGAGAGAAGACCCAAATAAATAAGATTAGAGATTACAAAGGAGACAGTACAGAAATACAAAGGATGATTAGAGGCTTCTGTGAACAGCTATATGCTAATAAATTGGAAAACGTAGAAGAAATGGATACATTCCTAGACACATACAGACTACCAAAGTTGAATCATGAAGAAATCCAAAACCTGAACAGACCAATAACAAATAATAATATCAAAACCATAATAAAAAATCTCCTAGGGAAGAAACACCCAGGATCTGATGGCTCTCCTGTTGAATTTTACCAAACAAGTAAAGAATTAATACACTCCTACTCAAACTATTCTGAAAAACAGAGAAGGGAATAGTCCCAAGTTCATCCTAAGAGGCCAGTATTATCCTGATATCAAAACCAGATAAGAACACACCAAAAAAAAAAAAAAAAAAGAAACTACAAGCCAATATCCCTGATGAACATTGATGCAAAAATTCTCAGCAAAATACTAGCAAACCAAACTCAGCAAGACAAAAAAGATTATTCATCATGACCAAGTAGGATTTATCCCTGGGATGTAAAGATGCTTCAACATAGACAAATCAATCAATGTGGTACATCACA
This sequence comes from Macaca fascicularis, assembly GCF_037993035.2. Lineage (NCBI taxonomy): Eukaryota > Metazoa > Chordata > Mammalia > Primates > Cercopithecidae > Macaca > Macaca fascicularis. The sequence goes on along the minus strand of NC_088380.1, from coordinate 5,521,544 downwards.
TGAACAGAATGATGGACAAAACCTACCAAATCATTTCAATTGATGTTGAAAAAGCATTTGACAAAATTCAACATTCCTTCATGATAATAATCATCAAAACACTAGGTATAGAAGGAACATACCTCAACACATTAAAAGCCATATATGGCAGACCCACAACTAGTGTCGTACTGAATGAGAAAAAAGCTGAAAGCCTTTCCTTTGTGATCTGGAACACAATAAAGATGCTCATTTTTACCACTATTATCCCAAATAGTACTAGAAGTCCTAGCAAGAGCAATCAGACAAGAGAAAGAAATAAAGGCATTCGAATTTAAAAAAAAGAAGTCAAATTATCCTTCTTTGCCAATGAAATAATCTTAGATTTGAAAAAATCTAAAGACACCACCAAAAAATTATTAGAATTGATAAATTCAGTAAAGTTGCAGGAGATAAAATCAGCATACAAAAATCAGTAGCATTTCTATATGCTAACAATGAACAATTTGAAAAAAGAAACCAAGAAAGTAAATTCATTTATAATCGCTACAAATAAAATAAAACACCTAGGAATTAACCAAAGAAGTGACAGATTTCTACTATTAAAACATTAAGGAAACTCTCCAGAACACTAGAATGGGCATTTTTCTTGAATGTACCCCATAAGTACAGGCAACCAAAGCAAAAATGGACAAATGGGATAACTGCAAGTTTAAAAGCTTCCGCACAGCAAAGAAAACAATCAACGAAGTGAAGAGGCAACCCACAGAATGGGAGAAAATATCTGCGAAGTACCCATCTGACAAGAGATTACCAACCAGAATATATAAGGAGCTCAAACAACTCTACAGGAACAAAATTTAAGAATCTGATTTAGTAATGGGCAAAAGGGCTGGGCGTGGTGGCTCACGCTTGTGATCCCAGCACTTTGGGAGGCTGAGGCGGGCAGATCACCTGAGGTCAGGAGTTCAAGACCAGCCTGGTAACATGGAGAAACCCGTCTCTACTAAAAATACAAAATTAACTGGGTGTGATGGCATATGCCTGTAATCCCAGCTACCCAGGGGCTGAGCCGGGAGAATTGCTTGAATCCAGGAGGTGGAGATTTCCATGAGCTGAGATCGTGCCATTGCACTCCAGCCTGGGTGACAGAGTGAGACTCTGTCTCAAAAAATAAAGAAATAAATAAATAGAAATAAAAATAAAATAAAATTTAAAAAATGGGGGAAAGTTATGAACAGACATTTCTCAAGAGAAGACGTACAAATGGCAAACAGGTATATGAAAAGGTGCTCAACATCATTAGAGAAATGCAAATCAAAACTACAATGTGATATTCTCTCACTTCAGTAAAATGGCTCTTATCTGAAGAACAGGCAACAAAGTGCCGGTGAGGATGTGGAGAAAAGGGAATCCTCATATACGATTGGTGGGAATGTAAATTAGTATACCCACTCTGTAGAACAATTTGGAGATTCCTCAAAAAACCAAAAATAGAGCTACCATAGGATTCAGCAATCCTATTCCTAGGTACATTTCCAAAAGAAAGAAAATCAGGATATCGAAGAGATGTCTGCCCTCCTATGTTTATTACAGCACTATTCTCAAAAGCCATGGTTTGGAAGCAATCTAAATGTCCAACAAGAAACAAATAGATAAAGAAAACATAGCACATGTACACAATGGAGCACTATTACATCACAAAAAGGAATGATGTCCTGTCATTTGCAACATGGATGGAACTGGGGGTCATTATATTACATGAAATAAACCAAGCACAGAAAGACAAACGTTGCGTGTTCTCACTTATTTCTGAGGAGCTAAAAATTAAAACAATTAAACTTGTGGAGCTGGAGAGTTGAATGGTGGTTACTAGAGGCTGAGAAGGACAGTGTGTGTGTCGGCGTTGGGAGCATGGGGGCTGGTTAACAGGTATAAGGATATAATTAGATAGAATGAATAAGATCTAGTATTTGATAGCACAACAGGGTGATTACAGTCAACAATAATTTATTATACATCTAAAAATAACTGAGAGAGTAGAACTAGATTGTCTGTATCACAAAAAAGCGATAAATGCTGGAGGCGATGGATATTCTATTTACTTTAGTGTGATTATTACACAGTGCATCAAAATATCTCATGAATCCCTGAATATATGCACCTACCATGTACCCATAAAAATTAAAAATGATTTTTAAAATACAAATTTAAAAAATAAAAAAATTAATTTAAAAAAGAAGCTGATTTTGATGTATGAAACTCATTTTGAAAAAAAATTTTTTAAAAATTATCCAAAATTATTACAAAATCTCTAAAAATAAGGTGTTGCCTAAATCTGTTTCAGAATTGACGCTATTCATGGAGACTGAATGTTCCAGGCAATGAGGAATGAATGTGGGGTTCCTCCTAGGTCCTTCCTCAGCCCTGTCTGGACATTTAACACAACTGGAGGGATTGTCTGTCTGTGAGAATTCAAAGCAGCTAAGCATGGACATGTTCTGAAGACCAGTATTTCCTCCTACATGAAAGAAGAAATGTTGCCAGAAGCAACACAGTAATACTTATTAATGGAGCTTCCATTTACTGAGCCTACCATCTATTCAGGTAACTGCACTTCATAGATATCAGTCTATTGGTCTTCACTGTAGATCTGTGAAGAGGCTGCAGGAACTGATGCCTACCAAGGTTAAACAATCTACCAGAGTTCCCAAGCCAGGAAGTGAGTGAATTCAAAATCAAAACCCAAACCATCTAGTCCCCATGCCATGGGGGTACCATGCTATCTATCACTACCTCACACGATGGAGGAAGCGGTATTGCACAGTACAGGGGGAAATCCAGGGCTCAGCGTCTAGTCCAGCTTCAATGTGTTAGGATGCTCCTGACTTAGCTTGTTAGCCGCCTGGGTACTGATTTCTCAGAAAGATAACATTATTGAGCAACATTCTCTTTTTAAAAAATGTGTTGAAATCTGTTAACTCTCTTGCCTTTATCTTTGCTGCTACACAGGTCAAATTCTAATCATGGTTCTGTGAAACATTTTTCAATATATGCAGTTAGTCATGTCTTACTTAACTATTCTTTCTTCCATGCCAAGTATCTTTTGGCCAGCCATCATAACATTTTTACATAAATGTAAGCCTCTCTTCCTTCTGTGGCTCTCCTGGGTCCAACACCAGTTTTTCAATTGTTCTTCTGAACACACATTTCCAAACAGGGAAAACTCAGTGAAAGGATTAGATGTGGAGGGGTTAAGTAATATGGTATGAGATTTCATGATCTGCTCAGCGTCTTACACATCTTAAACTCATCAACTTTTTTTCATATCCATCATTTTGAAAACTGGCGTCCTCAATCCTACTTCTGTAAGTGAAATGTCCCCCAAATTTCAGTGTACACATCTAGGAAATCATAGTAGCTTGTTAGCAGTGCTGTTAAATCATTTCTTGCCCATTAAAAATATGCAAGAAGAAGATGTGCAACTGGAACAAAGGTGGCCACAGGTTTGGACACCGTGGTTTAGAAGAACCTCTGCCCTAAGAGGAAGGCAGTTTTCTTGATGACGAAACCAAAAACCATAGACTGAAAAACACAATCATTTACTGGGCCCTCTCTGTCCTCTGAGTGGAAGCAGCATAAGCAACCAGAGGTACTAGTAAAGCAAAGGCTGCTTTCCCTGTCAACTCTGCTCATGGTTCAGGTACCACCTGGAGTACAGAATGGGAAGCTGACTTGCTACAGCATGGGAAATATTCTCTGATGTGGTCACAGTGGCTGCCGAGCCATTAAATACTCACCTTCTATTAGGCATAATAGAATTGGCCAGTGATGGGGGAGGAAAAGAGAGAGTGTGGTACATCAGTCCTTGGAAGTACATTTGACCCAAAAATGAAAGTAATGTAAGTGTCATGCCATTTGCAAGATAACCAATGAGTAGCGTGGATTTTCGTGAACAGCTCCCCCTCACTCGCTGATGTTGATTCTCCAGCATAGTCAATGACCCAATATTTAGAGATGCAGGTGAAGTGCCTCGCATTAGTTCAGCAGAATCAAATTAGGAGGTGACACACATCTCCAGGGAGTAGACATCCATTTCTGCTGTCCGCACAAGTCCAGGCAAGAACCCGAGGGCACATGAGCAGACGAGAACAGGAACTCAGTAAGCACCCTCTCAGCAGACACTGGGCATGGATGACCTGCTTCTCACTCAAAAGGGAGCCACAGAAGAAGTCTGTGATTGGTTTATGAAGATGCAGCAAGTACACCTAGTGAGCAATCATGTGATTAAATGTTAATGGTGAGAATCAATGCTGCAGAAAGGCAAACCAGCCATGTGGAGGAAAATCACTAACGGCTCTGTCAGATGCAACAGAGGAGGACCAGGGCACGCAAGGCTCAAGGAAGGTGATGATACTGAAGCCAGCTGAGGCCCACCTAGGAATTCCACAGCTCACCTCCAGTCATGAGTGGTCCCAGATAGTACAACTGACATGCAAAACAAAACTCCAGGAGACTGAATGTGCCGAGCAACGAGGAATAAATATGGGGGTCCTCCTACGTCCCTCTTTAGCCTTCACTGGGCATTTAACAAAACTTGGAGGGGCCTTCTGTGAGAATTCATAGCAGCTAAGCATGAATGTTTTCCATAGACCGGTATTTCCTCCTACATTGAAACAAGAAATGTTGCCAGAAGGAGCATGGTAACAATCAGTAAATAGAACTTCCATTTACTGAGCCTGTCTTCTATGCAAGGAACTGCATTTCACAGACATTAGTTCATTGGTCTTTGCTGTAGACCTGTGAAGAGGCTGTAGGAACTGATACCTATGAAGGTTAAACAATCAACCTGAGTTTCCACGTCAGGAAGTGAGAAGTCAAATCTCAAACCATCTAGTCCCCATGCCATAGGATACCCATGCTATGTATTGCTACCTCATGCGATCGAGGAAGTGGCACCGCACAGTACCATTGGGAGGAACCCAGGGCTCAGGGTCTATCCCAGATTCAATGTGTTAGGATGCTCCTGACCCAGCTTGTTAGCTGCTCCTTGCTGATTAGTAACTACTAGATCAAAAAGAAAAGAAGATTATAATAATTAGTTAATTACGAAGTGGAAAATAAGGGCTCTGTGTACAATAAAAATGGTGATAGGTACTTATGGTGCAATTAGTGAAATTTAAAGTTCTGAATGCTTTTTTTTAATTAAAAGTAAAGAAAATAAATAAACTAGGCATTAACTTGAAGAGTTTTTTAAAAGTGCAAAGAATGACCACCCACAAACCAGAAAGGAATTAAAAAATAATAATAATAATAATAATAAATTCCGGATAAGTAAAGATGTAAAAGAGTAAGACAATGTAAATATTAAAGGAGTCAAGACAATTCTAGAGCTAATTTTTAGACCAAAATGGACATGTCTCATAAAAGTGGAATGAATGAAAATGTTAAAAAGTCAAGAAAATAGATGATATATGACTGAGATTTAAAATGAGTGATGGAACTTTTCTTGGAGATTAAATGTCATCATAGTAAGTATTCTTACTTTACGTTAGTGAATTTGTTGTTACATTTGTAGTTATATTTGCTGCGCTTCTCAATTCTATGACATCTTTCAGGCCAACATACTAAAAGGATCTAAGTCTATTAGAGGAAGCCTTCCAGAAGGGCTGTTCAACACGGTAGACATGAGCCACATGTGGCTATGCATATTTAAATTTAAATTAATTAAAATCGGATACAGTTAAAAACTCACTTCTCCAGTTGCTGAATAGCCCCACATGGGTATTCAAATTTAGTTTAAATAAATTAAAATCAAATAAAATTTAACATTTAGGCCTTCAACTCCTCAGCTGCCACACGCGGAAGGAGGCTACCGTACTGAACAGCACAGATATTTGTATCCCAGAGCAAAGCGCTAGTGGAGAGCAAGGCTATGGAACCCTGGGTAATTAACACATCTTTGAAAGCTTTCTAAGACTAATTTGCTAGACAAAGGAGAAGTGGCTACAATATTTTTCTGTGAGTAGCACACAGAGCCCAGTTAGGGGCAATCTAAGAAATCACACTCACTAGCACCCTTGTAAAACTGTCCCCGCTAAAATATTTAGAACACGCCAACCTAGACTGATTAATCAATAAGACTGCTTTGATTGACACAAAAACATCTGAACTAAGAACAAACAAAACTTAGATTTTGAGATCCTGTACCTGTACGTTCCCAAGACACAAAGAGAGAGATTGAAGGAAATGATCATCAGTCAAAAGACTGAATATATTCCTGGGACCTAAGACACCCCATGTCATATTTAGGCATGAATCTCATTCCATATTGTGGAATAGATTCAGTCTCTCTTACCCAGGGAGTGCAGTGTTTTTGTTCAGTCATTCAGTCACTATTCGTGAACTGCCTGTTATGAGACAGGCACTCTACTAGACAATCCAGACACAACAATGGATAAACTAGGCAAATATCCTTATGCTCATGAAGCTTAGGTTTCAATGTGGGTGGGGGAACTGATAATAAACAGTAGTCATCATAAAATGCAAAGCTCTCAAAAGAAGTTAACAGGTAATGAGCACTACAAAAAAAGAAGAAAAGAAATCTACAATTCTGGATGAAAAGGGACATCCGAGTGCAGGAAAAAGGGTTTGACTTTTACATATAGGGTCATCAGGTAGGGTCATCATTAAATAGGGTCATTATTTCAGTGACAGTTTTGATGAAGTGAGCAGCTGACTGTGAGCGTGAGGAAGGGAAGGCCTTGGGCCCGGCGGAGGGAAGAGACCCTGCAAGGACCTGCAGCTCCACATGACAGCCACTGACATGTGTGTTCTTTGCAAAATATCCACATATGATACTTTCACCAATTAAAAATAATAATTCAGCAGAGCCTTGTTTTCCGACTGGAAACACTGTCTTGGAAATTATCTTCCAGCACATCATGCAGAAGGGACAGTTCCAAGTTTTGGGGTTTTCTGTGCCATCTGGGACATCACCATCTTCTTCCTCAGAGAGCAACACTTGTCATCTGGCTGCTATCACTCTGGACCCCCTTACAATGTATTTATTTACCTGCTGCTTTATAAACCAGATCACACTCTACTTACAACCTTGCAGCAACGTCTCTGGGAATACAGCCCAGCACCCCCCCTCGCGGGAAGGTTCCCAGAAAGTGCACCCCTGGCCAGTGTTGGTTCCCCCCAGGCTCTCTGGGGGCTCAGGACCCTCCAGCCATGCCACATTGCTCTTAAAGGTAAAGTTCATATTAGACCCAGGTCTGTGGCCCACACAGTGGCCATTGGAGAGCCAGGGGTGGCTTCTGAGGTCGTAGAGCTGGTGCAAGTTCTGACTTTTCCTGTCTTCAAGACATGAGCTCCGTGTGTGTGTGTGTGTGTGTGTGTGTGTGTGTGTATGTGTGTATATGCATGTGTATGTGTGTGTATGTATGTGTGTATGTGTATGTGTGTATGTGTATGTGTGTGTATGTGTCTGTGTGTGTATGTGTATGTATGTGTCTCTGTGTGTATGTATGTATGTATGTGTGTATGTATATGTGTGTCTGTGTGTATGTGTGTGTATGTATGTATGTATGTGTGTATGTATATGTGTGTCTGTGTGTATGTGTGTGTATATGTGTGTATGTGTGTGTGTGTCTGTGTGTGTGTCTGTATATGTATGTGTATGTGTGTGTATTTGTGTCTGTATGTGTGTATGTGTGTGTATGTGTGTGTATTTCTGTGTGTGTGTATGTGTGTGTGTGAGATAGTGAGTGCGGCAGGGGGACAGAGTAACTATATGTCCAGAGATCTAGTTTCTATATTTGCAATTAGAGGATAAATCCGTAACTATTTCACAGGATGACTGTGTAGATTAAATAAACAAACTTCAAAGATGGCAAAAAAAAGATATTTTAGAGCTATCAATCAAGATTACAGGACATATTTTTAAAGAATACAGGCAGTGTGTGGGGACCTGTGGAAGACAGGAGATAAAGTGGGTGCAGGACTCTGTGCTGTTGAAAATGACCTAAAGGCCAAGGGCAGTGCGAGAGAGTCGCAGCTGATTCAGGAGAGCTATTGCCTGAATAAGGGCAGAGGAGGTGGCCGCACTGGCAGGCGGGGCGAGAGAAAGCCAGGCACGCACATTTGTTTCTCCAGAGGCCATGGGTCCTGAGGGGTTGTCACCTGGACCTGGAAGCCATTGCTGAACTCACCCACGTTTTTGCACTCACACTCACTCCATCCCAGTGTGCGACCCCATGGTGCCGTTCCCTCTGGCCACAGCAGGCTGCCAGCCTGAGGTCAATTCTATGCCGAGCTCATCAAGTTGACACTTAGCTCATGAATCAGCTGTTTTCTCTATTTAATTCTGACACTAGTGGTACTTCTCCCAACCGGTTTTGCTGTTGATATGTAGTCTCTCACAACAATGCTCTTCAGGATTCAGGTTGCAGGAAGGTTATATCATATTAATAGTTCTTCTCTTAGTCATACCAACATTGACGGCATTCACCTATTAACCACCTCCTACACCTCTGCCTCTGTCCCAGGTATTTTAAACCATATTATTATATTATCCATAATCCTTGGAACAGATTTGCAAGGTAGGGATTAGCAGCTGCATTTGTGTAGATAAGAAATTGAAGCTCGGTTAATCCAAATGTCCATTACCTGGTGAATGGATAAACACAGTGGGATACAATGGGGCGCCACTGAGCAATGGAAAGGAGGGAAGTACTGACAGACACAACGTGGATGAATCCAAACACATTACACTTGGTGAAAGAAGCTGGAGCAGAGGATCCAACGTTGTGTGATTCCATTTCTACGAAATGGCCAAAAAAGGCATTGGAGGTGGGAAGCAGACGAGTGGTTGCTGGGGCTGGGGTGGGGCTGGAGTGACTGCTAAGGGGTATGTGAGTGCTTTCTGGGTGCTGGAAATAATCTAAGATGGAACTGTGAAGAAGGTAGCACAACTCTATATTTACGAAAACATTACTGAACTGTGCACTTCAAGTGGTGAGGAGTAGTTATGTAAATCATACCTCCGTGAAAGTATTCAGAAAATAGAACAAAGCTGAAGCCCTGGAGGGTGACCAGGACATGGTGAGCCCAGGGCTGGCGGGCATCTGCTCCAGCCACTCCCTCCACACCGTGGTGCTTCCTTGGTGCCCAGGGCGTTGTGCTCTTGTCACTCAGAGAGAGTAGCCTAGGAAGAGAATCAGTCTAACAACGCAGCACAAAGGCTCAGAAGGCTGACTAAAGGGCTAGATTCTTTACGAAAGAACACACAGGCAACTAGGAAAGCTGAGAGACTGCAGCCAGTGCCAGGAAGGCAGCGTGTGCCAGACTCGCTCCCCTTGACTTATGCAGAACATGGCAAGACTGTGGAAAAGAATCTTTCCTTCCTTTTCAGCAATGCCACTCTAAAGGCAGCTACGATCTGAGGCCAGTAGTTTCCCGCCTCCTCCACGCTGCCACTGCACAGCGCAACCCGAAATGGAAGGTCAGAGATATTTTCACTTGTGGGTTCCCAGCTGTGGGCATACAATAGGAACTGAATGCATCTTCGCTGAAAACGGGACTGGTAGGTTGAGGGTTATCTATGGCGTTTGCCACCTTCTGCATATCCACCCATGATCCTCAGAACTCTTGTCTGTGAGAATCACCTCAGAAGATCTTCCTTCCCCGAATATTCTGCCTCAGCTGGTGTGGGTAGGGTGTGATAAAGGACACGTTTAGTAAGATTCATAAACTCAACACTGGGACACACCACACGGGTCACAAAGGCCTAGGTCCTTTTCACCCTGAGCTCTGTTTGTTGTGTTTGTTTTTCTCCTTGGCCCCACAGTCAGGGAGCAGGACACGGCCTCTGCAGGAAAGCATGGTATAGTGGGGTGTCCACCACGTATCCAAAGGACTGCTAGGACACAATCTGACTTTATGTGGAGTTTGTTATCACTGACATTTCCTTATTCTAAAGCAAGTTGACCTTATATACCGAAATTTTCTGATGGCAATAGATAAATATAGAAAGCAATAGTGAGTACAACAACTGTCCGTTAAGTTCACTGACCCAGACAGAAGACATGGCCTCGTCATGGCTTTTGCACTGTAGGGCCTGAGGATGATAATTTGTACCAATACTCATATTCTACGTAACTTCCCTTACACATGGAACACCCCAGGCCGTTACCTTAAACATCTGTTGCTGTGGCTACCAAATTTGACCATTCATAAACTCTAGTCCCAGTTGTATATATGACTGCATGTACTCTCATACATGTCAGAATCCCATGGGGATTAGAAAATTATGACTGATCTTTCAGGATGCTAGCTCAAATTGTATAATCATCAGATGATGTGGTAACTACAGTTCAGATGAGATTTGGGTGGGGACACAGCCAAACCACAGCAGGCAGTGAAGTTATTTATGCTTAGGTTACCCAATAAAATAATTTAGCAAAACAAAAGGTTTCTAAAATGAATTTTCTAAAATCACTATATAGCAGTGTGTATGCATGTCATTCATTAACAAGGATGGTTCCTGGCAAGTTACATATTTTTCTCCACAAAATAAGTAAATAAAAATATAAAAATGCCCCAGCACCTATTCTCTCAGCAATTTGCAGGTGAGACCCTCACCCTTTTTGGTCAGGCAGTGGTGGCTGTTATTACAAAGCTCCCTGAAGTCACCTTTCCATCAATTCTCCAGAAGCATTTTTGGCTTGGCCACATTAAATGGAAATAATGCTGTTGAAACTATTGCTGTTATGTCCACAATAAACGCAGAATTCCAGATAGCTGTGAATCAAGCTGAACTAAGGAGACCATCCACTCTCCAGGATTTGAAATCTCTGTAGGCTTCTTTCAATTAGTTTTTGATTTAAAAATGCTTTAAATGTATGTGTTTCTCTGTCTGTCTACCTTATTCTCTCTTCCTCTCCTTCTCCCTTCCCTTCCCTTTCCTTCCCTTCTCTCCTTCTCTCTCTCTCTCTCTCTCTCTCTCACTCTCCCCGCCCCCCTCTGTCTGTCTCTCTCTGGTCTTTCATCACCCAATCATATAATCATGGGAGCTGATAATCACCAGAGCTATGAAAGTTAAAGAAGCCCTCCAGAATTCTCCGTAGGAATTCTGACTTTCTCAGCAAGGTCACGCAGAATTGCAGAGCTGTTCCCCGTGCATGCACCAAAGTGATTAAAAGCACAGACTTTGTACATCTAAGTTCCTCTTTTCCTGCCAATACACAGTGTTGCCCAAACAATCAATTAGACTCCAAGGATGCTCATGGGAATGTTCCTGGGAGGAGATACAGATGCCTGGTCGAATGCTCAGCCTTTACACTGAGATCCCATAGCCACGGTGTGGTTTCCGGACTCTCACCCTTGTTAGACGTCAACTTTTGGTAGGTTAGATAATGGGTCTGATTGGCAGATTTCCCTTAAATAAAATAGGAATAAAAACGTTTCTCATAATATTAATATAATTAAATGCAATAGTAGTTTCTGTAATGAATCTGCCTTAAAAAATTTTTTAAATGCCTGGCATACAGTAGGTGCTTTTTTCAATATCAATTATTTTCACTACTTATAATGGGTACATTTTCAGATGTTATTGGAAACTATTCAAATTATATCACTGACACATACTTTAACGTGCATATGTCTATGGGAATAAAGCAGAATTCACCATAGGCTTGCTCCATAACCACCAAACATGGAAATTAGATTACAAGTATGCCTTGGTACTGGGGTACACTAAAGATGAGAAAATGTTTTTCTCCCAAGCTCTGGTTTGGGAGTTGGAGAAAAGGGATATGTATGTTGAAAAAGAACAGTGAGATAAATAATGCCCTTTGCATAAAACTTTCACAGTCCCTATCCCTTGCCCCAGCCATTGTCTAGTTACAGGAAGCAGAAGAACCATTTGTGAAGACCCACATAACTGAAGCAGGTCAAAGCCTAAGAATGTGCCTGCTCTTCCTGTGCTAGAAAATATATTATTGAGTGCGACAAAAGCTACTCTTCTAGGTAAGGGCTGTGAATGTAGGCTACAAGAATGGTATTAATGTGAAGAGAAAAATAGTGGAAAGGACGTGTGAATGGAAGGTGAATTAAGACATTATGGAAATTTGGAAATTTAGCTCATCACAAAAGAAATTATCCACCAGCATCCAACCTTACATGGTGGCAACAGCAACCAGACTCTTCTGACACATCTATGTACTTATCGATACTTTGCCCAACATGATAATTAACTGTCCATTATACTTATGGACTCTACAGTTTCACCCATATGTGCATTGGATCTAGGACAGCTGTGTTATGTCTCCTTATCACATGACAGAGCCTGGAGTCAGCCACATCATTGACAAAGGGTGGATGAAATGCTGAAACTGGAGAAAGAAGTTGGTTGTCGTTGACTTTGAAACCGAGATCAAACAAAAATGACCTCTTGAAAGTTTCCAACTCTAATCCATTTTAGAGTGCAGAAGATGAAGGTGAAATCTAAACTGTGAATAATTGCCAAATAAGAGGATTAATCTGCAAACTGTACAATGGAATGTGATACAATGTCAAAATGTAATTAATATGCTTGGCCTTCAGGTTGGATATGTCTGTTGGATAGAACAGATAACTCTTGATTTTATGATAGTATAGTTAATGCCATGTGCATACAAAAATATAGATAATAAACTACTATATATGTAACTGAAAGCTGACACTCATTAATGTGATTACTAACGTATGGGCTTTTAAGATATTTTTACATTTAAATTGCAATCTGTGAGATTAGCAAATTATTCCAAGATAGTTAACACTTTAAGACATATGTGCCCAAATCTATCGAACACTGTGTTTTTTATATACATATAAAGGCACAGAGCTCCCAGGGCACTTGTCCTCTCTGGTGGGTCTAAAAGCTGGGTTTGCCAATTCTCAGCCAATGGTGCACACATGTAACTTAGGCCTGAGGTCAAGTAAAGCTGTTTTTTTTTTTTTTTTTCTTTTTGGTATATTTTTAAGTTTGTAAAGCTTTAAGTCAAGGTAAGGATCACTTTCACTAGTTTAAGTAAATGGAAACTTGTGCATGACCCAGTCAGTATTGGAGAAACAAAATTCAGAGGAAATTATTGATCCCATAAAGATCTTGCACCTACCACAGCCTAGGGCTGCAGTTGCAGGTATTTCAAGACTTTAGACTTGGGTCTATTTCAAATATGTGGGCATAGACAATTCTTCTGCATTTGTATAAACCAAGTAGCTCTGGTTCTTTGTCTAGTAGAGGAGGTATTGCTCTAACTTTTCATGGGGTAATCATAGGAAACTTCAAAGTGCTGGGAGTCAGCGGGCTTTAACTAGACTGCATGAGCCCACAGCTATTTCCCAATGGACAATATATTGAACTACTGAAGGCAGAATAATCATGATGGACATTAGATCCAAGAAAGTTTTAAAGTAGTAAACATATAATTATGTTACATGTCAAAGCCACACTAGAAATTCACAACAATGGTGCTGAATGGTGAAAATAAGGCTCAATTAAATTTGGGCCTTCTTAAGGAACAGATAATGACTTTTGCTTTTACATATGGTCTGCCTATTCTGCATAGCCCTTTATTCTTAAACATTCAATATTTACTCACCCAAGTCTTCTACACATACTTGTACATTTCAGCTAGAGATGTGCTATAAAAGATCTTAGCTTCTTTTTGGCTTATTATCTGCACTCTATCATTCTTTATTTATTACCTAATGATAACCTGCAAAGGGAATAGTAAAAACTCCCCCATCTTCAGTTAGGTAATCTCTGCAAATAAAAACAAGGTTTATGGCTCCTTTGACTGCTGCAGGGGGAATACAAGTCAAAATGCTGGTTATGCTGAGCACTTCCCTTGTTTATGATAACTTGCTAAGCACAAGTGATCTCCCAGGTGTTGGGAATAGGCAACTTTCTTCCAAAATGTGGCTCTAAACATTGCAGAAGACTCTCACATTTTAAATAGCTTGCTCAAATGATTTGTCTTTTTATCATCCTAATTGCTTTCATAAGTCACTCTGAAGGTTCTAATGTAATAAATAATATTCTAATGTAATGTAATAAAATACATTCTAATCCTATTCCCACCCCATCTGTGGGACTTCTCTGAAGGTCAGTATAACTTCACCTCTTGGTTCCTTAACTCTGTTTGAACTGGCTTGCGTTACAAAATGTGCACTGATTTTCTGATTAGATTTTATTTGTATTACACAGTTCAATAATGAGTGGTGGAGGGGGGGGCGCTGAGGAGAACAAATACTTGTTCAGTTCTTACTTTGTGCCAAGTCCTGTATTAAGGGCTTTCATATGTTCTTACTCAAAACTCACTCAGCCCTAGGAGGCCACAGTGTTAATTGTGAATTAAGAAAGCTGAAGCCCAGGGTAGTGAGCTAGCTGGTTAGTAAGACCTGTCTGACTCCAAAAGCCATGTTTTTCATCATATTTTCCATTTACTTAAGAAGCATTTTTATCCTGCTTCTCGTTTGAATGTTTGTCTAAGGCAATATCTTTCTTTGCATGTAGAGTTCATGTTTTCCCGCTGATTTATTTTGCAGAATGACTTCCCCTGTCCTTCAATTGTAGGTTCTCTGAAGTGCTTGTTGATTCACTTGGTTCTGGATTTTGATAAAAGACATTGATTATTATCTGGTTTATCTTAACTAACCAAATAAGGTAAATGTTGAGCATGTTTCTGATTTTACGAGAAGTGCCAGCTTTTCATCTTTGAGCGTCAGTATAGACAGTCACTGCATCACCTTTTGTGGAGGACGCAGGGTGGTGAAAGTGCCTGTTCACAAGAATCCTAATACATAATAGGCAATCTCTCTTTGGGGTAAGCTTGGTAATTACATAAGACATGCCTAAGAGACTGAAGCACAGAAATTAGGACGTCTCTATGCTTAAGCAGTAGATACAAAAGGCTAAGAGCTGGACAAAGGCCACTTAGCTGCTTGACTCGTACTTCACATAAATTGCATCATATCATGTTACTTAAAGTGTATTGCAACATTTATTATTTAGAATTTGTTTAGAGATTTTCTTTATCTGTAACTAGAGAAATGACTCACATGGTTAGGACTGAAAAAGTGCTCCCCTCCCATTGGCCTTTCCTGAGATCATCCACATGTGAACAACACTTGCCTCATTTGCTTCCTTGATTTTGAGATATACTCCTAGGGCCTCAGAGACACTCCTTAGACCTGCATGATGGCTGGGGGAATGCATGCTTCCCAAATGCAACTTAGGGCCAGTTTTAGATTGGGTCTTTTGCAGTCAATGCACTCCCTCTGTAGATACAGTGACTCTCTCCAGCACAGATACAACTAGCATCTTTCTTCCATCCATTTACCCATCCATCAACTTATGTATCCAACCATGCACCCATCTTCCCACCCATCCATCCAGTTCCTTTCGTGGGCTGGGAACACTGCTAGGCAGTGGTGGTACTGTAGGAATCGTAACAATCATGGAGCTGCCCTTAAAATGCTCTTTGTCTATTGAGAGGAAGGGGTAAATACTGAACTAGTACCTCAAATAAGAATTTAATTGAGATAAGTCTTCTTAAAGAGAAAAATAAGGTGTGGTATGGATGCATAAGAAGGAAGCCTGCCCTGACTTGGAGCAACAGTGAAACAGTGTGATATTACTTATGGGAGTGACTTTTCAACTGAGACCTAAACAACTAAGTGACATTTAACCAGAAGGAATGGGACGGTAATTGTTTTACAGGCAGAGGCAACCGCATCCGCTAAAACCCTGCGGGGATGGGGAGTTTCTTTATTTTGGAACTTACAAAAAGTTGGTGCAGCCCCCTTGCCCACTTTTGCTGGAAGTTCCGCAGGGCACAACTTGAAGTGCCTTCTGTGGAGGAAGGCTCAATCAAAAATAACATTCTTTGAAAAAGTTCTCAACAACTGTGGATGTAAAGAGGGGTTTACCACATTGAAGGAAAAGCTCTTGCTTTTTTTCGCCTAAGAAGAAAAGACTCATACAAATTTAAATTATGATAAAAGAATAAAAGGACCCTAGGGTTATTGAGACAATTACTTTCCACAGATTTTGGATACTAAAAGAAATCACCAACTGCTTAAGCCACATTTCACTTGACATGTTTTGCATCCAATTTCTAATGTATTAAGGGACGTACAAATAACTATTCAGTGACAGAAAATTAGAGCCACCAGATACATCATGTCACTACTATTGAAGCTTCCTATTATTTTAATACCATTTTTAAACTAAACGCAACCAACCATTTAATCATATGTATGAAGCTAGGGAGTGATCAGCATATGATTTTTTAAAAATTTTATCCCAGTGAGACTTATTTTTGCTTCAAAACTGCTAAGATTTTACATAATGCCAGTACATGCCTTATTTGGTATTTCCATTTGTTATTGATTAAATATGAAGAAAAAATAGAAATTCAACCTATTTTTAGGTAGATATTTTTTCAAACAAATTATTTTAATTAGTTTCTATATATTTCTGTGAAACTACAGGAAAGAAGATACAAAATTAGCACTGATTTTGCTAGTAATTTACAATGCTGATTTACTTGATTTTAAACACATGCTGTTTTTCCTAAAGAAAAAAAAAAAGCTAAACTCTTAAGCAGTGAAAAATACATTCAACAAATGACAAATGATGGATGTTGTTATTTTGAAAGGAATCAAAGTCAGTAAAAATGATCCATGCCTGGAATCACTGGGGATGGAGGATCAGCAGGAGAGCAAGTGCAACTAGGAGTTTCTGATTCACTGCTGCAGCTCATGGCACTTGAGTGTTGGTAGGGGATTACTGAGAACAGCTGTTGTCCACAATCACGAAGGACAGGACTCCATTGAGTGTATAAATTCCCTTTGATACAGAGTCTGGCCTCAGGCCTCTAGATGATGATACCCTAACTTCTTCTTCAGGAGTGATTTAGAGTCGCCAAACTCAGACTGAAAATAGACACACACACAAGCCCCTGAGTGCTAATTTATACCTGAATGAGTCATGAAATACAACTCCCAAGCCTACTGAGGAAACTGTTCCTTCTCCCTCCTGGCAAGCTACACAAGAGGCTTAATTTTAATCAAAGCAATAAAAGAGGTCAAGTGCAGCCTACCATGGGGGAGGAATGTCTGGACACATTGTGTCTGATAGTTTCAGCTCCATACCAGAATAAGCCTGTCACAAGGCCTAGCAAGGTCTAGTTAGTGAGCCAGCCCATTCTTTTCCCTATATAAGGCTGGAATATTCCTACTTCGGTTTTTGGGGTCTCTTTTCCCCCATCCAAACCAGTGGTTGTGTAGATGATTTTTGTAAGGCAACGGAAGTCTTGTTCCTCCACTGTAAAAATCATTCATTATTTGAAGACATTCTTATTGAGGGCTTTACTACATGCCAGGCACTACCGAAAGTGTTGGGGATAAAGAAAGAAAAAGTCAAACATCCCTGGTATTTATTCTCTCAATATTTAGGGTAGTAGGCAGCTTGATTATACAAAGAAATCACCTCTCAACTCAAAGCTTTCCCTTTAAACTCTGTTTCCTGATGTGAACCTGAAACTATACAAATCCCATTTCTGTTTTGCCACCTGCTCCCTATTCACATCCACCAATAGCCCACACAATGGGGACAGTCTAAGGAAGGTGGAAGAACTGGCTCTTTCCTGTCTAGCCCCTGCGGACTGTCTACCCCTCACTTCCTGTCTGTTCCTTGTGGACTTCCTGTCTGTCCCAGTGGGCTTCCTGTCAAGCCCCAGTGGACTTCCTATCTGCCTCCTCACTTTCTGTCTGTTCCCTGTGGGCCTCCTATCCCTCCCAGTGGGTTTCCTGTCTAACCCCTGTGGACTTTCTGTTGGCTCCCTCACTTTCTGCCTGTTCCGCGTGGACTTTTGTCAGCTCCTGTGGACTTTCTGTCTGTTCCCTCACTTCCTCTTTGTCCCGGGGGGTGGACTTCCTCTTTGTCACCAGTGGGCTTCCTCTCTGTCTCTGGTAGGCTTCCTGCCTCCTGTTCCTGTCATTCTGACTTCACCTTTGCAGTGGCAGATCATTCTAGTTGCAGCTGCTGATTCCGGTTTGTAGCTTACTTAAAGAACAAGCTACAGTGTTTTCCTTCAGAGTCCTAGCACCGGCCAGCTCCTACTACTAAGGGATTTGAGGCCCAGCTCCAAATTTCTGAATTTTGAAAATCCCAAACTCTCCCCTAAGTTTCTGCAGCCCCAGGTGCAGTATATGCTTCTTGTAGTTGTTGTCTAGGGTGCTTTGATATTCTCTGTTTAATTTTTCAGTTCTCAAGTGCCTACTTAATACATTGTATTAATTCTCTCTCTTCAAATAATTTGTGTGGTTTCTGTCTCCTGACTGGACTGTGATTGATACAGTTAATGATAAATGCCAAATAGAAAAATAAAATAGGAGTAGGAAGTGAGAAACAGGGATAGGAATGAAACAGGGACTGGACGAGTTTAGATGGGTGGGCCAAGGAAGTCCTTAACAGACCTCCTATCTGTTCCTTGTGCACTTTCTGTCTGTCCCAGTGGGCTTCCTCTATAGCACCAGTGTACTTCTTTCTTAAAAGGTAACATTTAAGGAGGAAAAAAAGGTCACATGCATGTTAAGCAGATACAATCAGACTGCTCTCATTAAACCTCAGGCAAAGCAAGATCCTGCCTTCAAGGGCTTGGTTTCATTTGGACTCTTTTACTCTCTTTGTACTGGACTTTTGCTTGAGCAAGCACTCTCTTTAAAAGGAGATTTCAGACATCCTGTCATTCAGACAGTCCCAGGCCTGTATCATCCCCGAGAGTCTGGCCACAGGGTTCATCTTCTGTTACACCCAGGGAATCAACTTTCAGGTCTGAGCATTACTAAGAAGTCATCTCTTAACTCCAAACTCTCCTTTTAAACTCTGCTTTGTGAGGCTGAGGCTGGGACTCTACAAATCCCATTTCTGCTCTGCCACCTGATCCCTATATCATGATGAAGAAGTAATATCATCAAGTGATTCTTGGTGAAAACATTGCTGGACAGAGAATCTGAAGACACACCATAGACGTGTCTGACTCCACACAACTTTGTAATATTGACCAACTGACTCTAGTCCGCTTGGATCTCAGTTTCATCACTTCAAAAATGAGAGAAGTGGAACAAAACCATAGATTTTATAGCTAAAATTCTCTAGTCATCTAATTTTTGTTTACAACTAACAGTAAATTAATAGAAAAATCTGTCATCACTTCAAAGATGAAAGATTACCTTATAAAATATTATTTGATCTAATGAAATATATTAATTTCTGTTAATTTCAAAATTGCACTATTATATTTGTTCTTACATAATCAGCAGAAAAGTAAGAAGAAATTATCTACATTTTCAATTAGTTCTTCACAACCACCTTAAATTTCCTAGTCACCACTGGCTTTGGCCATTCTTTATCCAAAAACCTAGCATTTACTACATCTGTCTCACATGCCTCCCAAGACTGACATTTTTATCTGCTTATGCCATCAGCAGTCTTCTCAGATAGTGACACCTTTCTTTCAAAACTTATAGTATCTCTTCTAATCATTCCCCACGTGGGTTCTTCCTTTCTATCCCTATTTTATTACCCTGGCTCAAGAACATTTTTTAAAGTCAGTTGAAAATCTGGCAGCATTTCAGACAGTTGCCTAAGATTTATTGAGTGTTTTAGAAAAATCTCTCAGTGACTAGCACTTCCAGGGAATCCCTGGAGTTTGTGGGTAGAAATAAAATCCAGTACAATTCAAACAAGGGCCCTGAGTAAGTTTCAAATCAAGTGAGAGTATAGACAGAACTGAGAATTACAAGATTTACAAGTTTTCCAACATTTTTTAAAACAATAATTAGACTTTAGGAAAAATGATACCTATCCTATACATTAATGCCTTGACAAACATCATGTTTTATGCAAGAGGAATTAAATTTCATGCAGATTTTATGCCAATGGCAGTCGACAGATTATATTAATTTTTTTCTAATCCAAGTACAGAGCTTTCAGAAAATCCTAAGAAAAATCTGTTCCCATCATATGCAACAGGAAACATTTTTAAACAAACCTCACTTAAAAATATTGACTAATGGAGTTTCTAAAAATAGTTTTGTTTAAAACCCTAGTGATTGAACCATTTGTTAATAAAGTATACACTTCAAAAGAAAATTTACAGTGTTTGACATTAGTCATAGCAAGAAATCAGATGAAGTGGATTATAAAATTAATTTTACTTTTATTAATACCCAAAAATGGAGGTTGAGAAGATACAGAATTTCTGTTTGTAAATTGGAAATACAATCACTCATTACAAGAAAAAAATGAACTTAGGTTAATGTTTAACAAGAACTTTGGGATACAAAGATGAATAATAAAGGACTCTTGAAGAGTTCATAGTCTGGTATTAAAAAAACTGTAAATAAATAATTATGGAATAAAGTACACATATGTGCTTTAATATTTACACACTGCAAATTTAACATTACACACTGCAAATGTGGTCACTAAGCTCAAACAGCATTAGATGCTGAGGAAGATGGCACTGAAGTCGAAACCAATGAGAAAGTCATTACCCCTTAGAGAAAGTTCAGGTGATACAATGCAAATTCATGTGCATGAGCTCACAAGTCCCTGTAAGGCAGCAACAGCTTCATGATTAAGGGAAGTGAAATAGTACTGTGGTTTCAAGTGCTAGTTCTGGACTCCCACGTTTTGAAGAATTAGCTTTGGGATCATCTGTAAGGTGGGGATAATAAAGTGGTCTTGTATTATAATCTGTAAAATATGTTAATAATAGTGTCTATTGATGACATACTTCCAGAATGGCAATTTGAGAAGCATGGTGGGATTTCACCCCAGTGAAAGAACTACTTACTTGCCGAAAATTACACACATGCATGCACACATATGCATCAACCATTTAAAGTCCTTGGAAATTATCTTAAGGGTATAAAATATGGAGAAACAATTATTGAAAAACATTTCAATAAACCTTGAACAGAACAGTGAAATTTGGTAGCATTTGAGCCATGGTCTGCTCAAGTCTTTAGCTTGGCCCCAGCTCAATGCGACAGAAGTTCTTCTCCAGACATATGTAGCCAAGAAGACAAAGAATCCCTATTTCCTTACCCCCAACAATGTCTATTCTGGGACTTCATTTGCACCACAGGGGAGGCAAGCCACTTGCATCTGAAATTCCTTCAGTTCCATATTGCAGAAGCTCTACTCCAGGCAGGCATGGCCATGAGAACTTGATTCTCTTCTGCCAAGCAGCCCCTACACATAGAATGGGCACTACTCTCCAGGCCTGTCAGGCCAACAGCGATGAAACCCTGAACACATCCACTGCATCTCAATTGCAGGTTAAAGTTTCAAGACAGGAAGCAAAACCAGGGAAGACAAGGGGTTACCATCCCAACAGCTGTACTCATAGAGTATGGGTGTCACAGTGGGAGAAGCAACCCACTCTACCACTCGCATTTGCAATTCAGTGTCTTGGAGGTTTTGCCCAGGGGAAGAGACAGGCTGCATGAATAAGGAGCTTGCCTCCAGTTTCTGAAATTATTTGGAACAGAATGTAGGAACTTCATGCCTAAGGGCATTTTCAAAAATAATAAAGATTTTGGTTGTGAGTAATTAACAAGAACCATTTATGACAGCAAGGATGACCCTGGAAGACAATGTACTAAGTGAAATAAGCCAGAGACAGAAAGACAAATACTGTATGGTCTCACTTATACGTGGAATCTAAAAAAGAAGTTGAATACGTAGAAGTAATGAGTAGAGTATTGATTAGAACACTCCTTCCCAGTGGCAGAAAGGAGGAAGAAATGGGGAGAAGTAGGTCAAAGAATACAAACTTACAGTTACATAGGATGAGTAAGTCTAAAGACCTAACACACAGCATGATGATTATACTTAATAATACTGTATTGTATACTGAAAATTTGATCAAAGAGTAGATTTTAGGTGCTCTTAACTAACACACACACACACACACACACACACAAAGGGAACTATGGAAAATAATGGATACATTTGCTTGGCTCTAGTAACGATCTCATTGTGTGTGGTGTGTGTGTGTGTGTGTGTGTGTGTGTGTATAAACATCATGTTTTCACCTTAAATATATATGATAAAAATACATTAAAAATAAAAATGGGCCAGGCATAGTGGCTCACACCTGTGGTTCCAGCACTTTGGGAGGCTGAGGCAGGTGGATCACAAGGTCAGGAGTTCAAGACCAGCCTAGCCAACATGGTCAAACCCCGTTTCTACTAAAGATGCAAAAAATTAGCTGGGCATGGTGGCACACACCTGTAATCCCAGCTACTCAGAGGCTGAGGCAGGAGAATCACCTGAACCCAAGAGGCAGAGGTTTCAGTGAGCTGAGATCGTGCCATTGCACTCCAGCCTGGGCAACAGGGCGAGACTCCATCTCAAAAAAATAAAATAAAATAAATAAAAATGAAAAAACAAATAAAGGAAGCCATGATGGCAATGTCATACAGAGAATTTGAATGAAGATACATTTTTAAAATAAATAAAAAATTTTGAAATTAAAAAGTACAATACACAAAATGTAGAATTCATGATGGGGCTTAATAATATATTTGAACTGCCAGGATAAAATCAATGAATTTGAAGATAAACAAGGAATATATAAAAAAATGAATGAAGGAAAAATGAATGGAGCCTCAGGGAAATGTGGGGACATCATTAAACATATCAACATATGCATAATGGATACCAAAGTATACATGCTAACATATGTGTAATGCAATATGCATAATAAACCACAGTGAAATAAACAGTTGACTTTTCACCAGAAACAATGAAAGTCAGAAAGCAGTAGGATGACATATTGAAAGTGCTGAAAGTAAAACAACAAAAAACCATCAACCAATGCAGAACAATTCTACAGATGACTATGACCAACCGAGTCCTCCCCATTTTCTTCCTTGCCATTCTCAATAATGACTGCAAAATGTGCTGGAAATGCAACATCATGAGATAGGAGGAAAGGGCAGAAACAACCTGGACTCGGTTGCAGTCCCTGCCTTGTAGTATGATGTGATGACTGAAATGTAGAACTTGTTGTGATGATTGAACTGCAGAACTTGTCCAGCACATCATGTGCCCAGGTATAAAATCCAGGGTGGGCTGCTTTCCTGGGTGCCTCAGCCATGTTGCATGCACAGACAAGACTTCATCCACTCAGACAGCTGTATTGAGCCTTGTGTAGCAGTCTGTGATTATTCCTAGACTTCTGCTGTCCCTTGTTGCCCTACCTATCTCTAAGTAAGAAACCCACTTCATGTAACTTGTGTGTGGGGGTTGCTGTCTCACCAAACTCAGACAAGCTGCTAACCTCTGCACAATGAACCCTCTTCCAAAGCCAATAATCTCTACCCAGTAAATCAGAACCACAATGGATATTCCTTCATACTCACTGGGATGGCTATTTAAAAACAGAGAACAATAACAAGGTTTGGTAAGAATGTAGAGAAACAGGAACCTTCAGACATTACTGGGACAATATAAAATGGTTCAACTAATATGAAAAACAGTTTGAAAATTCCTCAAAATGTTAAGTGTAGAGTTTCCATATGCCCCAGAAATTACACTCCTAGGTATTTACCCAAGAGAAATGAAAACACATATTCATACAAAATCCTGTACACAAATGTTCATAGCAGCATTATTCACAGTAGCCAAAAAAAGTAAAACAATAATGTCTATCAACTGATAAATAGATAAATAAAATATGTGGTATACTTAGCAACAAAAAAGGATAAATTACTGATATGTGCTGCAACATGGATGAATCTTGAACACATTACGCTAAGTGAAAGGAGTCAGTCACAAAGGTCACACAGTGTATGCTTCTATTTATAATCAACGGCCGGGTTAGGCAAACCTATACTGTCTAGGATGGGAACGGGGAGATTAGGGGAAGGAGAACTGACCACAAGAGGTTTATTTTTGAGGTGATGCAAATGTCTCCGATTAGACACTAGTGATATTTGCACATTTCTGTGAATATATTAAAAACTACTGAATTATACAATTTAAAGGATGAAACTCTATTAAACGAATAGAGCTAATTAACTCTTTAAGGAGTGAGTTACATCTGAATAAAGCTGTTTTTAAAATAGTACCTATTTCTTCGACTTATCTCCAAGCTAAGTGAGATAACCATTGTAAAGCTATTAGCAAAGTATAACATTCAATAAGTTATTACTGTTCTTTGTGCTATTGCCATGGTCATCATTGTCTCTTACTTATAACTAGCCCTCTAAGTCTATCCATTATTTAACCAAGTACTAGAAAGTACCTACTAAGTGACACACATTTATGTACTTGTGGTTGGTGACCACAAACAGATCTGTAACAACAATTTGGTAGAGACATAAATACAACAGGGATCCTTTTTCCAAAAATTACCCTTATTTAACTAAATAAGAAATATTTTAAGTCAAGATACTTGGTGGCAATACCAGGGTAAGTTCTAGAAATAATTTTAGGGTTTACAGATCTCATTGAATAGATTATACTTGGGTTTAATATGCAAATATTAAGGTCTTAACGTTTATAGGTGGTGTTAACAGGATGTGAGCTTGGCAGATGCCAGCAGTCTTCTCCAGGACTGCTTGTTACTCCTTCATTTATGGGCATCACATTCTAACTTTACTATGGACTTGGTTTCTGGTTCGTTTCCAAAATCCTATCCTGACACTCTCCACCTACCAGCAAGGCAAGCAGAGGCATCCTCCTCTGGGTTCTTCTGGCTCCCATGTCTGTCCCTGTTTCCTCCCCCGTAGGGGACTTGCCTGTGTCCTGCCTCTCTCGTTAGACAATAAACTCCTGAGGCCCAGGTCTGCTGGGCTGCAGCCATACGCAATTCTCAAGGTCATTCTGTACTCAAATTGTCATTGTGAACATGAGATTTAGGGTACTATGTTTGTTTAGTTTTTCCTTTCTTCTTTGTGAATATTTATTTACTATAGATAGGATAACACCTCAATGATTCACTTTCATGCTATTCCTCAAACCGATCATTAGTGGACAACAGCAAAATCCTTCCAAATGCAGAGTCTGAGAATCAGGGTGAAAAACTATATATCAGTTTGGAAATTGCATTGTCTTACAACGGTAAACCATTTTCTCTAATTAAATGACACAAGATATTATGTGAGAATTAAGCAATATATTTTTAAACCCGAAAGTAATGTTCTTATCCTACAAATTAAATAGATAGAACGGAATATAGAGCATTTCCTGCTAGAAGAGATCTTTTCAAAGTGATGGCCTCTGGGCTCTGCAAAGATACCTAAATAAGAACAGGGCTCTTTCCAATGCCTTTGATTTATCCTGTCTTATGACGAAAATCCTCAACCTCACACTCTTAAGTCTGGTTGAGGTCACATTTGTAGTGACCATCTATGGACAAAATATCAGTAAAGCTGGACTACAGGTATTTGGAAGATTAATGGAGAAGACATATAAATTTCTCTTCCAGCAGCTATAGTATCAGATACCACTGTTTATTATCCAGAGAAGCATTTTTTTCTGTTATTTATAATTTCTTTATCTTTCATTATCATTATACACTTACTTTACTGTTAACTTTTCCTGTTAACTCTGATCAAGCTCAAAAAGCGCCAGAAATCTCAAGCTATTGCAAAGCACCTCGATTCAGGGAACAGACTCCAGGGCACAGCTCAGCCACCCTGGCTCAGGGAGACCCAGGGGCCTCAGGAAGCTAGCATCCCTGCTGGGTTAGCAAGAAGTACCTCACCAATTTCCACAACCAAATCCAAAATTACCCAAGGGTAAAGGGCACGGCACACCTCGTTGCCACACAGATGGCTTCCATTTCTGGCTTAAGCCCTTGTGAAAGAAAACCAAGGAAGATGTATCTTCATTTTGTGCATTTCATGAAGAGTTCTAGTCCGTTAAGGAAGACTTATTTTTCTTGGGAGAGTGTGAAAGAAATCAGCCCCATTGTCTTCATGCTTAACAAGAGCGCCAAATAACCACCACCCTATCCCTAGCAACTCAACCCAAAAGTTTCTTATGAGTGAAATAGCAATGAGATCAACTCATATCAAATTTCCCTAAAAAGCAGAATGTTAACATTTAAAAAAATTTTTTTTACAGGTTTAGCATTTACATATATTTAGTATTTTAAGGAATTGGTTATGAATTCAGCATCCAAAATTCACACACACAAAATCTTTATGAGATGTGGGGTCTGAATTCCCTCTCCTCAAAGAGGGAAGGAAATTTAAGCACACTGAAAGCTTTTTCTAGAAAAGCAATAAATGTCCCAGACCTGTTAGCCAAACCTTTAACATCCTCAAGACCTTGAACCTTGAACACATTTTCACTCTGCTGTCTAAGTCACACTTCGCTCCTCTGCACCTGAGCAATTCATTTGTTGCCAAGAATCTAAGAATCTCCTAAGATTTTTCTCCCTAAATATACGAAAATATTTTAAGAAAAGTAAAAAGCAAGCCAGTGATATTTTGACCTGGGTAGGCCTGAGGGATGCAGGTAGATTCTTAGCTCAGCCAGATGCCCCCCTCTCTAGGGTCCCTGTAAATCGCAGCACCAGAAGCATCGAAGGGATGTGCCATTCCAAACCCGATATGCAGGACACGGGGAATGCACCCTGGATTCATCAGTCCAGGAAGACCAACAACGCCCTGCCATGGATGAATGCCCTAATGTGTAAGCAGATTATCATCATCAGAATGATAGATGTACAGTATTCAAAGTCTTTCAAATATCTGATCAAATAATCCTCACGGCCAATCTCTTGAATACTGTTGTTCTATTCCAGTTTCTGTCAGTTAGAAGCTGTAAGTTGGAGTAAAAACATCCCCTAAGAAGCTAAAGAACTCAGATTTGGCCAGAGGTTCTTATACACAATTTTCAAACTGAAGTGCTCTTCCACAATAATTCTAGAACAGCAGCAGCAGGGTGGGTGTGCGCACTGTTTCCAAATAGGCCAGAGGAGGCACACAATGTTTTTTGGAAAGTTTTACTTGGCAATATTCCTCCTGCTTAATCTGTGCTGCAGTACAAGAAGAACATCTATGTGAACTCGAGGGAAAGTCCTGGTTACACTCTCCTTTCCACCATCACCAACCTCGCCTCCCTAGCTGGGACTCGCGCTGTACTCACCAAGCCTTGGCAGGTTGAAAGGGCCACTGACGAGTTTCTGTGGGATCGCAAAGAGCCTTGATAGAAACAGAAGTCCTCTGGCAGTAAAGTCTGCACAGACTTAGTGCCTGTCTTTCCCAACGTCTGCACAATAAAGCCGGGAGCCACCAGGCTGCTGGAAGTCCTCAAATCCATGTGGAAGTCATGCCTGGAGCCTTTCAGCCGAAGGTGAAGAGACTCAACCCCTGACATGGTCACTGCTCTTCGCCGCCGTTGATGGTGCATGATTTCGTGGGACACGTAATCGCCCCTGTGGTCAACCTCGTAGGCAGAGACCAGGTCATATTCTGGAATCAAAAGAGTGAGGAGAGGCTGAGTCATTTCAGGATTCCGAGAAGAATCAGGAAGTCTTAAGATATAATATTATTTTACCACATGATCTTTCCACCCAGTCAAAAATGACGAAGAAAAATGCAACACCTACCCATACTGAATTCAAAGTGTGGAATACGGAACATCACAGTTTCAAGAAAAAAATGGTAACAAAGTCCCCATAATGTGCTATTCCCAAGCCAGGAAATCCTACAACACTTAAAATGGAAAATAAATTATTGATCAAATAAAACCAAAACAGAACTTTTAGGATTGCATTTCATAAATTGTACTAATAACTATCAAATACAATCATTTTATAGTTTTCAAACATACCTTCAGTCACATTATTTCTGTTTCTCACTCAGCTGATAAGAAATTTTACCTTGAAAACATCCAGAATTTTTCAAAAAGCAGTTAAAAATAAAAATATGATAGGCACACTTTTCTGCTAATTGTCTAAAATGTTTATTCATGATATCATGGAACACAGAAGAGAAAAGGCAGGATGCACACACGGTCCAGGTCTGCCAAATGTTGACATTTGGAAATGGTCACGTGTGCGTTTGTTCCTGATAAAAACTGTTGGTGACCCTGCCATTGGCCTGGGTTCTTGGGACTCGATCAGGTTTCACATCGAGCCCTTCTGAAGACATGCACCACGTTCACCTTCCCACTGAAAGGTAGCGTATGCTGGTCTCCATCATATTCAAGGAAGTTATTTCTTTTTAAAAAGTAAAGAAAACCCCAAGGAGCTATCAAATTTCAGGGGACCCATGTAGGTCTGCAGGGCTGTAGTCAGAGGCGATCTTTCCAGGAATGAATTCGGTGTTCACTGGGTCACCACCTTCTCAGCAGAAAACAGAGGGACACCCTGAAGCTCCACCAGCATCCTGGGCAGTGGTCCTGGGCTGCTTTTCTGTAAATATCGTAGTTGTCTTCTCCAAGGAGGTTTCTCTCCTTCTCGAAAATGGTCATTGAGTTTTCGTAGTTACAAGTAGGATTTGTTCTCTTATTACCACCATAACAATATCATCTCTGCTCTCCACAGTTCAGGGGGAGGGTGTTTCTGTCCTAGACAGGCCAGAACTTGGATGGGAGAAGAAGGAGTAATGCCTGCCCCGGCCAGATGTTGCTGCGTGCCACCTTCTCAACTTAGACCTGGGCTTTTAGGTTATGTGAAGGTGACTTTATTAAAATACTTTTTTGTTAATGATTTGTTAGCTTGTTTTACACCTATTAAATACTTATGCATTGGTATGTGTGCCTCCAACTGTAAGCGAGCACTGGGCCTCCACATGTTAGGAGAGGGCCTGCGCCCTGGCCTGCATTTTTCTAATCACGAGAAAATAACAGCTCAGCATGATGCCAACCCTTTCTCCAAATTTATGCTGAGATGTCTTTGAAAAGGGTCAGAGTCAGGCACCAGAGCTGATCTCTCTCTAGCGTAATGATGAGGAGGTCGGTCCTCAGAGACTCAAAAGTGCAGCTTCCTCTTACTAGTTTAAGACCCTGGTTCTCATGTTCTGTTTCTTCCCCTTTATCACCAACATGTGCGGTTAGGAGACTCTTCTGTCAGGTGCTTCATAATCAGGGCCCTTCTATGCTTTGGCCTGAGTTGGACAGGTTTTTTGGAATAATAGGATAATATAAAATAGCATCCTGCACAAGGGGCATTTGGTTAGAAGTGAACAGTACTTGGTTAATCATATTTTTCTGGAAAAAGAAAGTTTTCCTTACAACTGAAACTCTTTCAGTGCAGATACTTGTCCACCCAATTCTGTCCCATCCTGGCAGGAAATTGGGTGGTTACAGAGAAAGAGAGACTGGTAGCAGCTAGTGAGAAGTCTGAAAGGCCGGTGTTGGGCTTGAGAGAAGTGAAGGAGGCCAGGATGGATGGCAAGTGTGCACACAGCTACGGACAGGTACTTTGATGGTAGCTGGCTGAGGGGCACAGCATGTTCTGGCAGACAACTTGACAACTAACCATTGAGATTTATAGCAAAGTCAGTAACTTGTGGTCTCATAGGTAAAATACACTGGAATTATTTAAAATTTAATTAGGAAAATGAGAAAGTCAAAAAATCTGGTGACATTGTATCCAATGATAGAAAAGGGAGAGCACAGCAGGAAGCGGCATGTCTGGCACAGGTATGTAGATTCCAGTCTGGATTTGAGCCACTCACAAACACAAAAGTGAAACGTGCACACCTGTTTGCTTTGCATTTCCCCAGGCCACTCTCCCAGCAGTGAGACTTCTGCCTCTCTTATGCCTGGGTCTCTGGACAGAGGGGAAAGGCCAGTGTGATGCAGGGATGTTAACAGCTGTCATCTGCCGTCCCAGCCACTCAGGGGCATGCTCCTCTCCTCCCACCAGCTCCTACCACTGTAGCTGAAGCAGGGGAAGGATGACAGAAGGCAGGATGGCTTGTTCCAGACAGTGGCAGGTCAGCACATTTTATTGTGTATAAAAAGGTGATTACTCTTTAAAAAATCAAATTATTCTCAGATGAAATAAGCCTTATTCTTACGACTTTTATTTTGGAGAGAGACAATACTTGTCCTTTATTGGGGGCTCATATAATATTTACCATGCAAAATAACAACTGATAAGCCACTTTTACATAAACACAATGCTGTGCTAATAAGCATTCAACAACCTGCTGTCTGGAGAAGAATGACCTGGATTTTGGCATTTGCCAATTTCCCTGGTATAAATCTTCCCTCCCATGGCTGATTTCAATGACTGCTGTGCCATCACTGAATATGCAGTGTGCAGAGATACGTAGCAGCCCCCACTGTGTAGGATTTCTGCCATACAGATGCAAAAGAGGCCAGTGGTCTCAAGAGCCTAGATTATTATCAAATATAGTGAAATAATTATGAAATGATGAGCTTTGAGCATTGCAATGTTTTTAATATAATTAATTTCACTGTAAATTTATGTATTTTATTTATTTTCACAGGGATTGGTGTCTTTATTAATACAGTATTTTTTCCATAGATGGGAAAGACATATTTGAAAGACTTCAAACACAATAATCTTGCAAGAAGAAAAGTTTGTCCTATGTAAAAACTCATATATACAAGTGGTAGGTTCATAACCTCAACGTTCAGGCAAACTGAACTCCAAGAAGTCCTGCAAGGCTCCCGTGAGGTCCCGACTGTCTTGGGAGAGCTCAGTTCCAAAAGGCTGTGGGAGACGGCCAGAGCTCCACACCTCACCCACCTGACAGAAGCATCTCTCATAGGCTCCACCCTTCCCGCTCTTTCCACAGTGGGCTGCTTAGATGGCACCTGACTGCAACTTGCTCCAGACTCAAAGACTGAGCCTGTAACTGTCCAAGAGCAAAGGAATGTTCACGAACACCCTAAGAGGATAGCAGGGAAGGAGAATCCAGAAAACAGAGAGAAGGGTGGGGCAGGTGGCAGGAGATATATTGCCTTTTAAATAGAAATCAATCGCATTAACAAAAAATCAGTCCACCACCAGCCACCTCTTTCAAACACTGCTGATGTCAGGAAAGAAAAACGACACTACCTTCCTAAAGTCTGCTTTGGCAATGAGTTGCAAAAGCCTTCGACCTAGGAAATCACCCTGAGGAAATAATCTCAGATGAATTTTAAAAGGTTTATGTAAATATTTTCATGGAAGCATTATTTGTAATGAGGCAAAATTTTAAACAAGAATAAACAACAGATAATTGGTAACTACATTACAGTAAAGTCATAGAAAGGAATACCTTAAAACTCGTAAAAAAAGATACTCTAAAAGAATAAAATCTAAAAGATTATTTCACCACATGAGGCAAAGTTCATAATATAATGAGCTTTCAAAGTACGTGGTAAGCTCTGAAGCCAAAGTGACCTTTTAAAAGAAAAAAACAATGTAGCCTGTAAGGAACACAGGGTGATAAGTAAATTCTTGCAGATCATCTGGACAAAATGCAGAAGATAAATAATAAAGGTAGAGGGTGGTAGGAAGAGAAACTAGCACAATTCTATTTTATATTCTCTGCACTGTTATTATGTTCACTAGTGATCATGTGACCACTGATTTTTTTTATTATACTTTAAGTTCTGGGACACATGTGCAGAACGTGCAGATTTGTTACATACGTATACACGTACCATGGTGGTTTGCTGCACCCATCAACCTGTCATCTACATTAGGTATTTCTCCTAATGCTATCCCTCCCCTTGCCCCTCACCCCCCAACAGGCCCCAGTGGGTGATGTTCCTTTCCCTGTGCCTATATGTTCTCAGTGTTCAACTCCCACTTAGTGAGAACATGTGGTGTTTGGTTTTTTGTTCCTGTGTTAGTTTGCTGAGAATGATGGTTTCCAGCTTCATCCATGTCCCTGCAAAGGACAAGAACTCATTCTTTTTTTTATGGCTACATGGAATTCCATGGTGTATATGTGCCACATTTTCTTTATTCAGTCTATCATTGATGGGTATTTGGGTTGGTTCCAAGTCTTTGCTCTTATGAACAGTGCTGCAATAAACATACGTGTGAATGTGTCTTTACAGTAGAATGATTTATAATTCTCTGGGTATATACCCAGTAATGGGATTGTTGGGTCAAATGGTAATTCTCATTCTAGTTCCTTGAGGAATCACCACACTGTCTTCTACAATGGTTGAATTAATTTACACTCCCACCAACTGTGTAAAAGTGTTCCTATTTCTCCATATCCTCTCCAGCATCTGTTGTTTCCTGACTTTTTAAAGATGGCCATTCTAAATGGTGTAAGATGGTATCTCATTGTTATTTTGATTTGCATTTCTCTAATGACCCGTGATGATGAGCTTTTTTTCTTATGTTTGTTGGCTGCATAAATGTCTTCTTTTGAAAATTATCTGTTTATATATTTCACCCATTTTTTGATGGGGTTGTTTGTGTTTTTCTTCTAAATTTGTTTAAGTTTCTTGTAGATTCTGGATATTAGCCCATTGTCAGATGGATAGATTACAAACATTTTCTCTTGTTCTGTAGGTTGCCTGTTCAATCTGATCACAGTTTCTTTTGCTGTG
Source organism: Macaca fascicularis (assembly GCF_037993035.2). NCBI lineage: Eukaryota > Metazoa > Chordata > Mammalia > Primates > Cercopithecidae > Macaca > Macaca fascicularis. The sequence goes on along the minus strand of NC_088380.1, from coordinate 5,488,942 downwards.
CAGAAGCTCTCTAGTTTAATTAGATCTTATTTGTCAGTTGTGGCTTTTGTTGCAATTGCTCTTGATTTTAGGTCTTACATTTAAATCTTTAATCTATCTTGAGTTAGTTTCTGTATAAGATGTAAGGAAGGGTCCAGTTTCAGTTTTCTTCATATGGCTAGCCAGTTTTCGCAGCACCATTTATTAAATAGGGAATCCTTTCCCCATTGCCTGTTTTGTCAGATGTGTCAAAGATCAGGTGGTTGTAGATGCGTGGTGTTATTTCTGAGGTCTCTGTTCTGTTCTATTGATCTATATATCTGTTTTGGTACCAGTACCATGCCGTTTTGGTTACTGTAGCCTTGTAGCATAGTTTGAAGTCAGGTAGTGTGACACATCCAGCTTTGTTCTCTTTGCTATTTTGTAATTACTTCAGCCACCAAGAACAATTTGCAATAATAGTTTGAGTCATGTGCCTCTTTAAACAAAATGTATGGCTACAATTAGTTATTTCAGAACCAACTTGTCTAATGGATACCTAGACAGGCGACAGTAAGCTGACCCCAGCAGTCACCAAGGATCTTCTAGCTCTTCTGCTCCAGGTCAGAGGGAAACAGGCAACACTGTTGAGCAGGATCTTTTCTCTGGTGGCATAGAAGCTTGTTGTGGATGTCCAGACTCACACGTTAGCCTTTCATAATTAAGGAGCTAAAGTGCATAGACGGTAGGGGAGGAGGGTGTGCTGTGTCCACTGGGCTAGAACGTCACTAAGAAGGGTTCGGTTCTTTCCCTTCAGGTTCTCACCAAGCCAGGTAAGTCGTTGTCATGGAGATGTGACAATAGCCGAGGTGCCAGGTGTTCAGAGCAGCACGCTGACACACCACTCCCAGAGAGGATGCTGAAGCGGATTGAATCGCTTCAAGGGAAAAGCACAATTAGGCAGGAAGCCCTGGCTTTTATTCTTCTTTCTTCTGTGTCTATAATGTGCTTTATCTTAAATAAAACTTCATAAATGCCATAAACTAAAGTATTGTGGAAATCTCCTGAGTCCCTCCGGAATTTTCATGATTTTAGGGAACTAGAATTTTTTTTTTTTTTTTTTTTTACAAAAATCTTACTTAAAAAGGTGAATTAGAATTAACTTTTAAAATTGTAAGAATTAACTTTTAAAATTGTAAGAATTAACTTTTAGTATTGTAAGCAAAACGCTAAAAGGGACAAGGACAACCAAAAGAAGATAGTCTGTAAATGGACAGATAATTAACTTTCTCTTGTAAATTCACCATGACAATTTTTTTAACATTTTATATCATTTGCACCTAGCGCCCCCTGGTGGTTCTCAAAAAAGTCCTATGGTGAGCGTCAATCTGATATTGGTCACCTTATGTACTATTTGTATAATCATTCGGTAGGGAAGAATTTGAAAAGTTAATGCATATACTAAATTCTTGCCTTTATGTTATTTTATCAAATTGAAGTAACTATACTGAGAAATTCTGAATTATTAACTCTTTAATTTTCTAGATCTGGGAATATACTGAGAATCAAATCTAGTTCTTCCTATAAAAGTTAATTAACATTAATATTTGATATGGCAATTTATTGTTGGTAACAATGCCAAATAATATTTATTAACTGTCATTAGATGGGTTCAGGTTAAAAAAACCACCTAGCAACCAGTGTGACACACCTGCTTTCTCATCTACCTGATGCAGTATGAAGACACGGAGATCCCTTCCCATAAGACAGCACATCTGCAAATGTCACTTGTAAGTGGCAGAAGTAAAAGCATGCATTGAAAAAGAATAAGACTTGTCCCCATGTCACACTGTGGCCCAGGACGTGAACGTTGCTGATGGTGTCACAATAAGCCGATAAGCCATTTCGGGCACTATTATGTTTGAAGTACGCCCTGATTGTTGGAGCATTAAATTTAGTACTGAGATGCTAAGCACTTGTTTTACCTCCTTCACTGAGAATAAGCAACCATAGAGAAATACTTTAATTTATAAAGGAGGAGAAAGAGGGGTTGGGGAGGGGAAGGAGGATCCGAGGATGTAGGAGGGGATGGAAAAGGGAGTAATTTGCTCTTTATGACGGCTTTGATGCATACAGATAGCTTTAGATTCTTCCTAAGCAATTTAGAATAAAATAAAATGAACTTCCTCACCTTTTCCCTAATGTTATACCAATCACTCTGGCAAACCGTTTTGCCAGGGAATGAAATACAAATATTGGTGGAAGTCCACTCATCGGTGCTCGCTCATACAGTTAAAAAAAAAAAAAAAGTGCACAATAGCATCTTAAAAGTAGGGGTCCACAGAGTCATGAACATTCACAGCACCTAATAAACCAGCGGCACGGGGATTACGAGCTGCTAAATGGCAAGGATTAGAAGCCCCCACCTCACTGACTTACCACCCTTTTCCATCCAGCCTGGCCGCTCCGCGGGTGGAGGAGGACGCGGGACGCTGGAGCTCCCAGGCGCTGCCGCTGCGGGTCCCATGGCGCACGCAGGTGCCTGCGGAAAACAGCGGCGACACCGCAGTGAGACGGCGGGGGCCGCGGGAGAGGAGCCGCGGGGGACTCGCCTCCAGCTGTCAGGACCCGCGGTTTCCGCGCGCTGCCGGGAGCGCCCGGGACTCACCTGTTCGGCCACCTGCGCCAGCAGCAGCCACAGCGCCGCGCAGCCCCGCCATCCGCGCGCGCGGGGCTTCATCCAGGAGCGCTCCGAGGGGCTAGGGGCCACCGGAGGTCCCCGGCCGGCAGCGTGCGAGCGGGCAGGGAGCACCCGACCCAGGCAGAGCGCGGGAGGATTCCCCACAGCGACTCCGCCGCCGCGCCGGGGTTATTACTGGGACTCCGCGCGGCGCGGGGGGCGGAGTGGCAGCCGCGGCGGCGGGGGCGGCGGGAGCCGTGGGAGAGCGGGGGGCGGGCAGGGGAGAGAGGAGGGGAGGAGGCGAGGGCAGAGGGGGTCAGAGGACCGATGAGGGGAGAGGGCAGGGACAAAGAGCGGAGGGGAGGAGGCGAGGGCAGCGGGGCGCGGAGGCGGAGGCGAGCGGGGAGCAGAGGGAAGGCGGGAGACTGCGGGCAGCGCCAGGGGAGAAGGACGTGGGAGGATGGAGCTGCTCACGGCCGGCAGTCCGTGCCTCGCTGCCCGCGTGGGGACCACGCGGTTGGAGAGGCTGCTGGGCACCGGCGCCGGCGATGCTCAGCATGGACCTCCGGCCGGTGCGCTCTCCTGCCCTGCCTTGGGGCTGGGGACTCGGCGGGACTCCAGCTGCTGCAGTCCGTCCGCGGGCTCCCACCCCGGGGGCCGCACCAGCGCTGCCAGAGGCCGTGACACCTGTAGCCCGCGGAGTGCGGCTGGGCCGCGCCTCTGTACCCGGGCACTGCTGTGGGGACACTGGGTGCGGAAAACCGGGCGCCCGGACATGGGAGAGCCGCGGAGCTGCTTCTAAAGGCGTGTGCTTCGCTCTGAAGTTTGCGGCGTGATCGGAGACCTGGAGGCCGAGGAGGAAGCTCTTCCCCCACCCCATCTGCCCCGGGATGTGGCGGCGCTCCTGGCCCCGGGGTCACGGCCGCCCTTGACTGGCCGGGCCGCAGGTGCCGGTGACCGGCTGCTGGGTGCGATCCCTAGGGAGGTCTCAGGGCTGCGGATGGGCCTGGGTCTCGGCCGCCACAGGGGTGGATCGGGCCACTGTGTGCACAGGGTGGCCAAGGAGGCAGCAGGTGTGCAGTCATCGGACTGGCCAGGGTTCTGCGTAGCTGGATGGGGCGTGTGAGCACGCGGGTTTATATGTGCCTGGGTGTGCGCGGATGTACATCCACACCTGAGTGTGTGCGAGTAAATGCTGTGAGCCCGTAGGACTGCGCGCGTGGGAGTGCATGTTTGCACATGTGTGTGCGTGTGGCCCTCCCTGTCCCTGGCTGCTCTCCCACCACTCACCTTCTGTAGGTCCTGGGCCTTCAGCCGTCCTTTGGTTCCAGTGTCCTTCATAGCCAGCTTAGCTTGACATTGCCTCTTTTGCACACTTTGGAGAGGGGAATGAATGAGGGAAATGGTGTCTTGGGCTCTTTCTTTGCCCAGCCTGTCACGAACCTGTGGGTACCCAGGGAGAGCTCTCAGCAGGCGCCCTGCTAGGGCTGTCCTGAAGCCGCAGACCGCCTGGCTGTGTATGGGCATCCCCATTCCATAGCAACACACACTCCCTCTCTTATTCATTTATTTGAAACCATTCTTCAAAGTGCAAATATTTTTACATAAAGACTGGCATTGGGATGGACCTTAAAACACCCACCACCCTTCCCCTCTGCCAGTGCCTAACAAATGTCTGCCTCAGCTCACACCTCAGGGAGCTTACACTTACCTGGAGGGGGATTGGGCAGTGCATGGAAGTCTCCACAATCTCCTACCGGCAGAATTTCCCTTGTCCTGAGTACACTGCATGCTTGATAAATGGGGATCTCTACGTACTTCTAATTGTGTCCAGTGTAACATGAAAGGGAGTGAGATTTTTTCGAGTCTATCACGTGGAGATAACCAGGGGCCCTCTTCTATAAGTTCAAACAAATGGAAAAAAAGAAGAACGGCTGATGTAAAAGGATTCAGTCTTAGGGAGTGCTTAGAAAGAGTAAGACCAGAACAGTGCTTAATGAGTCTCTTTTCATTGTGAAGAAAGAAACAACATTCTTTAAAATGACTAGTGTTTCCTAGTTCCTCTAGCTGTGCATGGAATTCAGCACTCATCCTGCAGTATGAATGTCTCCAGGTAACACAGAGGGGTGGTCAAGTCCAGGCTATAGAGGCCAGATTGGGAGCTGAGACGAGCAACACACGAGTGGACCGAGTTTAAGACTGGCCATCGAACATGGTGGCAGTAACTGGCAGCTGCCTGTCAGTCTCAGAGAGGGATGGAGAGGGAGGGGAGGGGCCCGGGCAAACTGGAGCAAACATGTCTGCCTTAAAAGGGACTCTTGGCACTGACTGGCCAGTGCATGGGGTGCTGCCATACAGTGCTGGGGCCCAGACCTGCCTAATTTTTAAAGGTAAAATGGAAATCTCAATATGTATATGGAGTTCCTTCAATTTAAAGGTGTCCCAGCAAAATAACCCTGAGAACAAATATTGGAAGGGTCAAAACAAATCGCCAGCCTCAAAGTCCTTCACTTTGCAACCCTTCAAGAACGTAGCACTCTTAACTTTGAGGTCAAAGTTTAGGAAAGCAATTTTGTCATCATTTGTTTAGATCCAGGGTCAGAAAACTCACTACTGCCCAAGATCAAATCTGGCCAGCTGACTCATTTTGTAAATAAAGTTTTATTTGTTTGCAGAACGTCTGTGAATGCTTTCACGATGGCAGAGTTGAGTCACTGCAACAGAGACTGTGTGCCCTGCAAAGCCTAAACTATTTACCATCTGGCCCTTCACAGAAAAATGTTGCTGTAAATTATTTAGACCATTCACAGTTAGCACTTGTTTCCTTTCAGACAGAGGTTCTCATTACTTAGGAGGTCATTTTGAATATCAAGTCGATGTTCCAATAGAAAATAAAAAATAATTAAAAATAAAAACTAAGTGCTTCGCAAAGGATCGGTGAGAGTATCTCCTAGCGGCTGCCTGCTCTCCCCTGCCCAGTGCCATTTCAACATGAAAGGAGACAGGGGCCTTTCTCATGTGGAAACAAACGGCATTTTAGATTATAAGGATGAAATTTTGTCATAACCCTTTTCTAAACTGCATAAACTTAACTAAAGCAATGCAAGTGGGCACATTACCTCGTATGTAAAACCACCATCCACACAACTGAAACAGAGAAGCATTGGATGTGTTTAGTCTGTAATTTTGTTCCTTCCTCATCTCACACACAGCTGAAACTAGTCAGATTTCAAAGAAGTTAGCGTTGTATTGTGCATCAACACTTTTCTTTAGTGGCAAAAGTTACAATGATTGTATGAAAAATTGTTGTAGTTCATATTCTTTTCTGAAAGATTAGAGTCGTTCTTTATTACTTTATACAAATTATAAGGACACAATGTCATTAAAACACCAACACAATAATATCAAATAACTTTCCAGCTTGGAGGCCTATGAGTGGCTCTAGTCCTTCTTTGCAGATTGCAACTGAGAAAGCCAAGCCCCAGGAAGGTCAAGCAGGTCTGCTGACCCACCGCAGGGCCAGAGCGCTCAGGCCTCATACACTTACTCCTTCCCAGCCCTGCTCTTGGCCCCTCTGCAATAAGATGATTTATAGACCGGAAGTAGTGAGGCGCTGCACTCTCTCCCGGCGCTGACAGTACCCCGACAATGTGAGAAAGTCACATGGTTAAAACACAAGAAAAGGATATTTTGACAGAAGAAATATGAAATGAATCATATAAAATGTAGACCTCACTATGAAGTTGGACTGAGTATAACTTTAGAAATCAGAGGGTGTTGGAAGACCTGTGCCTGGGGAATGGTTGGCAACACTTGACCCGTCCCCCTGTATTTCCACAAGATCCTGTGGCCAAGTTCTAACTGAACCTGAGCATCTCAGCTCCTCAGTGTTAATAGGATTAGAGTCCTTCCCTCCACACGCCAAACACGTCCTCCAAATGCCTAGGCAGTAACGAGATCGCGTCAGCCCGCGGTTTATACGAAGATTCTGTTCCTGACTGCACTCTTGTCTCTGTCGTCCTCCCTTACTTTGAGACTGGACTGTTTTTAGTAAAAAGAAGAAAAGAAAATTGGAAACCAATGATGATCACAATATGGCATTTATAAGCTCCTTTCCTTTTACTATTTAACACAGAAAAATTTAGGTTAAATAGTAATAATGAATCTAATTATACAATAATTATGTATTTTTTTCTAATAATAAGTTAAATATTTGTTATTATTTTATTATTATTGCTATTGGTATTTCATACCACCTCTTGCCGTGAGGCCCCTCACTCTTCCCCAGTGCTGAAGCTGCACAGAGGTGGTCAGTCACTCAGACACCTCCGGAAATAAGTCTCAGCACTTTTTTGTGAAGACTTCGGGTCCGTAATAACACTGGTTTCTGCCAAACATACTTTCTTCTAATGGGTACAAAGGCGGCATAATTGTCACAGCCTGATGTATCAGTTAGCTATCGATACTTGAATGCTATCGTGTTTTGGCTTAATTTTTAGTTTGACTACGACTGGCAAAGCTTTCTTGGTATTTCTTTTCTCCTGGAATGGAGATTGGTTACACACTAGTTTCCTTGTCCGAGGTTTGGTCCTGGCTTTAAGAGTCAATATTTTATGTGTTTGCTGTTTATATTTGTATTATTTTATTCTTGCACTACTTTAAAGATCTCCCTGAGACTAGGTAATTTCAAAGAAAGGAGGTTTAATGGGCTTACTGTTCTGTAGGTTGTATAGGCTTCTGCTTCCAGGGCGGCCTCAGGAAACTTACAATCATGGCGGAAGGTGAAGAGGAAGGAGGCACGTCTTACATGGAGGGAACAGGAAAAAGACAGAGAGAAGGGGGAGGTGCTACACACTTTTAAACAACCAGATATCGTGAGACCTGTATCACCAGAACAGCAAAGGGAATATCCCCCCCCCACCATGACTCAATCACCTCCCACCAGGCCCCTCCTCCAACACTGGGAATTATGACTCCTCACAAGATCTGGGTGGGGACACACAGCCAAACAATATCACTATTTATATGTTTCTTTAGACATCTTCTATCTGCACCCCAAATTAGAAATATTTCCCAAAATTAATATTCTCAGTTTCTTCTGAATATATTTATTATTTTAATACATTTGCAAAATTATAGATTTAAATTGCTATTTATTTTCTTACAAGGTATGAAGTAGTGATCTAATTTTCAGGGTTTTAAAAGATTAAAAATATTCCATTTTTCTCAATTACTTGTATAATTCACTTCTTACCACCCCATGTATTTAAAAATTTAACTTTGTTTAATAATACATATTTTGAGTATTTTTTGGCTTTCTGCTGTCAGTAAAACACTGTTTTGTTATTAATATATTTCATTTTTTATTATGATGGATTTTTGACACTGGCTGACTTCTCTTATTACTCCTTTTCAACAATTTTCTGTCTATTCTTGTTTGTTTACTCTTTCAACATTATTTTAGGTTTATTTATATCAAGTTTTAAAATCCCATTGGGATTCTGATTGGGATCACATACATTTAAGAATTAATTTAGATAATACCAAAATCATTAAAATATTCAATATTATGAGACAAGTAATACATTTTTTCATGTATTCCCATTTTAAAAATATTTCTAAATATAAAATGTTTATTTTTGTTCACACAGTTATTTAACATTTCTTATAATGTTTATTCCTAGGATATTCATATTTTTATTGAATTCAATTGGCTCATTGTATCTCATTTTCTAACCAGAATGTTAAAATAATGAAAGGAAGCCCAGCCAGGTGCACTGCATCAGAGCATGGACTCTGAAACCAGATGTCCAGGGTCTAGGGCATAAATCCTGGCTTGCGCACTTAGTCAGTATGGACACATCACTCAGCCTCTCCAAGCCTCAGTGTCCTCATCAATAAAGTGGAAACAACGATAATGACAATAATAGCACTTACCTCATAACTGTTACAAGGATTAAATGAGTGAATATTTAAATAATCTTAAAATGGTTTTTTAAGATTTAAAAAACTTATTATTGCTATATATGCAGGGTTTTATTTTTTTATTTTTATTTTTATTTTTTGAGACGGAGTCTCGCTCTGTCGCCCGGGCTGGAGTGCAGTGGCCGGATCTCAGCTCACTGCAAGCTCCGCCTCCGGGGTTTACGCCATTCTCCTGCCTCAGCCTCCCGAGTAGCTGGGACTACAGTCGCCCGCCATCTCGCCCGGCTAGTTTTTTGTATTTTTTAGTAGAGACGGGGTTTCACTGTGTTCGCCAGGATGGTCTCAATCTCCTGACCTCGTGATCCACCCATCTCGGCCTCCCAAAGTGCTGGGATTACAGGCTTGAGCCACCGCGCCCGGCCGCACAGGGTTTTATTTTAAATGAAATAAATAACTTATAGAAATGGTACAGATATTTTATTTTCCAGTTTCTTTTGTTTTTACGAGGTCTAATAAACTTCTAATTCACTTGCTTGCTTTTTCCAAAAGGACAAAATTACATTTTCTCAAATAATTGTCTCTCTTTTTTTTTTTTTTTTTTTTTTTCCTGGTATTTAACCTTAGTTTTTCCCCTACTTTAGCCCATGGACAGGGTTTCCAGAGACAGCAAAATACTGGTGATCGGGAGCACAGCTGTCTTATTCCTAACTGTAGTGGGAATGGCTCTTGCATTCTGTGCGTAAGGATGGTATCAGCCCTTGGTTTCCAGTAGATTTGTTTTAAGATGCTATAAAGAGTTCTTTTCTAGTTTGCTAAGAAGTAGTAGTGGTAAGGAATATTGAATGTTTAACATCATCTCTCTGGATTGGTTTTCTTCTTCAACAAACCCAAATCTCCAACATGATTCTCATTCTGGAGATTAAGAAACTGTGAGAAAGTGGGGATTTTTTAAAACCTTTTAAGTAATTCTAATGTATCCCTCTGGTATGGGTTGGGGGAATGGATGTGTCTCCTTTTTCAATTTCTAAAAGTTTTAATTCTTCTTTGCCCTATTAATTAATATAATTACCTAACTTAAAAAAATTGAACAATGCTGTTCATGAATTTATCCTGCTTTGTTTTGGTATGTTTAAATTATATTGATTAATATATAAAATTTAAATTTAAAGTATATTGATTAATTCAAATTTAGAATATTTTGTTGAGTATATTTATATAAATAATAAGAAGAGATATTGGTCAATTGTGCATGTGGGAGGGTGTCTGTGTGTTGTCCTTGGACATACTGCAGTGTAAGACATAAAATTAAGGGTCACTATTATATGCTGCCTTGACATCTGGTAAAATTGACAATCTTCCTTATCACTGGGATGAAGCAGTATCTGCCTATTCCTGAGTAGAAGATTTCAGTCTTCTGCCATCTCATGGAATTGGTCAAACAGGCCAATCACACCCTCCCATGGGAACGGGCACCTCACCCTCTTGATACTACAAAGTCTTCTCCACAGCCCTCATTGTTCAGTCCATTCCAAGTGCAGCCCCACGTGGCCCTCCATGGAGTGTGGCATCCTCTTCCCCAGGCTGTGAGTGTCCATTCCTCCTGCCCAGCGCATGCACCTGGCCCTCCCCATAACCTTAGGGCAGGAATTCCTCCCTCACCAATGGGGCAAAAAAGAGGCAATTAAAACACATTTGCCTCCCTTTTTACATTTTGTTTTTAGTACTTTGGCAACTTGTAAAGTTAACTGGAAATTTTCCCAAATGATTTCTGTGTTCTGCAACATTTTAAACAAGTGAAAATTATCTGCTTCTTCATGATTTGACAAAACACTTGTACAATTATTAGAGTCTGATTTATTTTTTGGAGGAAGTGTTTTGCCTAACTATTCAATGTGTTTTATTGTTAATGGCCTGTTATGTCTTCCTCCATCATCTTGAGAGCTCGTTTGGAAGTTTTAAAAGGTGAGCATAACTACTCATGTAGGCTTGACTGAAGACCAGTCCTCTTCTATTGGGGATGACTATCCTCTTGGACTGAGTGTGCAGCTTTGGGAGAGATGCACATGGAGCAGTGAGGGATGAAAGGGACACCTAGCTAGCCAGCCAGATCAGCCCAAACCACCCTGACGATCAATGGGGTAACAGATATTGCAGCCAGATTGCCTTCACTTCCCTTCTGTCTTCTTAAAGCAGTTTTTCAGTTTATGTTTTCCTATAAGAGAGTTCCTTTCATCGAGATCTTCAATGAGTTTAGAATAGTTTCTTACTTTTCTATTAGTCTCTCATTAATCATGTTTAATTATGAACAATTATCTACTTATTGAGAATCCACCAAGGAAGTTCCTTCCCCATTAAGCTTATTACTCAGCTGGGAAGACAACATTGAACAATTACTTTCAATGTTTCAGTGATTGCATATTTTGAAGAAATACAGAGGGCTGTGTGAATGGTTACTGTGCCTTATAATTTTATTTTTGGACTTTATATTTTATTAAGAATATATTTATTAATTGGGCTCTTTTCCAAACACTTCACAAATTCACGATAATATATTTAATGTAAATATATAAATATATGTGTCTTTCCTATCTACATTTATAAATAGTTTCATCCATTTTTTTTTTTTTCCTGGAGAAAGGGTCTTGCTCTGTTGACCAGGCTAGAGTGCAGTGGCACAATCAGCTCACTGTAGCCTCAAACTCCTAGGCTCAAGCAATCCTCTTCCCTCAGCCTCCCAAGTAGCTAGGACTGGAGATGCATGCCACCATACTCAACTAATTTTTAACTTTTCTGTAGAGATGGGGCCTTGCCTTGTTACCCAGGCTGATTGCAAACTTCTAGCCTCAAGCAGCCCTGCCATTTTAGACTCCCAAAACACTGAGATTATAGTCACAAGCCACTGCACCAGACCTACCCCCGGTTTTGATCAGTAAAGTCTTCATTCTTGTCCACGTGTTCTCCATTGTGAAGTTAATTTTTCCCAATTTGATGTTTGTTAAATTGGGGTTTCCTCTTAAAACCTAAATGTATATTTAACATAACAGTGTGTTTTATCACACCCCCTCTCTATCATCCTCTCTCCTCATCCCCAATCCCTGCAAAGAAAACCCCTGTCATTGGATGTTGGACCCACATCAATGACATTGTAGAGTACAGGTATCTGGCATCTGCTTGAGTCCTGACTCTGTTCTTTGTAATTCGGAAGCCCATTACACACGTATGTTGTCGAGCATTCTTTGTCTTGTCTAGAAATTATCTCCTGGCATTAATTTATCTTTCTCTTCTTCTGTTTCCTATATTACTTAACTGGCATTAAAGTATTTTTCTTATTTTTTTTTTGAGTACTAATTCCCTTTTACTTTGCTCCACTGTGTTTATACAGTTTGCTTCTACATATTTAGTTTTTATGACAAAAAAGTCTCCATTAACTGAGTAAATCATTCTATGTTTTTCACCTTCACTTTTAGCTCATATTTCTTTAGAACTTCATGCTCTTGCAGCAACAATTCAGATATTTAGCCCAGAACACGTCAACCACGGTACCTCCTCTTCCCTTCTACCACCACAGAGTGGAGGCCAACGTGGAGTGAGGAGTTCCCAAGGAAGAGGAGGGAAAATCTTGAACTGAAGTCAAACTATCATGGGTTAGGAACACTTGGGACAAATAGTGCATGTTTGACAATTTATATCTGCTCTTTACACTACCAAAAACATCAGCTTGGAATAGAAATTGTGAACCACAGCTTTTTGTTCTCTCAAACATGTCATTGTTGTGATCTGACACGTACTTTTGCAGAGGAGAAATCTGGAAACAAGGTTGGATTTGTTATTTTACTGGTAACCCCTTTTGCTCTTCAGACGGGATCCTCATAGGATTTTCATGTGTCTCTGACCTTGTGTTTTTCAAGCTGTGTCTGGCTGTGCATTTTGCCATTCATTTTGCCTGGAACAACATGAAATTTTTTGAGCCCTGCAATCAATTTTGTTTTGCTTTCCAGCTTTAGAAAGATCTATATACTTATGTGCTTATTATTGAGGACATATAATATTAAATGAGTAGCATCTAGCATTACAAGAGATAAGCTGAGAGTTTATACAACTGTGAAACCATACAATGACAATGACAATTATTTTAAAAACTATATATGCATATGTATCTTTAACTTAACGAGGTTAATAAAAATAGTATGCTTCACATTGTTCACAATAATTTCAAGGATCAGAAAGGGAAGAAGTGGCAGAAAAGTGAAGTGAAATTCTACAAAATTGTCTTACAGGTGAAAGAATACTATTTTATTCATAACTGAAAATCAGAGAAATAAAATCCTTTTGAAAAGTCAAAAGAAAAATATTGATGATAAAGAAGAGCAGAATATATTATAGAAGTAAATAAATGTTGGTTATTTTAGGGAAAAAAAGCCAAGTGTAGCAATAGAAAAATTCAAATTAGAAGGCATAGGATGAATAAAATATCCAAAAAACCCATAATCTGTTATATGCAATAGATTAAATGTGTTTATTACAAAACAAGGTCTTAGATTTTTCAAAGAATTGAAATTCAACAGTGTATTTTAAAATACACACATACTGCAAACGAAAACTGAAATATAAAATTAAATTAATTGTTCCATTAACATTAAATTAATTTAAAATATTTTTTCAGGTAAGTAGATAACAAGGAGAACAAGATATGAGCATGGATACATTTCTCGACTTTCAAAAGTCTTCATGTTTCCATCTGTGTAGTGGACATGTTAAAAATACAATCCAACTCAGAAGGTTGTTATGAGAATAGAATAGATTAATATTTGTAAGGAACTTAGAACAATACCTGCAACATAGGAACTGCAATGTAAGTTTAATATAACTTCAATATAAATGAAATTTAATACACTTAAATGAAAAATAACACGAATTATTTAAAAATAAAACAAATGGGAAAAATAGCTGGCGGTGTCCGATCAGTAAAGACCAAATTCAAAATCAACATGAACATTTTCTTTGTTCTAAATGTTGCTTCCAAATCTGCTTGATTTACATGGGAAATAGTTCCAGTGATCCTTTCAGGATAAAGATTGCAGCTCTTGAACAGAGTTTAGCATTCCTGCATCCCAAAGACCAAAAACTGCAAAGCAAATCTGTTGTGACAAATCTGATTCATTTTTCCCATATCGTATCTCATTTGTAAGTACCTTGAACTAATGGGAAAACTTCCCATCAGATTCACAAAAATTATGGGAGGAGACAACCCAGTCTTAATCTTTGCAAAAGCATGTGGGAAAAGTCTGGATTATTTTCAGAGATAATGAATATCATCCATGATGTTGCAAACGCCACAGTTTATGATGTTCTTCATGCCCTGGGACAGATTCAAGTGGAAATTTTGATATGTACAACTAATTAGCATCAAGACTCCATTGTGAAGTGATTTTAGTTCAGCTGTCTCATTCTATCTCCGAGAGATGAAAAAATTCAACTTTCCAAATTATGAAATTCCAACTTGGTAAGCATACAATACAATTTTACAGACTAAGATCAGTATACTTATAATAACAGTATTGTTTCTTTTATGAACAAAATTAACAGTGTTTAAAATCACTAGAATACAAAAATCTAATTAACTTCTGATAACTGAGCAATAATTTCTCATGAGAAATTTGAATACCTAATTTTCACATCTTGATAATCAAAATAAAAACATCTCAGTCTCTAGCTTTTTCCATCTGTCCTCTCAAAAGAACTGATGAATTTGACTATTGTTTCTGAAATATCCTTAAACCAAATCAAGCTTGATAAGGTACATATCTGATAATTTCCTTTAATGCTATTTAGAATGTAAAAAACAGCATATATAATAAAGCAAGGTAAATCAATGGAACTGTGGATTATACTTTTTCAAATGCTATCTGACTTAAACATTTAACATCTCTCTAGCAAGGACAGACACTCTGATTGTGAATCACTAGTTTGAACACTGAAAAATCACTGTGTATGAAAAGCATTGCTGGGGAAAAAAAAAAAAACAAACAAGACTAAGGAAATGTCATTCTCTTTTTTTCCTATCCCTTCTGAGTCATAGGGTTTGACCATACTGATATGTTTTTCTCAGAAAAGATAATCACTCCCTATCCCCTCACCTTAGTTTATGTTCTTTATCACTTTTCTACTGCCTGGAATCACATAACATAATTGTTCAGTGCTCTGCTGATCATTTGATTCCCCCTAGAATGCCTTGATCACTGCTGTATCTCTTGTACTCAGAAAGTGCCCAGCATGTGGTGAGGTTGGATACCTGTTAGTTGCCTGGATGATGGAACAGGTCTACATTCAAGTTTCCTTTTTGCCTTTTATGATATTCAAAAAAAAAATCCATGGTTATTACTTTCCTGAAACAGTAATAGAAGAGCTGATATCCTCAAGCCTGTCCTCAAAAAATTCAAACTCTGCTTTCATGATAGGCAAAAAGTAGGAGCTCTCACTACGTATTTTAGCAGTGCAAATTGTTGAAAGAATGACCTTATTTTTTCTGCCCAGAGACACTGTGGCTGGCATAGAAAGCCCTCATTTTCCAGTGGAATGCTTATTAACTGTGGACATTCAATCTCCGTACCCCTTCTCTCATTCCTTCCCTCAGCAGTCAGCACAGAGTAGAAGAGAATTGAGACCTTTATATTTTAGGACATGAAGAATGTTTAAGCCTTTATTTATTTATTTATTTATTTATTTATTTATTTATTTATCTTTACCCAGTAGCCCGACTTCAAGGAGATGTTTAAACCGTTCAATTCAACATATGCCAACATACTTTTAAATTATTTGGGCTGCAACTTTTTCATTCTTTAGGATGGGATGACTAGAAGTGAAGAAGTGTTAATCAGATTCCAGGGAAGGCACTAAACAAGGGGAGGACTAAGTGGGGCTTTCATACCTCAATAGGCACTTGGCAAGGAGTCTGGAACTGCCAGTGAACAGAACTGGGCAGGATGAACAACAGATCAACCAACACAAAGCAGCACAGCAAAGCCAAGAGACAGGAGTGGTTAAAAGGCTGGGGTGGCATGGGCATGCATAGAGGCAGGTGCTAAGAGTGAAGGTCAGTCAAGGCACCAGAGGAGCATGCCTTGTCCATTGTCAGGGCCATGGAGGTTAGGTCAATTTCAGATATGCTACAATTAACTCTCGAAGAACACAATGAACTCATTCTCATTCAGCTGTAGTCTTTTGTGGGAGTGGAGTAAGGATCGGCTTAAAGACTCGAGATGATAGACCAGAGGCAGCTCCTGATCACTACTGTCAAAGAGAGGGGACAAAGTGATGAGTAAACACTGACCCTGCAAGCTGATTATCTAAGAAACCATGTGGGGATCCATCAAAGGAGTGAGGGGAGAACAGAGAAGAATGAAGCTGAGTAGCTGCCCATCTGGGATTGGTGTGGAGCCAGGAGAAGCTCCTCAACATGGGGAAAGGGTGAATGAGTGAGAGTCCCCCCAGGATCCAAACTTCCCACAAAGGCCTGTGAAATGCTGAGAATGAGATACTCCCTCTAAACCTCTTGGCCTCTAGACCAGTGAAGAAAGTGCCTGCAGATTTGTGGAGGCAACACTCATGTCTATGGGGGCACATGTGGGCCTTGGGGTCTGCGGAAGCCTGGTGCCAGTGCCATAGCCCCTATAGAGGCGACAGTCACAGTGCCTGGGAGCAGTAAGATTGTTCCACAAACCCACACTAGACAAGGTTCAATGACAGCTTCCAGCAAAGTGGTCCTGCTTCTGCCTGAATTTTGTGGGTATGTGCAGCCCTGTCTTTCCCTAGAAAGAACTGGAGAGCAGAGCAGATAACTCCACCCACCCTCACCACTCCTAGTTGAATGGGTCATACTTGATGGGACTTCCAAGACAGTGGACCCACTTCTGCTTGAACTCTGCAGGTGGGCACAGCCCCATGTTCTCTCAGGAAGCACTCAGATGTCAGATGGTGGAACAGATGATTTCACCCACCCTCATTGCTCCTAGCCAGTCAGGACTCACTGGCTTGGGTGGCACCCAAGTAGGAGGGGAGCCCTCACTCTCAGAACACTGAGAGAGGTGAGACACCTGGGTTGGTGGATTGGTGGAGGTTGGGCCATACCTCCCTCTGCAGAGCCAGCCTGGGAAGGGCATGGCCTGTCTGCCAACCATGGCTTCTGCCTGAAGGATCCCTGTGGACCAGAGCACCTAACAAAGAAAATATGGGTGCAGAGCCAGTGATTGGTTGGACCTCTTTCAAAGCCCAGAAGCAGACCTTGTGGCGGGGGAGGTAATCTCTCTTTCCCCTACCACAGAACACTTCTGCCAACAGTGCCAAAAGGCTAAGAGCCTATCTGCTGGCCAATACTCTTAAGTGCCACCAACTGGATTAAAGCCCACAATACAACACCGAAATATTTTGCCAGTATACAATGCCTGTGAAAACTAAGAAAAAAATCCAGCCACAAATAAAGATTCTGCACAGAGTCTTGACTTTCTACAAACACCCAGAAATAAAGCCAACTGACTATACTCAACTTATACCACAGTTAATGGAGCACCAGCCTTCATGTATGAGAAAGCATTAGTGCGAGAACTCTAGCAACTCAAAAGCCAGTGTGTCTCTTTACCTCCAAACAAACACACTAGACCCCCACATATGGTTCTTAATGAGACGGAGATGACTGAAATGGCAGATGTGGAATTCAGAATCTAAATGGGAAAGAAGCTCACTATGAGTTAAGAGAAAATTGAAAGCCAATGGATCAAGTTGAGGAAACAATTTCAGAGCTTGAATATTGGTTCTTCCAATCAACTCAGTCAGACAAAAATAAAGATAATTTTAGAAAATGAACAAAACCTCCAAAAATATAAAATTATGTAAAGAGGCCAAATCTATAACTCATTGGCATTCCTGAAAGGGAAGGAGAGAGTATAGAAAATTGGAAAACACATTTGAGGATATAGTCCGTGAAAATTTTCCCAATCTTGGTAGAGAGGAGGACATAAACATTCAAAAACTACAGATAACCCTTGCAAGCTACAAGATGATCATGAGATCTACCAAGGCACAGATTCATCAGATTTACCAAGGTCAGTGCAAAAGAAAACATCATAAAGGCAGCTACAGAGAAAGATTAGGTTACCTACAAAAGGAATCTCATCAAACAAACAGCAGACTTATTACAAGAAACTATACCAGCCAAAAGAGACTGTGGGCCTATTTTTGGCATTCCTACAGAAAAGAAACTCCAACCAAGAATCTCATATCTTGCCAAACTAAGATTCATAAGCAAAGGAGAAATAAAATCCTTCTCAGATAAGCAAGCACTAAGGGATTTTGTTACTACCAGACCAGCCTTACAAGAGATCCTTAAGGTAGTGCTAAACATGGAAACAAAAGATTGAAACCTGCTACCAGAAAAACACACAATCAAGCACATAGCCCAGATAAAATATAAAGAAACTACATAATCAAGTCTACAAAACAAACAACCAACAACATAATGACAGGTTCAAAATCATGTATATCAATGTTAAATTTTAAGGTAAATAGTCTTAAAAGGCTCAGGGTGGCAAGCTGGATAAAAGGCTCAGAGTGGCAAGCTGGAAAAAAAGTTCCAACCCTCTGCTTTCTTCAAGAAATACATCTTACATGTAAAAACACCCACAGGCTCAAAGTAAACAAACCAAAAACAAAACAAAAAACTACAGAAAGATTTACCATGCAAATGGAAAATGAAAAAAAAAAAAGTGTCACTAGTCTTATATCAAATAAAACAGACTTTAAACAAACAAACAAAAAACAATCAGGAAGGATAAAGAAAAGCATTACATAATGATAAAGGATTCAATAATTAACTATCATAAATATATATGCACCTAACACTAAAGCACCCAAATTAATAAAACAAGTTTTTCTTGTCCTATGAAAAGACTTAAACAGCAACACAATAATAGTGGGGGACTTCAACACCCCACTGACAGCATTAGACAAATTATTGAGGCAGAAAATTAACAAAGAAATTCTGAATTTAAACTCAGTACTTGACTAATTGGGCTGAATAGAAAACTACAGAATACTCAACAACCACAGAAGATACATTCTTTTAATGTACACACAGAGCATATTCTAAGATCAATCACAAGCTTGGCCATAAAGCAAGTCTCAATAAATTTAAAAAAAAAAATGAAATCATACCAAAGACACTTTTAGACCACAGTGCAATAAACATAGAAATCAATACCAAGAAGATCTTTTGAAAATACACAATAACGTGAAAATCAAACAACTTGTTTTGGAATAACTCTTGGGTGAACAATGAAATAAAGCCAAAAATCAAAAAATTATTTGAAATTAATGAAAATAGACACACAACGAAATCTTTGAGATGCAGCTAAAGCTGCATTAAGAGGAAAGTTTATATTGCTAAATGCATGCCTCAAGTGGTTAGAAAGATTTCAAATTAATGATCTAACATTGCACCTAGAATAAGAAGAAAAAAAGAACAATCCAACCACAAAACTGGTAGAAAAAAAGAAATAAATAAGATCAGATAATAACTTACAAAAAATGAGACCCCAAAGTCCATACAAAGGATCAATGAAACCAAGAGTTGGTTTTTCAAAACAATAAACAAGATTGATAGACTGCTAACTAGATTAACAAAACAAAAAAAGAGAAGATCCAAGTAAATGCCATAAAAAATAACAAAGAAGACATTACAACCAATCCCACGGAAATGCAAAAGATCCTCAGAGACTATTAAGGACACCTCTATGCACACGTGGTAGGAAATTGAGAGGAAATGAATAAATTTCTGGAAACATACAAACTCTCAATTTTGAACCAGGTGGAAAGTGAAAATCTGAATAGACCAATAACAAGTTTGAAACTGAATCAGTAATAAAAAAATTTATCAACCAAAAAGAGCCCTGGGACAGATAAATAATATGGTTTGGCTCTG
Organism: Macaca fascicularis; assembly: GCF_037993035.2. Taxonomy (NCBI): domain Eukaryota; kingdom Metazoa; phylum Chordata; class Mammalia; order Primates; family Cercopithecidae; genus Macaca; species Macaca fascicularis. The sequence goes on along the minus strand of NC_088380.1, from coordinate 5,469,407 downwards.
TGTCCCCACCCATATCTCTCCTGCATTGTAATAATCCCCACACATCAAGGGCAGGACCAGATAGAGATGACTAAATCATGGGGGTGGTTTCCCTCATACTGTTCTTGTGATAGTGAGTTCTTGCAAGATCTGTTTTTAAGGGGCTCCCCCCTTCGCTTGATGTTCATTCTCTCTCTTGTCACCCTGTGAAGAGGTGCCTTCTGCCATGACTGTAAGTTTTCTGAGACCTCTCCAGTTATGCAGAACTGTGAGTCAATTAAACTTATTTTCTTTATAAATTACGCAGTCTTAGGAATTTCTTCATAGCAGCATGATAATGGATTAATACAATGGATTTACAGCCAAATTCTACCAGACATACAAAGAAGAATTGATACCAATCCTACTGAAACTATTCCAAAAAATCCTGGAAGAGGGGCTTCTCCCTAACTCAATCTATGAAGCCAGCATCATCCTGACATCAAAGTCTGGCAGAGAAACAATGATAAAAGAAATTTTTTGGCCAATATCCCTGATGATTACAGACACAAAAATCCTTAACAAAATATTAGCATACTGGGGCACATCAAAAAGTTAATTCACCATGATCAAGTAGGCTTTATTCCTGAGATGCAAGGTTGGTTCAACATATACAAATCAATAAATGTGACTCACCACATAAGTGCAACAAAAAACAAAGACCGTATGATCATCTTAATAAATGCAGACAAAAGCTTCGATAAAATCCAACATTCTTTTATGATAAAAACCCTCAACAGACTAAGCATCAGAGAAACATATCTCAAAGTAATAAGAGCCATCTATGACAAACCTACAGCCAATGTTGCACTGAACAGAAAAAAAGCTGGAATTATTCCCCTTGAGAACTAGAACAAGACAGGGATGCCCACTCTTACTTCTGTTATTCAAAACAGTACTGGAAGTCCTAGCCAGTGTGATCAGGCAAGAGACAGAAGTAAAAGGCATCCAAATAGGAAAAGAAGAAGTTGAACTATCTCTTTTTGCTGATGATATGATTCTATACATAGAAAACCCCAGAGACTACAAGAAAAGGCTCCTGGAACTTATGAAGGAATTCAGTAAAGGTTCAAGATGCAAATTAATGTACAAAATCAGCAGCTTTTCAATATGCTAATCATATTCTGTCTGAGAACCAAATCAGGAACACAGTCTCATTTACAATAGCCACATAAAAATAGAATACCTAGGAATTCATCTAACCAATAAGGTGAAAGACCTCTCCAAGGAGAACTACAAAACACTACTGAAGGAAATTAGAGATGACACAAACAAATGGAAAAATATTCCATGCTCATGGATTGGAAGAATCAACATTGTTAAAATGGTCGTACTGCCCAAGGCAATATACAGATCCAATGCTATCCTTATAAGAATATAAAATATTGTTTTTTCACAGAATTAGAAAAATCTGGGCACTTCCAAGATGGCCAAATAGGAACAGCTCCAGTCTACAGCTCCCAGTAAGATTGATGCAGAAGACGGATGATTTCTGCATTTCCAGCTGAGGTACCTGGTTCATCTCATTGGGATTGGTTGGACAGTGGGTGCAGCCCATGAAGGGCGATCCAAAGCAGGGCAGGGTGTCACCTCACCTGGTCAGGACAAGGGGTTGGGGGATTTCTCTTTCCTAGCCAAGAGAAGCCATGACTGACTGTACCTGGGGGATCAGTACACTCCTGCCCAAATACTGTGCTTGTCTCATGATCTTCACAACCAGCAGACCAAGAGATCCCCTCCCGTGCCGGGCTATGTGGATCCCACACCCAAGGAGCCTTGCTCTCTGCTAGCATAGCAGTCTGAGATAGACCTGGGACATGGGAGCTTGGCAGTGGGAGGGGCATCCGCCATTGCTGAGGCTTGAGTAGGTGGTTCTATGCTCACATGTAAACAAAGCGGCAGGGAATCTCGAACTGGGCGGAGCCCACTGCAGCTCAGCAAGTCCTACTGCCTCTCTGGATTCCACCTCTAGGGACAGGGCATATCTGAAAAAAGGCAGCAGACAGCTTCTATAGACTTAAACCTTCCTGCCTGACAGCTCTGAAGAGAGCAGTGGCTCTCCCAGTATGGCGTTCAAGCTCCAATAATGGACAGACTGCCTCCTCAAATAGGTCCCTGATCCCTGTGTAGCCTGACTGGGAGAAATCTCCCAGTAGGGGCCAACAGACACCTCATACAGGTGGGTGCCCTTCTGGGATGAAGTTTCCAGAGAAAGGATCAGGCAGCAAAATTTGCTGTTCTGCAGCCACTGCTGGTGATACCCAGGCAAACAGGGTCTAGAGTGGACCTCCAGCAAAATCCAACAGACCTGCAGCTGAGGGGCCTGTTTGTTAGAAGGAAAACTAATGAACAGGAAGGAATAGCATCAGCATCAACAAAAAAGACATCCGCACCAAAATGCCATCTGTAGGTGACCAACATCAAAGTCCAAAGGTAGATAAAGCCAAAAAGAATGGAAGAAATCAGAGCAGAAAGGCTGAAAATTCCAGAAACCAGACCGCCTCTTCTCTTCCAAAGGAATGCAACTCCTCACCAGCAAGGAAACAAAATTGGATGGAGAATGAGTTGAAGAGTTGACAGAAGTAGGCTTCAGAAGGAGCTACTTCTCCGAGCTAAAGGAGCATGTTCTAACCCATCGCAAGGAAGCTAAAAACCTTGAAAAAAGGTTAGACGAATGGCTAACTCGAATAATCAGTGTAGAGAAGAGCTTAAATGACCTAATGGAGCTGAAAACCACACTATGAGAACTTTGTGGCGCATACACAAACTTCAATAGCTGATTTGATCAAGTAGAAGAAAGGATATCAGTGACTGAAGATGAAATTAATGAAATAAAGTGAGAAGACAAGGTTAGAGGAAAAAGAGGGAAAAGAAACAAACAAAGCCTCCAAGAAATATGGGACTATGTAAAAGACCAAATCTACATTTGATTGGTGTACCTGAAAGTGACAGGGAGAATGGAACCAAATTAGAAAACACTCTTCAGGATATTATCCAGGAGAATTTCCCCAACCTAGCAAGACAGGCCAACATTCAAATTTAGGAAATACAGAGAACACCACAAAGATACTCCTCGAGAAGAGCAACCCCAAGACACATAATTTCAGATTCACCAAGGTTGAAATGAGGGGAAAAAATGTTAAGGGCAGCCAGAGAGAAAGGTCGGGTTACCCACAAAGGGAAGCCCTTCAGACCAACAGTGGATCTGTCAGCAGAAACGCTACAAGCCCGAATTGAGTGGGGTCCAATATTCAACATTCTTAAAGAAAAGAATTTTCAACCCAGAATTTCATATCTAGCCAAACTAAGCTTCATAAGTGAAAAAGAAATAAAGTCCTTTACAGAAAGGCAAATGCTGAGATATTTTGTCACCATCAGGCCTGCCTTATAAGAACTCCTGAAGGAAGCATGAAACATGGATAGGAACAACTGGTACCAGCCACTGCAAAAACATGCCAAATTGTAAAGACCATAGACGCTTTAAAGAAATTACATCAATTAACGGGTGAAATAACCAGCTAGCATCATAATGACAGGATCAAATTCACACATAAAAATATTAACCTTAAATATAAACAGACTAAATGCCCCAATTAAAAGACACAGACTGGCAAATTGGATAAAGAGTTAAGACCCATTGGTGTGCTGTATTCATGAGACCTGTCTCACGGGCAAAGACAAACATAGGCTCAAAATAAAGGGATGGAGGAAGATCTACCAAGCAAAGGGGAGGCAAAAAAAAAAAAAAAAAAACAAAAAAAAAAAAAACAGACTTTAAACCAACAAAGATCAAAAGAGACAAAGAAAGGCATTACATAATGGTAAAGGGATTGATGTAACAAGAAGAGCTAACTATCTTAAATATATATGCACCCAATACAGGAGCACCCAAATTCATAAAGCAAGTTCTTAGACACCTACAAAGAGACTTAGACTCCCACACAATAATAATGGGAGACTTTCAAACCCCACTGTCAATATTAGACACATCAATGAGACAGAAAATTAACAAGGATATCCAGGAGTTGAACTCAGCTATGGACCAAGCAGACCTAATAGACATCTGCAGAACTCTCCACCCTAAATCAATGGAATATACATTCTTCTCAGTGCCACATCACACTTATTCTAAAATTTATCACAAAATTGGAACTAAAACACTCCTCAGCAAATGTGAAAGAACAGAAATTACAACAAACTCTCCCACAGACCACAGAGCAATCAAATTAGAACTCAGGATTAAGAAACTCACTCAAAACCACACAACTACATGGAAACTGAATAACCTGCTCCTGAATGACTACTGGGTAAATAACGAAATGGAAGCAGAAATAAAAATGTTCTTTGAAACCAATGAGAACAAAGACACAAAGTACCAGAACTTATGGGACACATATAAAGCAGTGTGTAGAGGGAAATTTATAGCACTAAATGCCCGTAAGAGAAAGCAAGAGAGATCTAAAACCAACACCCTAACATCACGATTAAAAGAATTAGAGAAGCAAGAGCAAGCAAATTCAAAAGCTAACAGAAGGCAAGAAATAACTAAGATCAGAGCAGAACTCAAGGAGATAGAGACACAAAAAATCCTTCAAAAAATCAATGAAATCAAAACCAGGATCTGATTTTTTGAGAAGATCAACAAAATAGACAGACTCTAGCAAGACTAATAAAGAAGAAAATAGAGAAGAATCAAATAGATGAAATAAAAAATATAAAGGGGATGTAACCAGTGATCCCACAGAAATACAACCTACTATCAGAGAATAATAAAAACACCTCTATGCAAATAAACTAGAAAATCTAGAAGAAATGGATAAATTCCTGGACACATATACCCTCCTGAGACTAAACCAGGAAGAAGTTGAATCTCTGAATAGGCCAATAACAGGTTCTGAAATTGAGGCAATCAATAACAGCCTACCAACACAAAAAAGTCCAGGAGCAGACTGATTCACAGCTGAATTCTACCAGAGGTACAAAGAGGAGCTGGTACCATTCCTTCTGAAAGTATTCCAATCAATAGAAAAAGAGTGAGTCCTCCCTAACTCATTTTAAGAGGCCAGCATCATCCTGATACCAAAGTCTGGCATAGTCACAACAAAAAAAGAGAATTTTAGGCCAATATTCCTGATGAACATTGATGTGAAAATCCTCAATAAAATACTGGCAAACTGAATCCAGCAGCACATCAGAAAGCTTCTCAACGACAGTCAAGTTGGCTTCATCCCTGGAATGCAAGCCTGGTTCAACATACACAAATCAATAAACATAATCCATCACATAAACAGAGCCAATGACAAAAAACACATGATTATCTCAATAGACACAGAAAAGGCCCTTGACAAAATTAAACAGCCTTTCATGCTAAAAACGCTCAATAAACTAGGTATTGATGGAACATATCTCAACATAATAAGAACTATTTATGACAAACCCACAACAAATATCATACTGAATGGGCAGAAACTGGAGGTATTCCCTTTAAAAACCAGCACAAGACAATGATGCCCTCTCTCAACACTTCTATTCAACATAGTATTGGAAGTTCTGGCCAGGGCAATCAGGCAAGAGAAAGCAATAAATGGAATTGAATAGGAAGAGATGAAGTCGAATTGCCTCTGTTTGCCAATGACATGATTGTATATTTAGAAAACACCATCGTCTCAGCCCCAAATCTCCTTAAGCTGATAAGCAACTTTACCAAAATCTCAGGATACAAAATCAAGGTGCAAAAATCACAAGCATTCTTATACACCAATAACAGACAAACAAAGAGCCAAATCATGAGTGAACTCTCATTCACAATTGCTACTAAGAGAATTAAATACCTAGTGATACAACTTACAAGAGATGTGAAGGACCTCTTCAAGGAGAACTATAAACCACTGCTCAAGGAAATAATAGAGGACACAAACAAATGGGAAAACATTCCATGCTCATGGATAGGAAGAATCAATATCGTGAAAATGGCCTTACTGCCCAAAGTAATTTATAGATTCAATGCTATCCCCATCAAGCTGCCACTGATTTTCTTCAGAGAATTGGAAAAAATGACTTTAAACTTCATGTGGAACCAAAAAAGAGCCTTCATAGTCAAGACAATCCTGGGCAAGAAGAACAAATCTGGAGGCATCACACTTCCTGACTTCAAGCTTTACTACAAGGCTACAGTAACCAAAACAGCATGGTACTGGCACCAAAACAGATATATAGATCAATGGAACAGAATAGAGGCCTCAGAAATAACACCATGTATCTACCACCATCTGAACTTTGAAAAACCTGACACACACAAGCAATGGGGAAAGGATTCCCTATTTGATAAGTGGTGTTGGGAAAACTGGCTAGCCCTATGCAGAAAACTAAAATCGGATCCCTTCCTTACACCTTAAACAAAAATCAACTCGAGATGGATCAAAGACTTAAACATATGACCTAGGACTATAAAAATCCTAGAAGAAAACCTGGGCAATACCAATTAGGCATGGGCATGGGCAAAGACTTCATGTCTAAAACACCAAAAGCAATGACAACAAAAGCCAAAATTGACAAATAGGATCTGATTAAACTAAAGAGCTTCTGCACAGCAAAAGAAACTGCCATCAGAGTGAACAGGCAACCTACAGAATGGGAGAAAATTTTTGCAATCTATCCATGTGACAAAGGGCTAATATCCAGAGTCTACAAAGAACTTAAACAAATTTACAAGAAAAAAGCAAACAACCCCACCAAGAAATGGACAAAGGATATGAACAGACACTTCTCAAAAAAAGACATTTATGCAGCCAACAGACATATGAAAAAGTGCTCATCATCACTGATCATTAGAGAAATGCAAATCAAAACCACAATGAGATACCATCTCACACCTGTTAGAATGGCGATCATTAAAAAGTCAGGAAGCAACAGATGCTGGAGAGGATGTGGAGAAATAGGAGCACTTTTACACTCTTGGTGAGACTGTAAATGAGTTCAACCATTGTGGAAGACAGTGTGGCAATTCCTCAAGGCTGTAGAATGAGAAATACCATTTGACCCAGCAATCCCATTACTGAGCATATACCCAAAGGATTATAAATCATTCTACGATAAAGACACATGAACAAGTATGTTTATTGCAGCACTATTCACAATAGCAAAGACTTGGAACCAATCCAAATGTCCATCAATGATAGATTGGAATAAGAAAATGTGGTACATATACATCATGGAATACTATGCAGCCATAAAAAAGAATGAGCTCATGCCCTTGGCAGTGGCATGGATGAAGCTGGAAACCATCATTCTCAGCAAACTATTACAAAATCAGAAAACCAAACACTGTATGTTCTCACTCATAAGTGGGAATCGAACAATGAGAACACATAGACACAAGGAGGGGAACATCACACACCAGGGCCTATGGGAGATTGGGGGGTAGGGAAGGGATAACGTTAGGAGAAATACCTAATGTAGGTTGCGGGTTGATGGGTGCAGCAAACCACCATGGCACGTGTATATCTATGTAATGCTGCAAAAAAAAATAATATTTAGAAAAATCTATTCTTAAATTCATTCAGAAGCAAAAAAGAGCCCAAACGGCCAAAGCAATCCTAAGCAAAAAGAACAAAGCTGGAGGCATCACATTACCCAACAACTTTAAACCATACTAAAAGTCTACAGTAGCGAAAACAGCATGGTACTGGTACAAAAACAGACACATAGACCGATGGCAGAGAATAGGGAACCTAGAAATAAAGCCACTCACCTACAAGCATCTGATCTTCAACAAAATTGATACAATTAAGCAATGGTAAAAGGACCTGAATTTAATTTTTGTATAAGGTGAGAGTTAGGCGTCAAGTTTCATTCTTCTGCATTCAACCCAGCAATCTCATTACTTGGTATAATATATATTCAAGAGAAAATAAATCATTCAACAAATGGTGCTGGCATAATGGGTTAACCATATGTTGAAGGATTAAACTTGACCCCTAACTGTCATCATAGACACGAATTAACTCAAGATTGATTAAATATTTAAATGTAAAACGTCAAACTATAAAAACTATAGAAAAATACTAAGAAATACCCTTCTTGACATTGGCTTTAGGGATGAATTTATGATTAAGTCAGCAAAAGCAATGGTAACAAAAACAAAATTGAGAAGTGGCCCCTAATGAAACGAACGAGCAAAATTAATTACCAACAGAGTAAATAAACAGCCTACAGAGTGGGAGAAAATATTCACAAACTATGCATCTGACACAGGTCTAATATCTAGAATCTACAAGGAACTTAAATCAATAAGCAAAAACAAATAATACAATTAAAACATGGGCAAAGGACATGAACAGAGACTTCTTCAAAGAAGATGTACAAGCGCCAACAAACATGAAAAAATGCTCAATATCACTAGTCATCAGCAAAATGCAAATCAAAACTACGATAAGATACCATCTCACACCAGTCAGAATGGCAATTATTAAAATGTCAAAAAATAACTGATGTTGGTAAGGCTGCAGAAGAAAGGAATGCTTATACACTGTTGGTGGGAAAAAAAAAAAAAAAAAAAAAAAACTAGTTAAGCCACTGTGGAAAACAGTTTGGAGTTTTCTCAAATAACTTAAAACGGAACTAACATTCAACCTAGCAATCTCATTACTTGGTGTATATCTAAAAGAAAACAAATCATTCTACCAAAGAGACACATGCACTCACATGTTCATCACGGGACTATTCACAACAGCAAAGACATGGAGTCAACCTAGGTATCCATCAATGGCGGATTGAATAAAGAAAATGTGGTACATCTACACATGTAATACTATGCAGCCTTAAAAAGGAATACAATCATGTCCTTTGCGGCAACATGGATGGAGCTGAAGATCATTTTCCTAGGAAAATTAACACAAAAACAGAGAATCAAATACTTCACGTTCTCACTTATAAGTGGAAGTGAAACAGTGAATACACATAGAAATAAAAAGGAAAATAGACACTGGGGACGACTAGAAGAGGGAGGGAGGGAGGGGTGTGGTCTGAAAAACCACCTATTGGGTACTATGCTCACTACGTGGATGACAGGATCATTTGTACCCCAAACCTCAGTGTCATGCAATATACCAATGTAACAAACTTACACATGTAACTTTAATCTATAATAAAAGTTAAAATTATTTTTAAAAATCAGAGGAAATGGGATATTGAAAAGGAGAGCTTTCCATTTTTCCCTATTCATGTGATAATAGCTGTGGGTTTGTCATATATGGCTTTTATTATGTTGTGGTATATTCCTTCTATATCAAGTTGTCTGAGAGTTTTTTTATCATGCAGAGGTGCTGAATTTTATCTAATGCTTTTTTGACAGATATTGAAATGAGCATATAATTTTTTGTCTCTCCTTGTGTTGATATGTTGTATCTAATTGATTGATTTCTGTAGGTTGAATCATCCTTGTATCCCTTACATGAATCTCAATTAATTATGTTGAATGATCTTTTTAATACATTACTGAATTTGGTTTACTATTAATTTCATGAGGAATTTTACATCTGTGCTTATCAAAGTTATTAGCCTGTAGTTTTCTTTTTTTGTTGCATTTTTTATTTGGCTTTTGTATCAGGGTAATACTAATCTTGTATAGTAAGTTTGAAAGTGTTCTTCTCTCCTCCTCAGTTTTTTGCAATAGTTTGAATAGGATCAGTTTTAGTTTTTTAGATGTTTGGTAGAATTCAGCAGTGAAGCAATCAGTTCCTAGGCTTTTCTTTGATGGGAAACTATTACTACTTCTATTTTGTTCCTTGATACTGGTCTATTCAGGTTTTGTATTTCGTTATGGTTCAACCTTAATAGGTTGTATATGGCTAGGAATGTATTTATTTCTTCTAAGTTTTTAAGTTATTAGCATTGAGTTACTCATAATATTCCCTAATGAGCCTTTGAATTTCTATAGTATCAGTTGTAATGCCTCCTATTTTATCTCTAATTTTATTTATTTGGATCATGTCTCTTTTTTTCTAGTCAGTCTGGCAAAAAGTGTGTCATTTGTTGAATCTTTTTTTTTTTTAAATCTTTTCATACCATTAATCTTTTGTATCATGTTTTTAACCTTAATTTTATTTATTTCTGTCCCAATCTTAACTATTTATTTTCTTATATTAATTTTGGGTTTGATTCACTCTTGCTTTTCTAATTCTTTAAGATGCCTCATTAGGTTGTGTACGTGAAGTTTTTTCTACTTTTTGATTTAAATGTTTATTGCTGTAAACTTCCCTATTAGTACTGCTTTTGCTGTATCTTATCCATTTCAGGATGTTGTGCTTCTATTTTCATGAAATTATTTACTTATGTATTTTTATTTTTATTTGTTTATAATTGTTAGAGATAGAGTCTCACTTTGTCATCCAGGCTGGAGTGCAGTGGCACTATTATAGCTCATTGCCACCTCATATTCTTGGGCTCAAGGGACTCTTCTGCCTTGGCCTCCCAAGTATCTGGAACTATAGTTGCATGACACCATGGCTGGCTAATTTTTAAATTGTTTGTAGAGACAATGTCTCAGCATCTTGACAAGGCTGATCTCAAACTCCTGGGCTCAAGTAATCCACCCACCAACTCCTAAAGAATTTAAAAATTTTCTTCCTATTTTCTGCATTGTTTCAGTGGTTGCTCAGGAGCCTATTGTCTAATTTCCATGTGTTTGTGTAGTTTCCAAAGTTCTTGTTACTGATTTCCAGTTTTATTCCATTGTGGTCAGAAAAGATAATTGACTGATTTCACGTTTTTCTTTTCTTTTCTTTTCTTTTCTTTTCTTTTTTTTTTGAAATTTTTTGAGACTTGTTTTGTGATCTAACATTTGGTCTATTTTTGAGAATGTTCCATGTGCTGAGGAGAAGAATGTATAATGTGCAGCTGTTGGATACAATGTTCTGTAATTGTTTATTAGACCCATTTAGTTTATGGTACAGATTGAGTCCAGTGTTTCTTTGTTGATTTTTGATATGTGTTGGCTCTGTTTCCCTACCCAAATCTCATCTCGAATTGTAATCCCTACATGTCAAGGGAGGGACCTGTAATCCCCATGTGTCAACAGAGGAAAGTGATTGGATTATGGGAGATTTTCCCCTGTGCTGTTTTCATGATAGTGACTGAATTCTCCTGCAATCTGATGGTTTTGTAGTTGGTTGTTTCTTCTGCACTCTCACATGCTGTCCTCTCTCCTGTCGCCGTGTGAAGAAGGTCCATGCTTCCTTCTTGATTGTAAGTTTCCTGAGGCCTCTCCAGCCATGTAGAACTGTCAGTCAATTAAACCTTTTTCTTTTATAAATTACCCAGTCTCAGGTAGTATCTTTAGAGCAGTGTGGAAATGGATTTATACTATTTTCTTTCTAGACTCTGTCCCATTCTAAAAGTGGAGTGTGAGTCAAACTCACAGCTGGTATTATTTTGAAAGAGGAAAAATGAAAAGCCCTTCCTCTAAGATCTGGAACAATACAAGATGACCACCTCCATCACTTTTATTGAACATAGTGATGAAAGTCACAGCCAAAGTAATTAGACAAGAGAAAGAAAGAAAGGGCATCCAAACTGGAATGAAAGATGTCAAACTTTTCTTGTTCACAGATGATATGATCTTATATTTAGTAAAACTTAAAAACTCTACCTAAAAAAAAACTGTTAGGACTGATAAACAAATTCAGTAAAGTTGCAAAATACAAAATGAACATACAAAAATCAGTAGCATTTTTCTATACCTGCAGCAAATAAATCTGAAAAGGAAACCAAGACAGTAATCCCATTTAAAGTTGCTACAAATGAGATAAAATACCTGGAAATTAACTAACCAAGGAAGTAAAAGATCCCCAAAATGAGAACTATAAAATATTGATGAAACTATGTGAATAGAATATAAAAATCTGAAAAGATATTCATGTTAATGGATTGGAATGATCAATATTTTTAAAATGTTCATACTACTCAAAGTGATCTACAGATTTAATGTAATCCCTATCAAAATAGCAATTACTTCTATTTCACAGAAATAGAAAAAATCCTAGAATTTATACGAAACCACAAAAGACCCAAAAATAGCCAAAGAAATACTGAGGGAAAATAACAAAGTTGGAGGCATCACATTGCCTGACTTCAAATTTTACTACCGAGCAATAGTAAACTAAACAGTGTAAAAACAGACACATAGACCAATGAAACAAAATAGACAACCCAGAAATAAATTCACACATTCAGAGTCAACTTATTTTTGACAAAGGCACCAAGAACATACGTTGGGTAAGGGATGGTATCTGCAATAAATTGTGCCTAGAAAACTGGATATCCACAGGTAGAAGAATCAAACTAGACCTCCATCTCTTGCCATATAGAAAAATCAAGTCAACGTGAAAGAAAGACTTAAATCTAAGACTTAAATTTTCAAAATTACTAGAAAATAACATTGGGAAAACTCTCCAGGACTTTGGTTTGGGCAAAGATTTCTTGAGTATGACATCAAAAGCACAGGCAACAAAAGTAAAAATGGATAAATAGGCTCACATCAAGCTAAAAGCTTCTGCACAGCAAAGAAAGCAATCAAAAAAGTGAAGAGACAACCCACAGATCGGGAGAAAATATTTTCAAACTATCCATCTAACAAGGGATTAATAATCAGACTATATAAGGAGCTCAATCAATTTGGTAGGAGAAAAACCCCAAATGATACAATTTAAAAATGGGCAAAACACTTGAATAGACATTTCTCAAAAGAAGATATACAAATGGCCAACAAGTATATAAAAAAGTGCTCAACGTCACTGATCATCAGAGAAATGTTAGTCAAAATTATCATGAGGTATCATCTTACTCCAGTTAAAATGGCTTTTATCAAAAATATAGGCAATCATGGATGCTGGTGAGGATAGAGGGAAAAGAGACCCCTTCTACATAGTTGGTGGGAATATAAATTAGTACAATAACTATGGACAATAGTATGGAGGTTCCTCAACACACTGAAAATAGAACTATCATAAGATCCAGCAATCTCACTGCTGGGCATATATCCAAAATAAAGGAAATCAGCATATCAAAGAGATGTCTACCTTTGCATATTCATTGCAGTATTATTTACAATAGTCAACATACAAAAACAACCTAAGTGTCCATCAACAGATGAGTGGGTAAAGACAATGTGGTGTATATATACACTATGGAATATTGTTCAGCCATGAAAAAGAATGAAATCCTGTCATTCATGGCAACATGGATGGAATTGGAGGTCATAACATTAAGTTAAATAAGCCAGGCACAGAAAGACAAATATCACATGTTCTCACTAATATGTGGGAACCAAAAAAACTGAACTGCTGGAGGCAGAGAGTAAATGATGATTGCCAGAGACTGGGAAGGAGAGTGAAGGGGAGGAGGAGATAAAAAAAGAGATGGTTAATAGGCATAAAAAATGCGGTCAGATAGAACGAATAAGATGTGTTTGCAATAGGACCAACATAGTTAGCAACAATTTATTGTATACTTCAAAATAAACAGAAAAGTGGAATTAGTATGTTCCTAACACAAAGACATGCTGCTTGCCCTTCTGCATTGGTAGGATGTGTGGCTTAGCACAACATCCAGCCTGTATTCATCAGCCATCTCCTGCCTTTCCTCCCCACCCAGATCTCCAGAAATGCAATGTAGCATGCTCAAAAGCTAGTTCCAAGCCTATCCTCTTCTGGAAGCTTCTATCTCCAAATTGAATTGCAGAGGTGTGGAGTAAGGTGCTTGTCTACTATGAAAAACAATGCCGGAAGTAGAGGAATAGGTCTCTAGGTTTTGAGCTGTTACAGAATTGGCGATACTGAATCATGTGACATGGAGTGGGAAACAAACATGGTATTTTTCCAGCATTTTTAAATGTGAGTACTATTTGAAGAGGCAAAGAACAGGTGGAATACTGACTACAAAACAAATGTCTTCATTTATTTGTCATCACTCCCTCTATTTAAAAATGTGTTTTATTATCATTATACAGGTATGATGACTCATCATTGAACTGTCATTCAATGGTCATTGAAAAACTGGCGGTGGTGTTTGTCCTTTTGATGAGTAGAAATCCTTGCAGATTATCTATCCATCTTAGATTTACATTGGTTATGTTAGTTTTTTCCTCTCTTTTCTCGCTCCACCTCTCTCTCTTATTTTTCTTGTACTTTTGATATGCCCTTCAATTTCTAACTGGAATGTTCTGCAGTATTAACTTTTAAGTTAGATTTGGATGCTAGCAAATCTGCTTTTTACCATGTTTGGACATTGAGCAGTCTCTTAACTCTGGGATTCTTCATTTTCCTATCTGTAAATGGGACATGAGACTAACAATTTTACAGGTCTGTGGAAAAAAATAAAAGAGAAAGGCAATTTATGTAAAGGCAAAAAACACTTAAATGTTGTTTTTACCTACTTACCTACCTATCTATCAAGGAAGGTTGATTTATTTCAGGTTCCATTGTGACTTTTGTAGTACACTCAGGCACTATCTTCTCCTATCTATACTATAGAATTAATCTCCACTACCATTTCACTCATCTGTACAAAGCTTCATGTGGTCTAACTTCCATCCATTGACCTTTTTGTTGATCAAGCAAAATTTCTTAATTTGACTTCGATTCTGGTGCTGTTTCTCTGGACACAGCATTTTCCTTCTCTGCCTTTCAAATGCTTTCAGTGTTTTATACATTGGGCCAATGCTATATTCTTCTTGAAGCCTGACTTGCATACATGATGTCTCCATTTATTTGTCATCACTTTCTCTATCTAAACATGTATTTTATTATTGTTATTCAGGTATGGTGAATCGTCATTGAAATGTCATTCAATAGTCATTGAAAAGATAGTTTGTTACTCACAGATCCCAAGAGGAGTAGGAATGCCATACCATGGAGGTCCACATGGGGAAATACTAGGTTAGCTAGGAGGCAGAGGGAGTAAGAGGCAAACATGAGCAAGAGCCTGCATTGTGGTTTCTTCAGGAAAGAACAGGGTGAGACAGTATAGACAGGCTTTGAATTGGCTAGTTTTAATAATTTCAGCACACACTGGGGGATAAGAGGTGTCCCTTATCTGCCATCTGATGCTGGTATAATTAGGACAGGAAAGTAGCAGCCCTGAGTATAAGTGTCAAAGTTGGTGGTCCAAGCTATAAGCTCTGGATTGGTTGATTTGCATATGGAAGGTACATTTGCAGGCAAGTCCTTCAATATATCTGGCAATTAGTTAGCCCTGGAAGGGGCAATCTTTCCAGAGATGTGGAAAGATTATCCATGTCTTGGGTTTAGAAAGGTGATTATAAATTGTCCTAGGCACAGTGGTAACCAATAAATGAAATTAAATAGAACATGCATGCTTTGTCTATCCAATACTCATTATTTGACCTCTAAATGAATCATTAATTAGTAATTTTAGCCTCATTGCTTTTCTTTCTTTCATTTTTTCATCTCTTTTAAAAATCCAATGTTTCTATCCTGCTACCACATTTTTATCATGTGCTATATTCTACATATGTATTGAATCTCTAAAGAAAACATCACAAAATGTGAAAGTGCTAGTGATTCATAAAAGAACTGAAGCATAAGCCCTTCTATTTAAACAATGCTTATCTTTCCTTGAGTTGCTATGTATTTTGATGTCTTTATTCTTGGCAAATCCTAAGAAAGCTCACTATTAACTCAGTGACAGTCACAGCCCAGGGGACTTCTCTAATTAAGTAGGCTGAATATAAAAATGCACATTTATTTTACACATGTGTGTATGAATATGTATGGTGACTGAATTCATTTCCTTTTGGTCGCTTGAGGAATCTGGAGAGGTGTTCTCCAGCTGCTCCCGGCAGCTTGGGCTTGGTGGCCCTGCTCACACTGCTGAGGTGATTCCAGGAGACAAATGCAGGGTCAGGGACCCAGAAAACCACAAGACTCTGGGAAGCTTGCCATAGCTTTTCTTCAAACCAATCTTTCAAATACGATTTGCAGTCGCCTCTTTTTCTCAGTGGGGAATTTGGAGGATAATGGAATATTTGTACAGTATGTGTTAATCTAATGATCTATCTCTTTTAACAACTTCAAAGCATCATAAACACAAGACACTCGTTAATGCTTACATGTGAGGCACACAGCTGGCCAGACCATTCTGATTCTGAGTCTTGACAACAGCTTTTGGAAACTGCTTATGTCTTGCTGTTACATGAGACACCATCTCGAGAAACATCTTTTAACTTTCCTTTTTGGGCACAGAATTTCAGGAGTAAGTATGCCACAAGTGTTCAGTAGAACTGTCTACACTATAGGGCTGATGAGTTGAATGAGCTGATCCCATATTGCCACCCACTGACTAGGGTGGTCCTCTTGCCTCACCAATCCACACAATGAACTTTATGTATGTGTCAGATAAACTTAAGGGCACATTCATCACATTAGTGATGTTGCAGCTGGGGAAGAATTGCAGGTGGTGTCGCTGGTTCCAAGCTCCTCTCATGTGCTTCTGTCTTAGATGGACAAGCACTCCTCCTCTCTATCAATGCCGTTTCTTCTATCCATGCTCTGGATTCCATCTCCTGAACTCCTAGCTTCCTCTGGATTCTTGCTGCTGGTACCTCAGTTCTCTCTCCTGTTTCTTCTGTATTTTCCTCTTACGTGGCTCTCTCTCTTTTAAGAACGCACCCACTTCTTTCCTACCATTAAAAGGGTTTTCAGAGTCCGTGGCGTGCTTAAGCTACTATCATAATGTTCTTCTCTTTACTGCAAAAAGCCTGAGCATCTCCCCTTCCACATCCTACATACCCTGAGCAAATACCAGAAACTTCTCTGTAAATGTCACTCATGTCATCTTGATTGCCAAATACGACAGCCTTTTTTGTTTTTCTAACTAAATTTCTTCTTCTCACATTCTTTTTCTTTAAAGGGTAGGCCCTAAATTCTGTGTTCTTCCATTCTCGACAGATGGTGCCTAAATCCAGAGTATTGTAACCACAGCTCTGTTCTGGAGCACAGAGATGCTATCTAGAGCAGCAATAAGGAACACAGACGCCAGACCCCACTCCCTGTGGGACCTGGGCAAGTCACTCCATGTCTCCATAACCATCTTTAAATAAGGTTAACTACAGCCTCTACTCACAAGATTGCTACAAGCTTTGGATGTGCGAATATATGAAAAGTTTTTGAACAGTTCCTAGAATGCAATAGGCATGCTCACCTTTGTTATGTTTTTCTTTTGCTTTATTTTATTTTATTTCTAGTCTTAGCCTCCTATTTCTGGTCAAACACTGATGTTCATCCTAGATATTGGGCACAGGTTTTATATAGGAACTCAATCTATGTTTTTTCTCATCACACCGCATAAGATGAACATTTTTTTTGTCACCCTTTGTCACCAGCTGTCCAGTATTTGGTTTCTGAAGAGGTGGAGACCTATTGCCAAGAACAGAGAAGTCTGGCCACTTTGCACATGAGTTTGAATTGTACGTAAGAGGAGGACTGATCATATGTCTGGAGTTAGAGGAGAGAGCTTCTCAACTCTTCAATACCACTATTTACGTTTGTTAAGGAGTGAAACTTTGGAATTAATTCAAGTGGCACTGTGAGACTCTTCCAGATTTGGCTAACACTTGTCGAGAGCCACTCATTTCTAGTGTATTTCATGTAAGTTGTGCACCAATTCTGTTGGGTGGTTAGTATTTTCCATTCACAAAGAGGAAAACTTAAAATATCCCAAACCAGAGAACATTATTTTATCATTTAGGGAGTGGCAAATATAGTACTTGACTCAGAGCTCCTGGGTCTAATTTTATTTTATCACAATCTACTAACAAAATGAATTTGAATTTTAGTAATAAAGAAAAGAAGATATGAAAAAGACAATAAACCATGAAAGAAAGATATGCCTCCTGATCTTTGGAGGGCAGCCACTGGCTGGGGGTCTTCCCAACTCAGTTCCTCCTGCCCTGTGTCTATGTTGCCCTGCAGGCTGGTACTTATGAGAATCAAATATGGTTCATGGAATACTGGAGCCGTTCTCATTAAAATATGACGCCTTTCATGACAAGTGGCCTTGATATTTCAGGGGCATTTGCAGACCTCAGGCTCTCGCCTCTTTCTTCACCGTTGCTATGATAAAAACCCGAAGCCTTATCCTACACTTTCTCTTAAAGGAACCAAAAAAAAAAAAAAAAAAAAAAAAAATGCACCTTCAGTCACATTGCTAAGTTTCATTGTGTTTATTCAAGGTCATCAAAGAGAAAGACAGACCACTGTAAACAATGACAATAACAAACATACTTAATGAATAATTTTAATATAACAAGTGGCAGTTTTTAATAACCAAAAAGATGATGCTTGCAAATGAACAACCAGAAAATAAAATGTTTAGAGATTAAAGGATTAAACAAACAGAAAACATTTTCAAATGTTGATTGAAAACTAGAGTTTCCACAATTTTGAGCAAGAAGAATAAAGCTGGAGGCATCAAAATTCTTGATTTCAAAATATATTTTAAAACTACAGTAATCCGAACAGCATGGTACTGTTGTAGACACAGACATATAGATCAAAGAAGCAATAGAAGAAAAGGGAGTCCTTGTACACTGTTGGTAGAAATGTAAACTAATACAGCCATTATGGAAAACAGTATGGAGATTCCTCAGAAAAATAAAAATATTTACTATTAGTATTAATTAACTATTAACTATGAAACATAACATATCACCCAGCAATCTCACTTCTAAGTGTTTATTCAAATGAACTGAAAAAAGTGTATTGAAGAGTTATCTGTACTTCCATATTCATTGAAGTATTATTCACAATAGCCAAGACATGGAAGCAACCTAAATGACCTTCGATGAATGAATAAAGAAAAAAATTGCGGTATATATACAAAATGATATATTATTCCACATTAAAAAAGAAAAAGAAGATTCTTCCATTTGCAACAACATGAATAGATGTGGAGGGTATTATATTCAGTTAAATAAGCCAATCACAGAAATACAAATACTATATGATTTCATTTACATATGGAATCTAAAATAGTCAAACTTACAGAATCAGAAAATAGAATGCTGGTTTCCAGGAACTGGATAGAAGAAAATAGGAAGGTGACAGTTGAAAGATACAGAGTTTCAATTATGCAAAATAAATAATTTTTGTGACTCTACTATGCAGCATAGTGCCTAGAGTTGATAATACTTTATTATACATTTTATAGTCATGAAGAGAGTAGAAGATGTTAAGTGTTTTTATCACAATAATAATAATAATAATAAATAAAAGGGTAGGAGGAAAGTTTTGGAGGTGAGGAATAGGTTCATGGCACAGATTGTGGTGGTGGCTTCGTAGGTGTATACTCATCAAGAGCTACACATTAAATATCTACAACTTTTTCTTCATTAATTTAACAGAATGGTTAAAAAGACTAGACTTTATATAAAATATAACTTGTTTGTTTGTTTTTCCATGAAACAATGACTTAGAGAGGCATATAAAGAATGGTTAATTTTGTTTCAGCAATACAAGAAAAACAAATGTGTTTGGTTTATTAAATATAACCAATTTAATACATCCAGCACTATTACCTTTGTTAAATTTTTTCAGCTCAAATAAAATTCTCTTGCCACTTCTAAAACATTTGTTTTTCCTGGCTAACATAGTGAAACCCCGTCTCTACTAAAAATACAAAATATTAGCCGGGCGTGGTGGCAGGTGCCTGTAGTCCCAGCTACTCCGGAAGCTGAGGCAAGAGAATGGCTAAAGGCAGGAGGCGGAGCTTGCCGTGAGCAGAGATGGTGCCACTGCACTCCAGCTTGGGAGACAGTGAGATTCCATCTCAAACAAACATTTGTTTTATGATTTTCTATTGAACTGTTACTGATTGAGCATCAGTTACAGCCTTGTCACTGGTGTTTCAGGTCAGGTTCTGGATGAAGATCTGACCCCCCTTACTGCCTCCTGAATTTCTAGTAAGTGAAAAGAAGAATGGGGTAAATGGAAGAAAACTGGCCTTGGCACTGACACATGGGAAAAGAAATCCAATATGCCATGCATACACAAGAAACACTGAAGAGTTTCTGCAGGGCAGAGGAAAGGCAGGGCTGGCTTGAGGTAAGAACCAACAGGTAAATAATGTGAGACAATGCCCACTGGGGAAATCAGCCCAAAGGGAATCCGGGAACACAAGCCACTGGGTAGACAGGGCTGCAAGCCAAGACCAGAACAAGTGGGGACAGAGATGAAGGGCAGAACCAGACCAGAACCTTACAGAGTCAGTGCCTACACTCCAGAGCTGAGACAGAAGAGGCTGGGATCGTTGGGAATGGGAATGGTGTCAGGAAAGCCAAGTGAAGATGATGCACAGAATACCATTTGGAATTCTGACCATTGAAAATTCACTTTGTGAAACTATTTTTAAGACAGAATAGCCTTTTCTAATTAATCTGTAAGAGCTTGCTATGGTCTGAATGTTTATATCTTTTTCAAATTCATATGTTGAAGTTGTGGCCTTCAAGGTAATAGTATTAGGAGGTGGGGTCTTTGGGAATTGGATTAGTGCCCTTATAAAAGAGAGCCCTGAAAGCTGCTTGCCCTTCCAGCAGCTGAGAACACTGTGAGAAGATGGCCATCTATGAACCGGAAAGTGACCCTCACCAGATATGGGATATAGTGTCTTGATCTTGGACTTCCCAGTCTCCAGAACCATAAGAAATAAATATGTTGTTTATAAGCCACCAGTTTAGGGTATTTTATTTTAGCAGCCCAGGTAAACTAAGGTGGAGCTCATTAATATTAAAATAGGAACATTTTCTCTTATACTGTTTATGTTACACACGTTTTCTTCCCAGTGGACAATGGACTTTTAGCTTTCTTCTAAATCTTTTAAGCACATGGGTTCTCAGATCTGTCAATGTTTTCCTGCATGGGTTTTGGCTATGGTGCCCCCTGAAACGTCTTTCCCAAACTCTTCACCTCCCACTGGTGCCTCTTCCCCACTGAGTGACGGGAGGTTCTCCATTTATTCACATCTTTATGTCCTCTGAAAAGGTCTTATAGTTCTGTTCACAAAAGTCCTGTATATAAATTCTGTGCCTCCTATTAATATTGTTTTCCAATAACATTTTCTAAGCAGTTACTTCTAATTTTTAGAAGCACTGGGGTTTTTTCATTTATTTTTTTTAACCAGTCTTGATTTTCTTGTGTTTTTCAGCACACAAATGTACGTTTTATAAATACTGATTATTTACTGCTAAAACTTTCTGTTATTTGTGACTTCTCATATTCCTTCTGGTCTTGTAGTAATACTTATTGCTTACAGAAAAATGTGAATTACAAAAATAATGGCAAATAACCTTGCTTCGTTACAAACTTTAACAAGAATAACACTACTATTCCAAATTATTTATAACAACAGCCATGCATTAGTCAATCACTAAGTGTGGATCCGGAGTATGCAATTGTTTCTTGGTATCCACAGGGGATTGGTTCCAGGACTCCAGTGGATACCAAAATCCACAGATGCTCAAGTTCCTTATATAAAATGACATAATACTGTTGGCCCTGTGTATTTGAGAGTTCTGAACAAGAGGAATCAACCAACTGTGAATGGAAAATACTTTTTAAAAAAGAATAAAAGAATAATACAATAATAAAAATTAATACAAATAAAAAGTAGCAGTATAAGTATTTACATAGCATTTATATTGCATTAGGTAATACAAGTAATTTAGAGTTGATTAAAGTTATATGGATGTTCATAGTTCTATGCAAATACTGTGCCACTTTATATAGAAGATCTGAGCATCCACAGATTTTGGTATCCATGGAGGTCCTGGAACAAATCCCCCATGAAAACCAAGGGATAAGAGTATTTGCATGTATAACAGTCTACACATCCTACTGTATACTTTTAAACAACTCTGGATTACTTATAATACTTAATACAATGTAAATGCCATCTAAATAGTTGTTATACTGTATTGCTCATTTGTTGTTGTTGTTGTTTTGAGACCGTGTCTTGCTCTGTTGCCTAGGCTGGAGTGCAGTGACCCGATCTCACCTCACTGCAACCTCTGCCTCCTGGGTTCAAGCAATTCTCTTGCCTCAGCCACGCAAGTAGCTGAGACTACAAGCATGTGCCACCATGCCTGAGTAACTTTTGTATTTTTAGTAGAGAGGGTGTTTCACCATGTTGGACAGGCTGGTCTCGAGTTCCTGACCTCAAGTGATCTGCCCGCCTCGGCCTCCCAAAGCGCTGAGATTACAGGCATGAGCCACCACACCTGGCCTCTGTATATCTCTTTATTTATATTTTTAAAAATTGTTATATTGTTATTTTTATTGTTAGTTATTTTTTCAAAGACTGTTGATCCGAGGTTGGTAGAATCTATAGATGTGGAACCTGAGGATACTGAAGGCCAACTTTATACTGTATAAAATTCTATAAAAAACTTTGTGAAACTATTAAAGTAGATTTTGTTTAATCCCTTGATACCACAATGTGATGAGCTCTATTAATTTCCTAAAGTTAAATTATTCTCCAGTCAATATGAACTTCTGGGTTGATAGAATTTTCCCCCTCAGAGCATTGTTTTGGCAGATTTTATTGGTAGTGAGATGCCTACTCTCAATTTAACAGTGGTTCCATTGTTGGTATTTTTATTTTCTCTCCTGCAGAACCACCATACACAGTCGTTCATGTTATATACTTTACAAACTAAAAAGTGCCATTACAAAACAGTCCATGTGCAGTGCATAGCCAGTGAAGCTATGAGCAAAAGACTTTTAGTTTTCAGGTTTTCTAAAACACATTTATTTCCATTTATTCTAGTCAGCATATGACGTACACGTGGAATCTGGATTCTCACGTCTCTTTTATTCTGGAAACCCTTTAGCTATTAGCCATCGCCAGTTTCAATATTGGCTTTCTGTCACTCTTTCCTGCTCTCTTCTGGCGATCCTATTTAGACATGTCCTTATTTCTGTCAATCTGCCCTACATAGTTCTTAACTACTTTTCCTATTTTGTATCAAAATCTTCTTATCTAATTAGATTCTATATCTGTTTATTGTTTTTCATCTTGTTTTTATTTTATTTTTTCACTCTGGGCTTAATCCTTAAAAAATTCTTTTTAGTACAACTATCTAATGTATTAACTATTTATTTGTAGCCAGCATATTGTTTCTCCCATCTGTTGTTAATTTCCATTTTAATGACTATTTTTAACTCTAAGTTTTGTTTATATTTTTGGAAGTATTTTTTATTTAAGTAAACTTGTTGATTCTAGCATGGTTTTAGAGTTTCAGAGAAATTGTAAAGATAACAGAGTTCTCTTATACTCTGCACCTGGTTTCCTTTATTGTTAGTGAATATTTCAGGTTAGTATTATACATGTGTCACAACTAATAAAGCAAAATAATACATTATTATTAACTAAATCCTTTACTTTATTCATATCTCCTTAGTTTCACCTACTGTTCTTTTTTATTCTAGAATCCCACTCCGGATATCATGTTACATTTAATCATTGAGGCACCTTGGTCTTTTCTTGGCTGTAAGTGTTTTAAATGAATATCCCAAAAACTTTATTAGGAAAGACTGGGACAAGCTCTTTTTTACTAACAGAACAACTGAGATCCTCTTTTTATATCTGTCGAACCCATACTGAACTATAGTTTGTCTTCATGTGCACATGCTCTATAGGGAACTCTTAGATGAAAGTTGCTCGAGTGGCTTCCTGATTTGCTGAGATGGTGTAAAAAGGTATCTAAGTAGTGATCGTATCAACTGCTGGCATCAATCTGTTGTAGAATATACATTATTTTTCTTTTTTGAGATGGAGTCTCATTCTTTAGCTCAGGCTGCAGCACAGTGGCGCAATCCTGGCTCACCACAAACTCTGCCTCTTGGGTTCAAACAATTCTCCTGCCTCAGCCTCCTGAATAGCTGGGATTACAGGCATGTGCCACCATGCCTGGTATTTTTAGTAGAGATGGAGTTTCACCATGTTGGCCAGGCTGGTCTCGAACTCTTGACTTCAAGTGATCAGTCCATGTTAGCCTCCCAAAGTGCTGAGATTACAGGTGTGAGCCACCATGCCTGGCCAGAATATACTTTTAATTAAATAATTTTAATCTTGCTGCTTCTACTTTACTTTTTTTTTTTTTTTTTTTGAGACAGAGTTTCACCTTGTCACCCAGGCTGGAGGTTTAATTGTTTTAATGTAATAAAGTTTTAGAAAATCCATTTGGAAAACAAGGAAGAATGCAGTCGAAAAATGGCAAAAGATCTTAACAAGAACTTCATATACCCTAAATCTAAATAAATATAATGAAATAAATATTAAACATGCTAACATTTATTCACAATGAAAAATGTAAGTCTACTTGGTATCAATCAAATATATAGCACAATTGACTGATCAAGAGAACAGTAAGATGCTAACTCTCTTAGGTAACAGAACTATCAATGGTGCACAAGCTTCAGAGGATTCCATGACAATGCTAGTGGCAGCAGATGCTGTTGCTGCCCCACCCACATCTCCTCTGTACCATGATGTCAAAGCAGACTAGTCTGACTTCCAGCTGCTGAGCATCAGCTTCTCTTCCACCAAGGGCTCACTCTGCCGCAGGCTGCTCATTCAGGGAACATAGGAGGTAGAGGAAATCACACCCACCCTCTAACCAATAACTTAGTGAAGTTGGTGGTGGACACCTCAGTGCTCAACCTTCTCTGGGGTGCATACACTGAGGTATATGCTTCATTCTCACTCTCAGGGTTCCCCGATTGGTAACTGGCTGGCTCGAACACTTACCACTTTTCTTCGCTTCTCTTCTGATGTTTCCCATCATCTGTTGACAGATAAACTATTTGCCTTTGAATTTTTATGTCGGGGTCTGTTTTTTGGGGGAACCTAAACTGAAACACTGATATTTGTGTAACTGTGAACAGCTTACAAGAGGCTTTCCATTCATGATGTCAGCCTTATGATGTGCATAGGCGGAGTTACCGTGTGATTTTTACAGCTACGTTGAGGTTCAGAGAGATTGAGCGATGTGCTCATGTTGGCAAAGCTAACTGAAGAGCAAATACTAAAACCAGTGCTCCTGAGTACCACCTCCTTTCCTCATCTCCAACTTTGCCAGTCAAGTAGATAGAGTCAGTACACAATTCTCAGTTAGAAGGGATAAAAACTGGAACAGTTTTGTAACTGGTCACATCCATGAAAGCTACTTGCCTCTACTTTAAGAATTTTTCATTTTAAGGAGAGTAGCCAAGCAGTTTGCCAACGGAAGTTATAGTAGGAGAGAAGGTTTAAAGCATAATCTTTGAAACTCAGATTTGCCCACAAGTAGATCAAAGTTATGTAATGAACACATTTTCTTTGCAAGAAAGAAAAACCTCCCTGAGGTACAGAGAACTGGGCAAGATCCTGCCTGAGGCCAGTAAGTGCTAGGCTGATTGATCTGCTGAGCTCAGTTCTATGCCTGGCTTGTTCTCTGAAAACAGGGCTCTTAGTTCATGTTGGCACAGGGCTACTTAACAAAGTTGGACCCAAATGTTGTGCTCTTCATTTGATAATTACATTCTAGCATTATTTTTGGCAAGTTTTTAACATGGAAAAGTATGTAAAACATACACAATATAAAGTAACAAAAGTAAAATCCTGAAGTTTGACTCAAAAATACATGAACTAAGAACTCTTGAGGTATGAAAATAGATTTTACGGAGAATTTCTTGGAAAGGGGGCAGAATGTGAAAAACAAACAAAAATACAGCAGGTGAGTGTACATATCTATCCTTGCACTTAAGCACAGGATGAAGAGAGGCCAGAATTAGCAAGCCTACTGGCATTTCCAAGTCCTTATGGAGATTATAGCCACCAAAGAAATATTTTATAAGAAATTCGTGTTGGAAAGGGTAAAATGAATATGCTTGCAGCCAAGAGAATACTTCTCAACATGTGAAAGTCATATACAACCTGCATCCATGAAGCCAATGAAATCTATGATCCCATGTTGGCCAAGGGTCCCAAGTGCCACCACTACATTGCTGATGGAATCAAAACAAGAAAGAAAGTTTTCTATTTGGAAGGTTGTGGAAACATTCTGGGTATCAGGCTTCAGATGGCATAGGAGCCACGTGTGGCCAGAGGGGTGACTAAAGGAGCCAGCAGTCTGTGGGGGTGCTTGGAGCACTCTAGGCTATCTACATGAACCCTACAAATCAATCTTACCCAGGCCCTTGGGCAGAGTTCTCCCTCTTCCATACTATGATGCTTTCAGATGCAAACTTAGTCCTGGTCACTGGTCCATCTGGGATAGTCACAGAACTTAATGCATTTATGTAAAACAAGAACTGTCATTTGTAATAGTGTAAGCATATCCTTTTTTTTTTTTTTTTTTTTTTTTAAATCCGGAATACTTGTGAATCCTTTTTCTTTCCTACATGCTTTATGGAGCATTACAGGACAGAGATAATCAGTCTAGAATGTCTGAAGCACTGTCAGCTGGCCCTGGATGTCTATTTGTGGGAACCATGGTTTATATCTTGGAAGAGCCATTTAACCTCCTGAGAATTAATTGTCCAAATAAAGATTGTCAACCATTCATTTGTTATATGGAATGACTTTTGAGGCCCACCATTTTTCTCTTAACATCCCAACATTTTATTATTGATGTAATACATATTCATACTTATAGACCCAGTTTACTTACTTAAATTGCTATGTAATATTCCATTCTATGAATATCGATTATGTATCTGTATAACCTTTCCAATGACTATAGTAGGGTGGAAGTGGAAGTGGCACCACTCACCGTCACCCCTAGTAATCCACTAGCAAAACTTTTGCTTCCTATTCTGCAACATTATGTTCTGCTGGCCTAGAGGTCTTGGTTCCAGAGGGAGGAATGCTGCCACCAGGAGACACGACAATGATTCCTTTAAACTGGAAGTTAAGATTGCCACCTGGACACTTTGGGCTCCTCCTGCCTTTAAGTCAACAGGCTAAGAAGAGAGTTACAGTGTTGGCTGGGGTGACTGATCCAGACTATCAAGACGAAATCAGTCTACTACTCCACAACAGAGGTAAGGAAGAGTATGCATGGAATACAGGAGAGACGCTTCAGGAATGAAGATTTGGGTCACCCCACCAGGTAAAAAAACACTGCCTGCTGAGGTGCTTGTTGAAGGAAAAGGGAATATAGAATGGGTAGTAGAAGAAGGTAGTCATCAATACCAGCTATGACTGCATGACCTGTTGCAGAAACTAGGACTGTAACTCCTTATTTTGTTAAGAACCTGTTTGTGTATGTATAAACTTGTACTAAAAATATATTTATTTCTTTTTTCCTTTATTATGTGACATAAGATTTATTGACTTATATCAGAATTTAAGTGTTGTTAACTTTATGTAACAGCATTTAGGTTAAGGATTAACGTGCTTCCGTTGTATGAAGGATAGCTGTATTATGTTAGATGTAATTATGACCTTATTATTATCTTCACTGAAGATTATGTCTGATTTCAGGAGATGTGTATGCGTTCAAGTTGACAAGGGGTGGACTTGTGATGGTTAATATTGAGTGTTAACTTGATTGGATTGAAGGATGCAAAGTATTGTTCCTGGGTGTGTCTGTGAGGGTGTTGCCAAAGGAGATTAACATTTGAGTCAGTGGACTGGGAGAGGCAGACCCACCCTCAGTCTGTGTGGGCACCATCTAATCAGCTGCCAGTGTGGCTAGAATAAGGCAGGCAGAAGGAGGTGGAAGGAGCTGACTTGCTGAGTCTTCCAGCCTTCATCTTTCTCCCATACTGGATGCTTTTGTCCTCAAACATCAGAGTCCACGTTCTTCGGCTTTTGGACACTTGGACCTACACCAGTGGTTTGCCAGGGGCTCCAGGGCCTTTAGTCATAGGCTGAAGGCTGCACTGTTGGCTTCCCTACTTTTGAGGTTTTGGGACTCAGACTGGCTTCCTTGCTCCTCAGCTTGCCAATGGCCTGTCTTGGGACTTCACCTTGGGATCATGTGAGTCAATTCGCCTAATGAACTCCTCTTTCTATAAACATATATCCTGTTAGTTCTGCCCCTTTAGAGAATGCTGACTATTACACCATTTTGGGGAATTATCAACCCAGCATCTGGGATTGCAAAACCATAATATCTGATACCTAATATGTGCTAGTTTGTCAGGAAACACTGGTGGAGTTTTTCTTTAGGGTACTATTTATTCTTTATTTACAGTGTTTATAAATTCAACTGGAATTAACTTCTCTTATCATTAAAACTTTAAAAGTGTATTAGTTTCATTTAAAAAGAAAAAGAAAAAACCTATCAAAGTATTTGGAAACCTATTTCCACTTCCTCTTTGGGCTCCTTCAAGGTAACTGGCATGATGGTAAAGTGAGGAAATGAATGTGAAGGTCAAGTTCATGGGCTAAGGTCCTCTGCTGTGTATAGAGAGACAATGAGGAAGAGATAAGACTTTCATTTGCCTTTGAAATTCTGAGTTGCTAGTTATAGAAACTAATGTAAATTGCATAATAATTTTGACTCAATATCCACATTTGTACCCGAGAATAATTCCTTTCTTGACCATTTTA
The DNA here is from genome assembly GCF_037993035.2 of Macaca fascicularis. Taxonomy (NCBI): domain Eukaryota; kingdom Metazoa; phylum Chordata; class Mammalia; order Primates; family Cercopithecidae; genus Macaca; species Macaca fascicularis. The sequence goes on along the minus strand of NC_088380.1, from coordinate 5,440,778 downwards.
CACTTATGACTGTGAAAATCACAGAAGATGACTTAGGCCAAACTGTATAATGGCACAAAAAGTTAAGTAATTTAATATTATGCTATTGATAGTTACAATCTTCCCTAGAACTGTATACCTTTATATCATCATTTTTCTAGTAATTTAGATGGCCTTATTAGTAATAGGGGAAAAGTATTAAGGGAATTAGGGGAAGGGAAGGTGGAAGGGAAGAGAGGGAGAAGGCAGGAAAGGGCTTATTCCACACTGTTGGTATCTCATCCACCAGCTGTCTTTATTCTAGAGCTCAAATACGCTTTCAGAAAGCAGCAGGTAATAATAGTTTTTTTAAAATTGAATTTTAAAAATGAATTTAAAAAATTTTTAAAAATGAATTACAGGTAGTGAGGGTAAAGCTGGTTTTGAGGGAGCTCCCAGATTATAGTCCCAGGGACCATAAGTAGAAAATCAACAGGGTTTGGTTAATATCTGACTATCAGAGAAAGACACGGCTTTCCTCTGTACTCATATACAACACTTGTGTGACCAGATGTGTGTGTGTGTGTGTGTGTTTTCCCCGACACCAACCCATTCCTCAACTTTCCAGAAACCAACTGGATGTTCTACAATCAAATTCAGTTCTGACACTATCTCTCTGGAGTTGATGTTGGATCCCATAAGATAAAGGCTCTGCCCACGTCACATGCCAATCACAATCCATGTTGTCCCTAGAGCTGCTCTCCTTTCTTCTGATCAACTGCCTATAAACCAGAAGTTCCTATGACCCCCTCCTTGGGCTTGATCATTTGCTTTAATGGCAAACAGAACTCAGGGAAAAACTTACATTGCTGGTTTATTAGAAAGAATATGATCAAGAATACAGAAGAACAGCCAGATGAAAATGTGCATAGGGCAATGTCTGGAAGAGACCTAAGCACGGAAGCTTCTGTCTCCATGGAGTTGGGATGCCCTACCCCCCTTGGCATATAGATGTATTCTCCAACACAGAAGCTCTCTGAACACTCCAGTTCAAAGATTTTTATGGAGGCTTCACCATATAGGTACGATCAATTATTAACTCAGTCTCCAGGCCCTCTCCCTTTCTTACAGGATAGGGGTGTGGGACTGAAAGTTCCAAGCTTCTAGCCATGGCTTTGTGTTTCTGGTGACCAGCCCCCATCCAGGAACACACCAAACCATAGGAAAAATAGATGCTCCTATTGCTAGAAAATTCTATGAGATTAGGGGCTATATGTCAGGAACTTTGGTCAATGAACAAATATTCGAACAGAAGATGCACATAGCATTTCTGTCACTCAAAAATTACAAGGATTTTAATTGCTGTGTGCCAGAAACCAGGGACAGAGACCAAATAAATGTTTCTTATTATAAACCACAATATCCCAATACCACATAAAATAAAATACTCATATAAATGCTAAGAGTCTCAACATAACAATTCATCTCTGGGGAGAAAACTGGCAAGAATGAGGCATATAAATTCATATTAACAAACCCGTCATTGGATTCGAAACAATAGCCGTGTAAAGAAAAGTAGCCACTAAATTCGTTTTGAAACCACAATAAATTGGCTTGTCTATGCTTATAGGGAATTAAGTACAAGCAAAGTCTGCAGCGTCTTACCGCCATCTCATCTAAAAATGCATTTTAGTTTGACCAAGTCTCAGGATATAGTGTGAGGCCCCACCTTGCCTGACCAGGCACTACAGTGGACTGTGTCTAGAACTATGCCTGTGAGGTTATGTTACTTCCTTCCCATCTCCTACTATGTTACTTACCATCTATGAGCCTCAATATCTGAAGGGAGTGGGGTAATATTTCTACCTATTTTTAGATTCTCTTGTAGCAGGACGAGCTGCAGACAAGAACCCTCAGACACCGAGTTGTAGAAGGAAAGGGCTTTATTCAGCTGGGAACATGGGCAGGCTCACATCTCCAAAAAACTGAACTCACATCTCCAAAAAACCGAGCTCCGCAGTGAAATCAAAGAGGACACAAACAAATGGAAGAACATACCATGCTCATGGATAGGAAGAATCAATATCGTGAAAATGGCCATACTGCCCAAGGTAATTTATAGATTCAATGCTATCCCCATCAAGCTACCAATGACTTTCTTCACAGAATTGGAAAAAACTACTTTAAAGTTCATATGGAACCAAAAAAGAGCCCGCATCTCCAAGACAATCCTAAGTCAAAAGAACAAAGCTGGAGGCATCACGCTACCTGACTTCAAACTATACTACAAGGCTACAGTAACCAAAACAGCATGGTACTGGTACCAAAACAGAGATACAGACCAATGGAACAGAACAGAGTCCTCAGAAATAATACCACACATCTACAGCCATCTGATCTTTGACAAACCTGAGAGAAACAAGAAATGGGGAAAGGATTCCCTATTTAATAAATGGTGCTGGGAAAATTGGCTAGCCATAAGTAGAAAGCTGAAACTGGATCCTTTCCTTACTCCTTATACGAAAATTAATTCAAGATGGATTAGAGACTTAAATGTTAGACCTAATACCATAAAAATCCTAGAGGAAAACCTAGGTAGTACCATTCAGGACATAGGCATGGGCAAAGACTTCATGTCTAAAACACCAAAAGCAACGGCAGCAAAAGCCAAAATTGACAAATGGGATCTAATTAAACTAAAGAGCTTCTGCACAGCAAAAGACACTACCATCAGAGTGAACAGGCAACCTACAGAATGGGAGAAAATTTTTGCAATCTACTCATCTGACAAAGGGCTAATATCCAGAACCTACAAAGAACTCCAACAAATTTACAAGAAAAAAACAAACAACCCCATCAAAAAGTGGGCAAAGGATATGAACAGACATTTCTCAAAAGAAGACATGCATACAGCCAACAGACACATGAAAAAATGCTCATCATCACTGGCCATCAGAGAAATGCAAATCAAAACCACAATGAGATACCATCTCACACCAGTTAGAATGGCAATCATTAAAAAGTCAGGAAACAACAGGTGCTGGAGAGGATGTGGAGAAATAGGAACACTTTTACACTGTTGGTGGGACTGTAAACTAGTTCAACCATTATGGAAAACAGTATGGCGATTCCTCAAGGATCTAGAACTAGATGTACCATATGACCCAGCCATCCCATTACTGGGTATATACCCAAAGGATTATAAATTATGCTGCTATAAAGACACATGCACATGTATGTTTATTGCAGCACTATTCACAATAGCAAAGACTTGGAATCAACCCAAATGTCCATCAGTGACAGATTGGATTAAGAAAATGTGGCACATATACACCATGGAATACTATGCAGCCATAAAAAAGGATGAGTTTGAGTCCTTTGTAGGGACATGGATGCAGCTGGAATCCATCATTCTTAGCAAACTATCACAAGAACAGAAAACCAAACACCGCATGTTCTCACTCATAGGTGGGAACTGAACAATGAGATCACTCGGACTCAGGAAGGGGAACATCACACACCGGGGCCTATCATGGGGAGGGGGGAGGGGGGAGGGATTGCATTGGGAGTTATACCTGATGTAAATGACGCGTTGATGGGTGCAGCACAGCAACATGGCACAAGTATACATATGTAACAAACCTGCATGTTATGCACATGTACCCTACAACTTAAAGTATAATAATAATAAATAAATTAAAAAAAAAAAAAAAAGAAAAAAAAAAAAAAAAAAAAAAACCGAGCTCCGTGAGTGGGCAATTCCTCACAGAAACTCTAAGGGGGCCGCGTGAGAGGGTCGTGACTGATTGAGCAAGCAGTGGGTACGTGACTGGGGGCTGCATGTGCCAGTAATCAGAAAGGTACAGAACAGGACAGGGATTTTCACAGTGCTTTTCCATACAATGTCTGGAATCTATAGATATAACCGGTTAGGTCAGGGGTTGATCGTTAACTACCAGGCCCAGGGCATGGCTCCGGGCTGTCTGCCTGTGGATTTCACTTCCGCCTTTTAGTTTTTACTTCTTCTTTCTTTAGAGGCAAAAACTGGGCATAAGATAATATGAGGGGTGGTCTCCTACCTTACTCTAAGAAAAAATAATTTGTTACATGCAAAGTTAACACACACACGTATTACAGTGGTGAGTGTCCACAGTGGCAACTGGAGGAAAGAAATCTTTTGGATTCCTCACAGAAACCGTATAAAAATGACCATGCTGTTTCCTGGATAAGATAACAGCATGTGGAGTCTGCCAGTCACTGGGACTGTCCAGAAATTAGGAAGGCCTATGGTCTATGAGCCTTGGATGTGAAGGCATGATACTGTGATTTTGGTGATCCTCATGGGCTGGTCAAGAAGTCTATTCCAAAAGGATAATTCCCAATAGATTGTTAGACAAGTTTATCAAGTCTAGGATAAAAACTTAGAATGACAACACAACAGGCATTTGGACTAAAGTTTTAGTTGTACTTCCAAAATGCACTTAAAGGGAATTGTAATGGTTGAATTACACATTTCAATGCATGTTAAGATGCGGTATTTTTAGAAACAGTTCAAGTATCAGAAAAGCAGAAAACAAGCATCCAGTTGTGGGGCCTCAGGAATGTTTACTCTTTACCTTCTGAAGGTTCACTGAAAATCAAATGACAAATGGAAGCTTAATAGGAGAAAAGAGGCATACAAATTTATTTTAATGTGCTTAGCATGGGGGAGTCCCAGGAATATGGTCACTCAGTAACTCAATAGGGTACGAATGCTTATGTACTCATCTTCCTAGGGGAAGGGAAGCTGAAAGGTGTAGGAGCAAGTGATCTTCAAGGGAATGAACAGACCCAGAAGACAGAAATATTTTGTGGATGATTCTTTTTGGGAATTAAATGGGACCTACAAACAGACAACAGTTTAAAACAAAATTCGAAGTGATTGTTTTAAAAAGCTAAGTTGACTAGCTTCAACTTCAGGAAAACATTTTTTAGTGATTCCAAGCCAGAATGGTGGGAGAAAAATGGAAAACATTAGTCTGGAGGGTCAAGCAAGCCCAGATATTGGAAGAAACTACAAATTCAGGATTGCAATCCAGATTTTTTTTTTAAAGACAAAAACTCAAAAACAAACTGACAACGCTAGAATCAAACAAGTACAGTACAGTTTTTTATTTTTTCTGAAACATGATTTTTCTTTTTCTAGTCTCTTCATTTTTACCAAAGATAATCACAGTAGGACCAATTTGTTTGCAAAATTAGTCTTTGTTCTGATTATTCATATATATAAGTTCAGCAAGGATAGTGATGTATGATACAGAACTTTGCTAAGTTGGGTTTGTTGAAACTTTTTCATAAGGAATCTCAAATCAAACCATTAGAAGCTTCTCTAGAATAAGTAGCCAACCCAAAGATTTGACTTGCCCCACACTGCCTGTTTAACTTGGGTTAATTACTCTCTTCTTGAGGTCTTCCAAGTATCCTGAGGTTCCTAGGCCTGTCAGAAAATGACATTATTTACTTAACTATGGTGTCAGTAATCTTGTAAGAAAACTGTGTAGAAAAGGTGCCAGGCCAGTCTTTCCAAGAGGCTTTTTATTGGTTCCATGAAGGTTAACCTCAATCCCTCAAAGCAGTCTGTTCACATATGAAAATATGATATTCCAATCTAATCTGCGGTAAAATAACCAGTGTTTCTAATTGTGTCCTGCTATAAAAGAAAACAGATTCATATTGAATATATGCAAATAACTATAGTGTCATAAAAATTATCCATGAATAGCTTCTAAATTCTGGAGGGATCAGGTAGAAAGAATGATAAATACTTTGATTCTGTTTACAAAAGTATACCAAATTGCTGCGAGTAATAGATAACTTAAAAAAAAAAAGTTGTATAAATTCTGGAAAACAAAACATGAAAAAGAATCAGAACAAGTCTTAGAAAAGCCAATTAGGGGAGATGTTAAGCTTTCCAAAAGGCCAGTAATGTTCTAGCTAACAAGGCTTAGAAAAAAATTTGTCTAGTTGACTAAGACATTCCCACTGAAGATATAGTATTTAAAAGAGATCACAAAAGAATCAGAGCTCTTAATTAAGCTGACATTTGACTGTAGAGCTCTAAAAAATTCTTTTAAATATATGAGTAGAAAACCTTCTGTCACAGAAGCAGCTGGCCTCTGCTGGAGCCAAAGGAATGGCAGCTGTGAGTGCAATGTTCCCCCACCCAGTCCCCTGTCTGGGAGGATCCCAGCTTATCTGTTCACCAATTCAGATACCAGAGGTGGTGGGAGGCATGTCTCTTCGGCCCATTAGAGGAAGAAAAATAAATGAGAAAAAAGATACTATCACACTCTAGATATAAACCAAAGCTTTAAACCAGAGGTATACCTAAACAAATGACTTAAAACCAAAACAAATAAGCACATGTGATACTAAAACCAAGAAGCCCTTTATGGGGTTAACCAAGGTCTCTAAAAAGGAAGCAAAAGCTGCAGGCTTTTGAAGATCCAGACCCCGCACAATGATGGCTGAAAGAAGGGAAGGTTTGCTGGTGGCAAATGGGGAGCGGCCCACATCTCTGGCCATATTCTCCAGGGCTCTCACCTTTTTGGTTGGCTACCTGTACTCAAAAACCCAACAAGCTTGTACAATGATGGATGGAAAATTCAAAGAGACAAACAGTAAAACAAATAGGAAATCAAAAGCTATCCCTGGAGGAAGAAAGAATGATAATAAATGGGTACCCCAAAGGTCAAGGAACATACAAATAATTTAAACTAATTCTCATAAATGCTTTCTTTTTATCCCCTGAGTTAAAGGACTTACATTTCCAAGGGACTGGCCCCCCGAAAGGGAATCAGGGAATTGAACCGCATTCAGGCTACAGCAGTATAAGTGCCCAGTTTAAACCACTGGTCTAAGGGTAGGTGCCTTTTTTGACAAATCCCTCAGGGAATCCAAATAAGACAGTTGGAACATTCAAGGATTTTAACTATTGTTTCAGGTTAGATTTTTGTTCTTCTGTTTTGTCAAGAGAATTTTAAGGCTAGTCATGACATTATTATGCATCTTTCTTTTAACTTGATCCTTCCATAAATATAAATAAGACCTTGCTTAGAATGAAAGATTTCTACAAAATTTTTTAAATAGAGGGGTCTTCTAATGCAAATAATTTATCTTCTGGTCACAGATGATTAGACCTTCCAGTGGTGTACTTATTTCAATAGTGACTCAATCTAATAAGCCTCTTTACAGAAAGACCAGGAGGTCACCTTCCAGGCTTCGGATACATTTTTACTATATAAACAAGAGGCATTCCTGGAGAGGGCATAGAAGGGGCAGTCCTTACGATCCTCAAAAATTCCAGGCTAAGAAAGCAAAAGGACTTTGCTGCCCTGGGTGGTTAAGGATGGCGTAGTGTGAGTGATGCCTCTGGTCTCAGAATCACATGGATGCAGGGGTATGTGGAGGTGGCTCCGGTAACAGGCCTGCTCCCCTGGGCTGCCAGGCGGGCACTTCTGGGACTGAACTTTTCCAGTACTAGCCAGACAATAGAGATGGAACTTATTAAGACAAACTCTCCTGAGAGCTTGGCACATTCAGAACAAAGAGTGCTGCTTACAATTTTACATGTCTCGAGATTCCCAGTCCTTTCAGAATGGTCACTAGATGAAATCTGAAGTCATGCTCCCAGCTGGCAGAGGCCGGCGGGAGAAACTTCTCACTTGGTTACAAAAGCCACGTACTCAGGGTATCAATCAAGATGAAGGGAAACCTTATCAGGTTTTCCTAAGGTATCCCTCTTTACAACAAAATGACAAGAAGACAAAGACAAAAGAAAAACGAAGACTATTTCTGGAAGGAAAAGGTTCAGACCATATACATATTCATACCAAAAGTATACCAGAGTTGCTACCCCTAAGACTAGCCATACAATGCTTTTCTTTCATTAATCTTAAATTTGGAAGAGAAAAAGAGATGTGTAGTGATGATATTTCACAGAGAGAAAGATTTCACAGAGACAGAGACTGGGAGTGTGAGAACTTACCATCTTTTTTTTGTTTCTTTGTCACATCCTGGGTTCCCTTGACTGTGGCTTCCAGAAGAGCAGAATGGTTTGGGTCTACCCTGCTCCCTGTGCCAAATCTGTGGGACTGAAGGGAAAGATTCCCCTTTACCCTCTGAAGGTTGGTTGAAAATCAACCCACAAAAGGCAGATTAATAGGAAAAAAAGTCTGTATTAGTCTGTTCTCATGCTGCTAATAAAGGCATATCCTGGACTAGGTAATTTATAAAGGAAAGATGTTTAATTGACTCACAGTTCAGCATGGCTGGGGAGGCCTCAGGAAACTTAACAATCATGATGGAGGGGGAAGCAAACACATCCTTCTTCACATGGCAGCAGCAAGAAGAAGTGCCAAGGAAAGGAGGAAAAGCCCCTTATAAAACCATCAGATCTTGTGAGAACTCACTATCACGAGGACAGCATGGGAGTAACTTAACTGCCCTAAGGTTCAATTACCTTTCACCAGGTCCCTCCCACCACATGTGGGGATTATGGATACTACAAGTCAAGATGAGATTTGGGTGCGGACACAGCCAAACCATGTCCAGGAGGTACAAACTTATTTTAATGTGCATAGAATGGAGAAATCATAGGAATGTGGTTACCCAATAACCCAATGGGGTATGGATTCTTACATGCACTTCATCACAGGAAAAGGGGAGATGGGGCTGTAGGAGCAAATGACCTTTGGGGAGAATGAATGGACCCATGGGGCAGACATCATCTTGTGAACAATTATTTTTGGGAATTGAAAGAGACCCGTGAACAGAAAAAGCTCAAAGTCTCTCTGGGATCTGGGTGTGGTCTTTAATTTTCAATCTCTTCCTCTGTGACATGAGTTTTAATCTTTTCCGGTTAATGAAATTTCAGGGAAGGCAAATGTGTTTCCCTCTGACATGTCTGGTTTCTCGGTAGATACAGACATTTCAGAGAAGTTTTGTCCTGCGCTTTGGGAGAGTCAGAAGATTGAGAGGTGATGGTGTGATGGTGCGGGGGAGTGAAGGACTGACAGATCTTGTGACTTTTACTTTTTTAGTTCACACATATTTCGAAGGGAAATATTCTAGTTTCCTACACAGTCATGGCTCCAAATAACCCAGAAACATAAAAAGAACTTGTAGCACAAGATGAGTTTCACTTCCGTGAACACTTGAACAATCTACTCATGTCATAAGATGAACAAACATGACTGAGCTGGCCCAGCAGCTCCCAGTAGCGGTTTTCCCTTCTTGCTGAGTAATAAGACCCCTTGTTTTTTATTCTAAGTTGGGCACAGGGGCCATACTGAATAAAGACTACATTTTCCAGTTTTTGCTGAAGCTTGTTGATGTCAAGAGATCAGTTCTAGCTGGCAGAATATAAGCAGAGCAGAAACAGGTAATGTCCTCAGAGGAACAATGCTTTTTTCTGCCTCCTTCTTGCTGGATGGAAATAGATACAATGGCTGGAGCACTAGTGACAATCTTGGACAATGAACTGGTAATTATGTGCGGAGAGCTGAGGAGGGTGCCATCCTCAGAGATCAGGAGCCTCCGAAAATCCTGCGAAGCCCATCCCGTAGCCTGCCACCTCCTGGCCAGCTTGTCTTTCATGAAAAAGAAATGCATATCGGTTTTGTTTAACCCAAGTCTACTACTCCTAGGGACAGAAGGAGTGATTAACTCTCCTATATGTGACTTCCAGGTTAGAAGACTAAAACTCAGTTCCAGAATGACTCACAGTTATCTATAAAGATGAGATAAGAATAGATATCTTAGGACACAAAGGGGACAATAATTTCCTAAAATGACAGAAGGAATTAATGTTTACTTTTTCAAGCCTTGTTAATAGTTGAAGTAAGAGCAATATGTTTTTTCTTTATTTATATTGGTATTCACATGTTAACTCTTCCCATGTTAATGAATCGATGTGTTCCTTACAGTTTGTCATCATAATAGGGTAGCTGTTTTGAATGTTATTACTTTGCTCACTGTCAGTGTACTAACTACCATTGTTTTTTCTTGGACATCAAGAACTGAAATACGCATGCTCAGCTTGTAGATTTAAGTGTCCAAGTCCCTCTGCACATTGCCAGTTTTCATACTGGGTTTTACATGAAGGCTGCAGGCACATGGGAGTGAAACTGAGGACGTAAGACAGCCGAGATGTGATGAAGCAAACTGGTCTCCCTTTTGCATGATGAGCAGTGATGAACGCTGTGAAATAACATCCTACCTGACCCAGAGCTGATGGGACAATGCCTGGGTGACCTGTGTTGCTCAAACCAACTCTCGACCTCGGTTAATTGTTCACTCTTTACATAACTTATTTCTGACCTCAAGTGGTATTTCTACTGTTCCAGTGACCACACTCATCACTGACTAACTGAGGTTAACACAACACACTGCTGTAGTCTCTCAAATTCTTTTTGAGCCTCCCTGCTATATATTATCCTGGGACTTCAATTTCCCTCCAGCCGAGAGATTCCCCCTTTTTCCAAGCAGAGTGAACTCCTTAGCGCCCAGGGTGGTGGAGCCACACTGAGGATCTTGGCTGAGGTATGGTCACAGACCAGCTCACCCTGTGCTAAAAGTGGAGGTTGTGGCAATCTTGCCTGAACAGGTATAGTAGCTCTCCCCACACAAACACACAATACACACACAAATACACAGCCACTCCACTGTGGGGAGAGACAGAGAGGAAAAGAGAGAGAAAATGGTCCCCATATTCCCTGGGGTGTTCTCAATTTTTTTTTTTTTTGAGACAGGATCTCACTGTCATCCAGACTGGAGTGCAGTGGCGCAATCATGGCTCACTGCAGCCTTGACCTCTTGGGCTCAAGTGATCCTCCCACTTCAGCCTCTGGAGTAGCTGGGACTACAGATGTGTGCCAGCACGCCTGGCTAATTTTTATATTTTTTGTTGCCATGTTGCCCAGGTTGTGCTCATCTGACACTCTGGCTTATAAAAATAATTTTCTAAAGTATCCACTTTTTCCAAAGTTGAACATACTGAAGCAACTTGTCCAAAGCCAACGTTTTAAATAAATACTGAAAAATAAACAGAAGTGACCAGCATGGTGGTGATGTCACCCACAGCAGCCCCTGTTCGGTGATTAAAGGTTCAGTGGTCCTGCTTCCTGTCTATACAACTTCCCACTCATTGCATGGGTAGAAAAGCTCATCCTGAGGCCCCCAGCTTGTATGCCAGCATCTCCTCAGAGCCAGCAAGGCCTGGAGCACGTGTAGGGCAATGGCAGTGAATGGAAGAGCAGCGATGTGTGAAGTTCAAGTTCTCCCCTCTTTCCCATGAGGTCCACTGCTGTTGTGTTCTCTTCTCCCTATTAGGTTACTCTAGGCAGGTTAAGAGCAACCCTAATTATCCAGAGAATCTTAAAGTCAGACCTGGCCACATTGCTCCTAAGTGTACCAGGAACACAACACCCTCCATTCTGATGATCAACTCTGGCTAACAGTCCTACAGCACACACTCTCTGCCGGAGACTCTGTTTATTAATTCTTTAATCACCACCAGTCACCCTTTAAAGGAGAAACTGTCAGAGGCATTTGAACCAGAGTGATTCCATCTTGAATGAAGGCTAGGGAAAATGAGGCTGGGACTGGTTGGGCTGCATTGCCAGGAGTTTGGCATTCCCAGCCTCTAGATGTTTACAGCTACGAGAACAGATTAATAATGTTCACTAAACAGACCCAGGTTCAGGAATGTCCTGACATTCTGATATCTTGAGAACAAAAGCATTCCTAATTTTGCTTTAAAGATAACATTGATTCATGCAAGATATAATAATTAATGAAAATTAATCCTTTATCACAAACTCTTGTAGTAGAGCCCATCTCCCATGATTTGTTGTTGTTGTTGTTACCCTGTATATAAACAAGCATTATACCTAGGGTGGGTGCCCTCCTCCTCTTATTTCCGGGAACACCCTGCTCTGCCTACGGAGTAGCCATCCTTCCTCACTTTCCTGATAAACTTGTTTTTTCTTTATTTTGTGGCTTCGTCTCAAATTCTTTCTTACATGAGATGCAAGATCCCTCTTTTAGGGTCTGGATCAGGACCCCTTCCTGGTAATAATACTGTTATTATCCTTACCTACAGATGAGGATGAATTATGACAAAGAGGTGTTAAGTGGTGGTCACAGCTGGAGAGCACCAGGCCATGCTGGGGTTGGATGGGTTCTCCTGGCTCAGAGTTTCTGCTGTCATCAAGCATCCTCTGAAGGATGCTCCTGTCTTCCCCAGGGACCCTTTTCAGGTTCTCAGAGTTTTGTGTCCTATTTTACTCAAGGGGTTTCTTTGGCCATGGATGTGGAGGACACGCTTGCTATTGACAGCTAGGGGTCATCGCGCTCAAGAGAGGACTATCTTCATCACACTGTTTTGGCCAGGAGTTAAAAATTTACCACTTTCACGATGATTCTCCACCCCTCGGTTCCCCTGGAACACCAGCTTTCTGTGCATGAATATCCTAACCTCCTGGAGGGAAATAATCACTGGCACAGGCTGTCTTTTGAGGTTAAGAAGGTCCTTAACAATGAATCCTTACGCTAAGCGCGTGGCTTATGCTTGCTTTTTTTTCCCCCCACTAGGGAATGAGGAAATGCAAGGGAATCACCTCGTTTATACTCTGGTTTCCTTTCAGTGCATTAAAGAATGCCCTTAGGTTGACAATCCAAGCATTAACAGCTAGCACGTGTTTGTTTCATGTTTGCACATTTCTTTTGGCAAACACCCAATTTCCTCTCTACCATTTCTGACCGTCAAGGCTCACTCTTGTCTTGGGGGTAACTTGAAAAGTGAGTAACCAGGATTTTAGCTAACATAACCGAAGTCACAGTTGCATGATATAAGTGCTGATTTTGTCCCTGGGATGCCCTTGCAGTTAGCTTTTGAGTGCTCTCCACATGACCAAGCTGTGCTAAGCACCTTTTCATTGTGTTTCACATGCCTTTTGGGGGTTGTTTATCACAGATGAAAAAGAACAAAGACAAAAACAAAACTATTTTGGTGCTTTAAAACATCATGATCAGTAACCAGTTTCTATTCTACACAAGAAAACTTTTTAGGATCACGCCCTCCCAAAGGGCGTGCTAACAGTTGTTTCTTGATCCAAGATATCTGTGATCAAACAAGTTCCAGAAACGCAGGATTGGACCAAGCAAGGTGAGTTTCTTGGAGCAGAATAGTCCTAGCCTTTATTCTGCTGGGGAATCTGCAGCTCCCTGTGAGGGAAGTCCAGCACTGGACAGCACAGGCTTAACAGACAGAGGAGAACTTTCCTGAGGGTCATTGCAAGGGATCAGTATCTGTTAAGATATTATTTACAAAATGATATACTTGATTTAGGATTCTAAAGGTGAATGTCTGTGGCTTCTGCTTGCAAACTTTCACGTATTCTAGCTAGGCAAACATAAACCAAAACTAAAATTCTAAGCCACCCAGCCAACTGAACGGACCTCCCTTCTTGGCCAAGGGAATCCCAAAGAAACTTCAAAAACCAGTTCAGGTCATGATGGAAAAGGCAGCCAGACATGCATTATTATGCCCTCCTCCCTTTAGGAACTTAGGCACAACAGACCAGCATTAATACTGAAATGGAGATCTTCAGACTGATAAAACGGACTCTTTGTAGCAACAAGATACCAAATTCGAATTCCATCCTGACTCTGGTATAGCATCACATGACAAAAAACAGATCCTGAAGGAAATCAAAGTATTTTACTCCACTATATATTAATATTTCTTTGACATATTTTGGAAGGGCTCTGCATAGCCTTCTCTTGTGAGGGAAATTTGCATTTTGTAGAGAATCTCCTTCCCTTACTAGATCTTTTCCACAGAGTCTGACACCTTTTAAGGTTGGAAAAGAGACACTTACCGTGTATTGTCTCTGAAGTCTGCTAACTGGAGGCTTCATCTACATGACAAGAACCTTGGCTTCTACAACCTCCCTTATCTTAACTCAAGTATGTCTTTCTGCTGACTACAAAGCTTTCAGCAAAGCTTAACTCTTTCAACCAATTGCCAATCAGAAAATCTTTAAATTCAACCTATGACTTATGAGTCCCCTCGCTTCTAGATGTTCTGCCTTTCCAGGCTAACTAAATGTAAAACTTACCAATGTATGTCTTTATCAATAACTTATCAATGTATGTCTTTGCCTGTAACTTCTGCCTCCCTAAAATGTGTAGAATCAAGCTGTAACCTGACCACCTTGGCGTGTTCTCAGGATCTCTGAAGGTTGTGCCCTGGGCCAGGGTCACTCATATTTTACTCAGAATAAACCTCTTCAAGTATTTTACAGAGTTTAGCTCTTGTTTTTTTTCATTAATACATGTAAGACAAAGTGAAAAATTAAGTAAATTAACTATAACATTATGCATTTACATTTGGAAAGTTCCAAAGGTGTGGTGGGTGGTGGAAGGATTCATGAGAGAAGTGCCTAGGACAAGCAGCATGCCATTTAACAAATGCTTTCATGTTGCTCCCCTTGAATAAGTATTGCTTTTTCTCTTTACAAACTAAAGTTTATAAACCAAAGTTCGGCTCACATGGATACTAGAAAACATTTTCTACAAGCAGCCTGGCAACTCATTTGATGGTGTATATGACCATCATATATATGTACATATATAAGTACACACACACATACATACATATACATGTATGCATATATACCTGTATATATATATATGTGCACATGTATATACATATATACACATATACACATATGCATATGTACACAAACACATACATATACATAACTGGCAAATGGATGCCCAGTTTTTTCTGAGGATAATGAGACATAATTTGTACATTGTGGAAAGAAAAGAATGAACAACTAAATATTGTGCTTTAAAGTTAATTTTGAATCGTGATGTAATTCTTCTCCTATATTATCTGCCTATTTACTTCATAAATAAATGTACTAACTGCCTCTGAACTGTACACTTAAAATGGTTACACTTTAAACTGTTTAATTCTATACTATGTGTAATTTAGTTCAACAAAAACAAATCAGCAGAGGCTGAATGTATCCATAAATATTTATTGTCTCACCAATCAAAACAGAAATGGCATACTTTGCAAAGAATAGGGTCCATTTGATATATGATAGTTTTGCCAGAGTTCTCTATTTGTTAAAATAATTTTAAGTAATTTGTTTTCATGTATGAAGTCAATGTAAAAAAAATTATGGCGTCTTACCAAAAAATCCGTAACTCCAGTCTAATCATGACAAGACATTAAATAAATCCAAGTTGAGGAATATTCAACAAAACACCTGGCAAGCAGTCTTCAAAACTGTCAAATACAAGAAGACTGAGAAGTTGCCACAATCAGAGGAGATGAAGGTAGCATGAATAAATGCAACTTGAAGAATTGGCCGGGTCCTGGCACTGTTCGGTCTTTGTGCCCAGGAAACCACCCTGGTGATATGGAATCCTGCACTGGACAGAAGGGTGTGTTCTGTGGAAAGACTGCTGAAGTCTGAATGAAGTCTGGAATTTAGTTACTAGTACTGCACTCATATAATTTTTTTACTTTTGATAAATACACAACAATAAATTATATGTTGGGGCAAGAGAACCCTCTGTCTCCCCTGTTGAGGTTTGATACTTGAGTCTGAGAAATGAACTGAAATATACTGATTAACAGGAGATAAGACATAAATTTATTAGGTGCTTGGAGACATCACAATACCTAACAATCCGACAAGACTTATATAACCTTTTTCATAGGGGAAACAGAAGCAGGGGCTCTAGGCACTGTTAGAAGAAAAGTAAATGATTTTTAGGGGAGATGAGTGGGCTTGAAGAACAGACAAATGCCTGGGACAGTCTATCTGGGCTGTGGGTGTGATGTCCAATCTAGTCTCTTCTCCCATGAGTTAATCTTCGTTGTTTTATGAAATTATAAGAAGCAGGCTCTTGACAACTGCATTACTTCCAAAGGAACTTCCCTTAGTTCAGGAAGTGAACCTCAGATAAGGTCCTCTTGCCTGTATTTCTGAAGTGGTAGAGGGACAAGAGTCTTGTACGTGGGGTCATAGAGACCTTGGTTCTGGGGCCGCTCCTTTAGTTCGAAGAGGCCAGCAGGTCAAAGCACTGTACTTTAAGGCATTGTTTTCTGAACCCCAACGTATGTAAACTGATGACATTAGAGGTAGCTGGGTGGCAGATACTTGGAACTCTCTGTAGTATCTTTGCTACTCTTCTATAAATTTAACATTATTTCAATGAGAAAAATTTTAAAGTAAGAAAATAATGAGATTGAGAATTTTTTAAAGTTTCTTTTAAAAGTTTATAAATAAATGGGACTCAGTCATCTAGAAATTCAGGTAATTTTATTTAGGCTATCTAGAAATTGAATGATTCTATCATCTTCAACTTAATTGGTTGGTTGTATGTCAACTGAAATAGATGAAAGTTTCAACCCCTTCCATCTTTGGTTGTATGTCTAGGGGAGGTTCATTAACCTCTTGGCGCTTCAGTTCCTCATCTGAGAAACAAGGTATTTTAGTCAGTTCTGGCAGTCATAACAAAACCCCATAGGTTGTGGGCTTAAACAACTGAATTGCATTTTCTCAGAGTTCTGGAGGCTGGAAGTCTGAGATCAGGGTGCCAGCTTGGTTGGTTTCTGGTGAGGGCTCTTCCTGGCTTTTGCTAACAGCCACCTTCTTGCTTATGGGTCTTTCTTGCTTGTGGGAAGGGACAGAGTGAGCTCTCCAAAGTCTCGTCTTATAAGGGCACTAATTCTGTCATGGGTACCTGTATTTAATCTGTTCTCATACTGCTATAAAGAACCACCTGAAACTGGGTAATTTGTGAAGGAAAAAGTTTAATGGGCTCATAGTTCTGCAGGCTTAACAGGAAGCATGACTGGGAGGCCTCAGGAAACTTACAATCATGGTGGAAGGTGAAGGGGAAGCAAGCACTTTCTTCACATGGCAGCAGGAGAGAAAGAGTGGGGAGGAAGTGCCACACAGTTTTAAACCATCAGATCTCATGAGAACTCACTCACTATCATGAGAATAGCGAGGGAGAAATTCGCCTCCATGATCCAATCACCTACCACCAGGTCTGTCCTCCAATTGGACAAAAGATTTGGGCAGGGACACAAATCCAACATATCAGAATTCCACTCTCGGGACCCCATGTAAACACAATTAAATCCCAGTGTCCCACCTCCCAATACCATCACATTGGAGATTGGGGGTTTAATTTATTAATTTCATGGGGACACAATTAAGTCCATTGCATGGGGAACTGCACACCAACAAGGCAACTTGTTTCTGCTGAGTGACATTATGTTTACAATGTTCTGTGAAGTTGCTGCCATGTGGCTGCCCTTCACTGAGCACCAGGACTGTTGTGTGGCTGTCAACATGATTCCCCAGCACCTCTGTGGATATGGACAGTGATTCATGGATTTAGGTTCAGCATCTCCCTAAAAGGGTAAGATATTTAACTACATTAAAAAGTGACAGATGACACCACTGTCAGGAATAGATACAAACTCTGCAACTCTTAAGTTAATCCAGATCATTTACTTGACACAAGTAACTTCACATCCATCAGGAGCAAAAGGGGTTTAAAACTCCATCCATACCAGAGTGATAAGCTCAGACAGTGCAGGATAGGGGACAATAATGACACATTAGAAAAGAGGATGACACAGCACGGAAGGCAGAAGGCAGGACCTCCATCCACACAACAGTGATGGCAGCAATGCCACCAGAATAGAAAAGGTGTCGGGGAACCCTGTCTGCAGAAGGGCATTAGAACTGGATCCTGAAAGATCTGGATCTGAGGGACTCACCGGAATATAAAGGGGACAAGGAAAACGCAATGAGTACAAAAGAGTCTGCAGGCCTGTCCCCAGAGATGTCAGGCTGGAAACAAATCTGACTGGGTTGTTCTATAGGTACACCTCTCTGCGTTTCTTTGTACATGGTAAAACACTTGGGAACACAAAGCCAGCCAGCAGGACCGACACCACCACTTTATTTTGACTGAGCCCCAGCTCCAGAGAAGAAGCTTAGAGCCAGAGCATCTTCCTCCTGAAGATACCCTCTCACTCACCTCCTCTGTTCCCTGAGCTGTGCATGAAGAAAGGGCTGTAATCAGGAAGTGAGTTTTTGTCTAAAAGGGTTGAATTTCAATGGGTCAAGACTTGGATGTCATAGTGTGTGATGGTTAATATTGAGTATCAACTTGATTGGATTGAAAGATGTAAAGTATTTTTCCTGGGGGTGTCTGTGAGGGTGTTGCCAAAGGAGATAAACATTTGAGTCAGTGGGCTGGGAGAGACAGACCCACCTTCAATCTGTGTGGGCATGATCTAATCAGCTGCCACCATGGCCAGAATAAAAGTAGGCAGAAGAACATGGAAAGACTAGACTGGTTTAGTCTCCCAGCCTACATCTTTCTCCTGTGCTGGATGCTTCCTGCCCATGAACATGGGACTCCAAGTTCTTCAGCTTTGGGACTCTTGGGCCTTTGACCACAGACTGAAGGCTGCATTGTCAGCTTCCCTACTTTTGGGGTTCTGGGACTTGGGTTGACTTTCTTGCCCTTCAGCTTGCAGACAGCCTATTGTGGGACCTCACCTGGTGATTGTGTGAATCAATATTCCTTAATAAACTCCCCTTTTTAGACACATCTGTCCTATTAGTTCTGTTCCTCTAAAGAACCCTGATCAATACACAGTGCCATATGCAGCTTTTATTCCAATGAAGTTAAACCTGAGAAAGAGGCCACACAGGTGGTTCTCCTCTCTGCTCCTCAGAGGAGAAGTCCACTTGCCTTCTTGGTGACTGACAGGCTCTGAGGTTCCTGTCTCATCGTCGGTCATCCTTTTTCCACCCCAAACTCCACAACAGGTCGGGACACTCAGAAGCTCAGAGAAGTGTGCATGTTTCTACATTGCTGGACAGCTCAATGCTCACGTCCCTTGAACTCTCCAAGGCTGACCTTTATGTCCTGCAGGAAGGACATTTGAGCCAGCCTGCATCCTCCACAAAGCAGAGCCTGGGGTGAGAAGTAGGTGCCAGTCCTTCATGAGGTGGTGAGGGTGGAGGATAAGGGAGGTGAGACAAGAACACTGTGAAGTAGAAGTGGTGTGATGTCCAGCATTGCCCCTGCTCCAGGCGCTCCCAGGAGACCCACCAGCCTCTTAGCAGGCAGCCCTATGGTCCACAGGACTTCTCCAGGAGAGCTGATGGGAGGCATCGCACCTCAGAAAATTCTGGAGAGGGAGGGAGGGGTTCTTCCATCTACCTTGCTTCCTCCTACCTCCCTCCACCTTAGAAGAGCTGCCTTATAGGCACTTCCAGGTGTCCCCTCCCGTACTGTGCAGCGGGAAGCCAGGTCAATGTTCTGGGTCATGGAATTGCATCAGTGTCAAGAAGGAGGCTGACCAGACACAGGCAGAGCACAGAGCATGTGGGAGAAAGAAAGAAGGGTCAGAGGAGGCTGAGAAGGGTCACAGGGCTGAGCTCTCAAAATGGCCCTAGAAGTGTTTTATCTTTCCTCGTTTTTGGCATTTTAAAAAATCGTCATTCGAGCATGACACAGCAGGGCTGGGCCAGAATATTCAGCTCACTGAAACACATGCTCAGCTGTTGTTCTGGATAAAGGACGTGAGGTAATGAATAATTCCTGAAGTTTGGTGGAGAATTTGGCCACATTTTAAAGGCACTGGAAAGAAAAACATTGTTTCTGCATGTTAGTGAAAGAGTAGTGAAGAGCACAGTGGGGCAGTGAGGCTCAGGGGTGAGAAGCAGGATCCTGAAGAGGATGCATGGTCTTGATTATCTGGGATGATGCTGGGAATGCTGACGTGGAACCTGCTCCTTTTTAAGTACCACCTTAGTGGCATCAAAGGACTATGGCTGTGAGTGTGTTGAATAACATTTAGATACGCAATCTGAATGTCTTAGTACAGATTGCCAGGTCTAAGAGAGAGTATGTTTTCATTTAATAATAGCTTTGGAGTTCTCATTTCTCTCTGGTGGCATTATTCATTTCCCTCGGGCCCCTGGTTTAAAATGAAGGGTTCATGGATTGGTCTGATATCAAATCACTAACACAGCCAACACCAAAGTGAAAAGAGAGTCCCAGGAAGGGCAATGAGCCCAGTGATCTCGCCATTTTGATGGTTCTCATAAATCCAAGCATTTGCTAAAATTAAAATGGCAACCTCAAAGCCAGGCACAGTAGTAATCGAGAAGCAAAATTAGTACATTGCTGGAGAAAATAGAGAGAGAAATTAGAGACTAAAGTCCATTTAGACTGACAAAGGATGGAGAGGGAGAATTCAGAGGAAACAAAGGGAAATTATACATTATACACATACACACTTAGGATCAGGGACTACAAGGCCACACTGTTACCATGAAAAGCAGACTGTTAAGTTTTATGATGCTAGGAGACAAATGCCTTCCAAGAAGAAGTAAAAAATCCCACTAGGTTTATACAATCCTAGCCAGCAAAGTTTATGCTTTCAGAAAAATGTGTCTGAAAACAGGGAATTACAACACAAACCATTGTGTACCACCCCCTCCTGCCCTGGGGTTCCATGACGGCTTTCACAGATAGACATAGGAGATATTGAACTCGAATTCTGCGGTGCATGGGGGTTTCTTTGCCTCTGGTGGAATTCCTTTCCCTCTGAAATGCCATTATTCTCAAGGACAGTTTTCTTTCTCCCTGGCTTATTGTCTGAGTAAGCCTTTATTGCAGGCAAGGAATCTTCGGCTACACTGGGCAGTGCCAAGAACAGTCAACAATAAACAAATAGTCATAACATTCAGCAGCATGTCCGTTATTGGAATGCGTAAGATAATTGTGGAGCAGGCTCAGGGAGCTTTGCATTTCTCTCCCTCCAGTCCCGGAGATTGCTTGCAAGTTTTCCTTCACGTTTTAAAAATATTGGAGCTGCTCCTTAAATATTTTAATGGCCTTTGCTCCCTCACATTCACTTGGACCCAGCTTTCTGACTTAGCTCTAATAGGACATGAAGCTGTCATCTCTACCCAGCACTTGCTATGTCTACTCAGAAGCCTGCTGTTTAAGTTTATTGCCTATTTCTTAGCTGGTATTCTTAACTATCTCTTTCTGATATGGTCAACTCATAGATTTTGCTCTCATGCTTTGTGTCTATGCTTCTCTGTCAGGCAACAAACCCTGCAATTTGCTTTTGAATCCTACAACTGAGTACTTGGATGGACAGGGTGGTTTCAGGATACCTTTGAGGGATACATGTGAAGTTGGAAGCCCCGTGGCATGGAAGCTTCGCAGATGTTGCTGTCTCCATGGATCAATTGCAAACACAATGACCTAATGAGCAGAGAAATCCCATCTTGGAAAAAAAGAGAAAGCTGAGTCTACAGAGCCCCTACTTAGGAGTCTAAGACTTGATAATCAATTGGGAAATATGGAATCTAACAGAAATTTAAATTCTATCTCTATTATATTAGGGTTAATAAAAAAGGGGCATATATGAGTAGTCTTTAAAAATTTCTTCTTGTGACTCCAGTTCAATAGGCTGAAATGAATTCGTTTAATATGACTTTCCACATTCTATGTTAGCCATTTTATTCTTTGAATTATCATATACACAACATTCAATACTATTTTAAAAATAAATATCCTAGAGTCCCACCTCATACCATTTGCTGAGATTTTCCATTTAATTTTCTTTGATGTGGCTTCTGGTAATGTGGACGTGCCTGTGTGTGGATGTGTGTGTGTGTGTATGAGAGAGAGAGACAGAGAGAGAGAGAAATAAATGTGTACAGGTCACTCTGGAACAGCAGGGGATTAAGGAAGCCAACGCCTGCATAGAAAAAAAATCCATGCATAACTTTTGACTCCTCAAAACCTGAATCACTAATAGCCTACTGTTGACTGGAAGCCTTACTGATAACATAAACAGTAGATTAATGTGTATATTTTATGCATTCATAACATATCTAACATTTTGTAATTGTAAAAATATTTCTAGGCTACACAATTCATTTGTGAGTTTTTAAAAATTGTTAAAAACCTCCAAAATTTTTCCAATATATTGATTGAAAAAAAAAATCCACATATAAAAACCTGTGCAATTGAAACCTGTGATGTTAAAGAGACTATTTTACTATGCTTTCAGCATGCGGGCATTTAGTGGGGTTGGTTGGCTGGGAAACTTACCCTAAAGCTTTTGCCGATGTAGAATACACTGGATATACAGCACAAAACAAAATTACCAGGAGGACTGTGTTTCAATGGAGTGACAAGAATGTTCAAAATGAATAAAATATTTTCAGTGAAGGTCAGCACATTTGAAGAAGTAGGTAAAAACGTAGATAAATCTTATGTAATATTTACTCAGGATAGATGATTTTGTTGTTGTTGTTGTTTCTGAATACACTTTATTTTTAGAGCAATTTTAGGTTTATAGAAAAATTACAGAGAAAGTACAGAGTTCTCATATACACCACCCCCTCCTCTCCAGTTCCCCTTTTATTATTAACAGTGTGCATGAGTGTGGTATATTTGTAACAACTAAGGTACCAATACTGATGAGGTAGTTTGAATAGAGCCTCTGACTTGGACACCTAAGAGTTCCCTGCAGAATGGCTGACTTAAGATCTGAATCTAGGTTCACCTTCTTTTGCATCTACAGTAATGATAGCCTACCTGGTTTTATTTGACTTTCTTCAAATTGAAGCCTTCTTCTAAGGCAAATTCATGGAGGTTGTCTGCAGGAAAAAGGTGGCTGAAGCTCTTCTCGCAGTCCACTTCCAGGAAAGACACTGCAGGAGCAGAAGAGCTAGGGCTCCCCTTTTTATTACTCTCATATCCTCAGCAGGGCTTGGTGTGAAATCGGGAACCAGGTACTGTGAAGGCAACTATAAATTACTAGGAAAGAGTACAACTTATTTCGTAAGTGCATTTACACATCCTTTTTAACAAAAATACATAGTTTGAAACATGCCAATTCAACCCAGCAGAGTTGCTGACTGCTGAAAGCGCACAGTCTGCGACTTCACAGTCCTGTAGGTCTTAGGAGCTCAGATTTCTGAAAATATGTTTTCATTCATCTGAACAGCCCTTACTCAGAAATCGGAATTGAGGGAGAAATGTCAAAATGGAGAGGACATTAAGTGTTTGCTAATGCATTTGACTTTAGTTTCCTTGGATTCAATTTGGCAGCATGTATTTAACTTAAAACTCCCTTAATTATTTCTAAGAATAAATGGAAAGAAAAAACTCCCTTGGCAGAGACAGGGATTAAATGTGTGAGACCTGGAGTGTGTTGGGGTGGTCGGGGGACGGCCAGCACTGGCTCTGCCTCCGCAGTGGGATGATCACGACTCGACTTTATCTGTCTGGGTTGTCATTCATTTTAATTCTAAAATGAGTCCTTCTAGTTCTAAAGATAATTGTATCTGCAGTTAAATAATTCTTAGTACATGATCATAGGAGGACCAGAAATATAATCTTTCTTGAAATCAAATTAAACTCAACTTCAAGTTAAATCCATTTATTTGTTCCAAAAATTGTAGAATTGCCCTTAATATTTCATCTATTGCAATGCCACACCAGGTGTCTTCATGGCACAATCTCCACGGTGTTGACATCTTTCTGGGGAAAGAAGGTTGAGGAGGAGAGGGACATCTGTGCTTTGGAAGCATCATCCACTGTTCATCTCTTGGAGACACTGTGATAGTGAGTAATTTCTTATCACAGTTGTCATCGACTTCATTGGGCAATCTGTTAACTAATGGTGTTTCAACTGCTTTTCCTTAGGAAAGAAAAGAGAATTAGATCAGTGCCAAAAAAAAGTGGGCTTTTTGTCTGCTTCTTTTAAAAATTTTTAAATAAATTGCTTTCTTTTCTTCTCCTTAATCAGTGTTTCTCAACCCTGGAAGCATGTCAGAACCACCTGGAGAGCAATAAAAATACCGATGACATCATCTGGGCCCAGGCCAACTAAACCAGACTCTCAGGGGAAAAGGGCTGACTTTTTTTCCCGCCCTCAAGAGGGCGGGGGCCTGTTTTTCTTTCAGTTCTTTTCAGTTCCTTCCCCATAGAAAGAACTGGTCCCGCTAGTTGTCCAGAGACCACACTTTGAGCCACTGCCTCCTCAGTGACTTTTAAGGCAGTAGTTCTAAAGTGTGGTCCCCGGACAACTAGCAGCACCAGTATCTCCTGCACAGGAAGTGCCAATTTCCTCCCAGCCCTGCTGGCTGAGAAGCTCTGGGTGTGGGTCCAGCAGTCTGTGCTGTAAGGAGCCCTCCAGGTGCTGCGGCGGTGGGCTGAAGTCTGAGAACCACCCATCTAAGATCTGTGGCTTCAACTCTCCCATCTCGAGTGCAGTTTCAACTTTCTCTTTACCTTCGTTCAGCTGGCTCCCGGTGTGCATCTAGGTGTCCCAGCAATGCCTTGTATTCATGTCCAATACAAGATTGAGTCTTTCCTTGTTTCTTAAACCATCTGTGCTTCTCACCATGATTCTGACGTTTAGGCTCAACAACTGGGAGCTGTCTTCAGTTTCACCTTGTTTCCTTCGTCTGGCAATTGATCTGTCCCCGAGCCTGTGTGCCTCTCCCTCGCCCTCCCCTTTGCCACAGGGCTGGCTATGCTCTTATTATCACTCTGCCATGAGCTCCCACTGCCATGAGCTCCCACAGAAACCCTTCTGGAGAGGAGGAGGACTCTTTCTTCATCTTCCCGTCTATCATCCTTATCACCTTGTTGCTTCGTTCCGAAAAACCTTCAGTTCTCATCAAAGCCCTCTGCCTCTCTTAGCACCATAAACAAACAGATCCATTACTTCACAAAAATTAGTACCAGAGCCAAGTCCCTGTCTCCCATCTGATCTGGTGACATTTATCCAAAAGCAACCAAGTTGCTTTTCTGTGTGCCCTCCTCAGACCCCAGAGGCTGGCAGCGTGAGCCGCCCCGGGCTTCCTGCCTCTACAACTGGCATCACATCACATCGCAGCTTCTGCTGGAAGCTCTCTCCTGAGGTTCAGCCTGAATTTGTCCTCATATCTGTCATTCATCCTTCAAGAGTC
Organism: Macaca fascicularis; assembly: GCF_037993035.2. Classification (NCBI taxonomy): domain Eukaryota; kingdom Metazoa; phylum Chordata; class Mammalia; order Primates; family Cercopithecidae; genus Macaca; species Macaca fascicularis. Next base: position 5,415,708 of record NC_088380.1, on the reverse strand, counting down.
AGCTAAATTTTGACTGCCTCCCACCCAGAAGGAATCACTTCCTCATTTGTGCTCCTGTAGGATTTACTTCGTAATATTTATAACACTTGGTGTGAGTCTAGCTTTTGTAATGACAAACAGGACCTAAACTTAGGAGTCAGTTCTCTCTCTCCCCACCCAGGCTTCATAAATGGGTTAA